>NC_061514.1:178594558-178780040 GCF_022539505.1 Lolium rigidum | reverse complement strand
GCCCTTGTTCGATTCTTCCAAACCACAATTTTTACTTAATTAAATATGTTCACGACAAGCTGGGTCACGCATGATATATAAAACTAATAACATTTAATAAAGTAACTTAGTAATATTTCGTCACCTCGATCTTTGATTTCGTCACCTATTAACAGACACGATGGAAGCCCTTCCCGCTTGGGTAATGGGTGACGATTTTTTCTTGACGAGGAATCATACCGTCAAGCATTACCTTAAATGCTTGACGAAAGATGAATTCGTCACCTATAAGGACACATCCATGACGGTATGCATTTTTGTCACCAGGGTTTTCGTCAACAAATCTCCCATCTCTTGTAGTGCGTGGGTGGAAGTAATATACATAAACAGGTTAGATCTAATACATTGGATAGATAGTCAATGAGAAAAATATGATATCTGGATTTGATCCATCCATCGCCACGGAACGTATAACTGACACGAAAACCAATCCATGTATTCATTGTAGCTGACGTCCATCTATCCTTCACGTACTCATGGATTGAATCCTATTTTTCCGATCTTCATGTACCCATTGAAGTAGATGCATCTATGCAGACATAGAATAGCACACGCTAGAAGTAATCGTCTCAAGAGTAAATAAACAAGACGAAAGAATAAGATAGATAGTACCCGATAACTCTCTTTTACGAGCAGCGGCACATTGCCGCGCTAAGGTTGGTCATGGAGTTCAGCGGTAACGCTGCCGCCTTGACATAGCCGACGAAGTTGACTACGTTTAAGACGGTCGATTAGAATGAACACCTTGTCGACTCCATGAATTAGCACAAGTCGCCGAGAAGCACTGATATGGGTGTCTTCTCCTTGTACGGCCCTGTTATGTATGGCGTTTCATCGGCTCCGGTCGCTGAAAAGTTGTCCTCCCATCCAATCTTGTACCAATGATATCAAAAACACATGTCGTGTACGAAGTTAGGTTCAAATAAAATAATTAATAATCACCAAGGAAAAAGAATAGATGAGATTAGACGAAATCTGTCGCGGAAACTGCGGAGCCTTTACTCCATGGATTAGATGGAATATGCGGTCCACGATCATCTGAAACCGAGCATGTGTATGCACGAGAAAAAAAAATTCTTTGAGAGAACCTGTGGTTGGATTCATGTCCGTGGATCGCAAACTGGCCGCTGCCAGAAGGCATTTTCCTGATCGAGCTTTCAAGGCGCATGCGTAGGCAGCGTTGATGTTGAGGTCTGGATGATTCGATCTGGCTGTTGACGTGGATGATGAAGGTTCCCGCCCGGATGATAAAATCTAGTTGCCGCGCTTCTCACAAACGGTGTCAATTGACGAGGGATCACCTCGCCAATGCTTACAGATTGTAGACTTAAGGTTTTGTAGAAGAAGCGACGATGGAGATTTCGGGAACGAGATTGTGCACAAAATATACCCAGCTTTAGGTCCCCTCAGTGAAGCATCTCTGCGTGCTGCTAGTAATCTAGTATAATCACAACTATGTTTACAGGGGGCCCCATAGGCGAAACTATGTTGTCTCTCTTGTCTATATTGCTATGTTTTCTATCTCTCCCCTCCTCTCGGGTGCCCTGGTTGGCTTTATATATACAACCAGCTTAGGGGTTTTACAATAGTCCTAGTTGACTACTTGGGCCTTCTCCATATTGGGCCGAGTCAGGTATGGTAATAATGGGTACCCAAAAGGTATGCCCATGACAGCTACCACCAGCGCGTCCACAACGACCTGCCGCGCATCCCGATGTACTACCCGCAGGAGGAGTGCATGGCGCCGGTAGAGCTGCCTCTACAGAGGACGTTGGCAAGGACGACGACGTCTGGGAGCTCGCGCACCGGATTGTCGATCGCCGGCGACCGCACGTGCTCAGCCGCGCACGCGCCTGATGACCCACAAGTATAAGGGATCGCAACAGTCTTCGAGGGAAGTAAAACCCAATTTATTGATTCGACACAAGGGGAGACAAAGAATACTTGAAAGGCTTAACAGCGGAGTTGTCAATTCAGCTGCACCTGGAAACAGACTTGCAAGCATAAGTTTATCAGTAGTAACAGTTTTATAGCAGTAGCAGTAGTGAAATAACAGCAGCAGAGTAACAAAGACAGCAGTAGTGATTATAGTAAACAGCAGGATTAAAATACTGTAGGCACATGGATGGATGAACGAGCATTGCATGGATGAGGGAAACTCATGTAACAATCAAGACAGGGCATTTGCAGATAATAATAAAACGGTATCCAAGTACTAATCAATCAATAGGCATGTGTTCAATATATAGTCGTACGTGCTCGCAATGAGAAACTTGCACAACATCTTTTGTCCTACCAGCCGGTGGCAGCCGGGCCTCTAGGGAATCTACTGGAAATTAAGGTGCTCCTTTTAATAGAGCACCGGAGCAAAGCATTAACACTCCGTGAACACATGTGATCCTCATATCACCGCCTTCCCCTTCGGTTGTCCCAATTTCTGTCACTTTGGGGCCTCGGGTTCCGGACAACAATACGTGTATACAACTTGCAGGTAAGATCATAAAGCAATGAATATCATCATGAATTGATAACATGTTCAGATCTGAGATCATGGCACTCGGGCCATAGTGACGAGGGATCACCTCGGCAATGCCTACGTATTGTAGACTAGGGTTTCGGGAGAGAGCGACGATGGAGATTCCGGGGACGAGATTAGGCACACGACGTACCCAGCTTCGGGTCCCCTCGGTGGAGGATCCCTACGTGCTGCTAGCAATCTACTATATGATCATATGTTTTACAGGGTGCCGCCATAGGCGGAGCTATGTTGTCTATATTCTGTCTCTCTTATTTCGGGTGCCCTGGCTAGCTTTATATATGCAACCAGCCTAGGGTTTTACAAGAGTCCTAGTCGACTACTTCTTCGGGTTGCCTTGTTGGGCCTTCTCCATATTGGGTTTTCTCCATATTGGGCCGAGCCGGGTATACTAATAATGGGTATCCGAAGGGTATGCCCATGTCAGTAGCCCCCGAGTTTATAGGGAAGTCGAAGACTTGCGTAGAAACTCCAAGCATAACCATCTCCAAAGTCGAAGAAATACAATGCGAGGTCCATGTTGTAGATCATGTGTAGCGTAGATGATGTCGACGATTCTTGAAATTATCGGGTGCGCGGCAGCGCTCCCGATGGGAGTAGCCCCCGAGTCTATGGGCAAGTGCTTGCACTTAGGCATAGACTCAAGTTGTACTACTCGATGAAGAACTTAACTATACTTCTGGAGGATTTGATGAAATCCATGTGCTCCCGATGGGAGTAGGCTCCACTCGAGTCGTAGAATCGAGTTGAGTCTATAAACCTTGATTGTCATAGATGTTGTCGAAGTTATTTTTCTATCGGGTGTGCGACCAGCGCTCCCGATGGGAGTAGCCCCGAGGCTACAGCCAAGTGTTTGCACTTGGGTGTAGGCTCAACATGCTTGATCGATACCACAATTTTTCCTCTTTCTTGTATCTTATCGGGAGGGTGAACAATACTCTCGATAAGAGTAGCCCCCGAGCCTATGGGCAGGTGCTTGCACCTAGGCATAGGCTCAAGTTGTACTACTCGATAAAGAACTTAACTATATTTCTGGGCGCAGCCCCTCTTTTTATCGACTCCAAGCCATTGCTATTTTTATTTCACATCCATATCTATATTGTACAGGGATAATGGTAGTTGGGGCTAGTTCATCTGACGGATCAGGTACTAGTTAACTACTCTAGTGGCAATCCGCAAAAACCTACTTCAAGATCACGTCCCTGGACATGATCCGGGATACTGGTGTAAACTTCGACGAGTGCCGCTTAAGGTCTTACCATTCTGCCGAGTCCCAGTCATATTTATCGGGTACCTAACGCGTCCGTTAGGATTTTTCTTCGTATCTGTTGATACGGATAAAAAGTGAGAGCGCAGTCTTTGGCGATACCACGCCCAGCAGAACGGATCTGGGGTCTTACCTTCGCAAAGTTTTGCGGCATTCAGAGATTGATCGCAACTTTGGCGCTCTGAGAATATATTGTCGAGTGCCTTGTTCGGCTGATGCAATGACCCATTTTGCGGGTTCTTCTATATTTTCCTCTCGGGCTTGATGAGATAGCCGAATATATTGGTTCTTCTATATTGTCGTCAGGCATATCGCCGATGCTCTTGCTCAGAACAAATAACGAGTCAATGGACCCGAAGATTTGTCCATCCTCTTTTTTTTTCTACTCCTCTTTTTTTTTTCTCCTTGATGATAATTTCTTCGAGTTCCTCCCTCAGGAAAATTTCTTCGGGTCCTCCTTGAGGACAATTCTTTGGGTTCTCTTTGAGGACAATTCTTCGGGTTCCTCCTTCAGGAAAATTTCTTCGGGTTCCTCCTTCAGGAAAATTTCTTCGGGTTCTCTTTGAAGATATTTTTTCGGGACCTCCTCGAAGATAATTTTTCGGGACCTCCTTGAAGATAATTTTTCGGCACCTTCTTGAAGATAATTTTTCGGCACCCCCTTGAAGATAATTTTTCGGCAACTCCTTGAGGATAATTCTTCGGCACCTCCTTGAGGATAATTTTTTGGCACCCCCTTGAAGATAATTCTTCGGGTCCTCTCTGAATAAAATTTCATCGGGTTCTCTTTTGAAGAAAATTTCGTCGGGTTCTCTCACAATTTTATCGGGTTCCTCCCTGAAGAAGATTTCGTCGGGTGCTCTCTTTGAATTTTGCTTTCTCCTGCACAAATAAATAAACTTTTTCTATCTTTCCCTTGACTATCTTTTTCTCATGCGGTGTCAGATGCTCAGATTCGATGATATGTAAAGTGAATATATGCCGTGCAGCCCCCAAATGTCGGGTGCGACGAAAGTAAACGATAATCAACTTTGTGCAAATCAAAGGAACACTTAGCTTATTGGGCACGACGGAGTCGGCGCGATGAAGTCTTCGAGTGCGGAGAAGAAGTCGAGCCGAAGTAGAAACCACCAAATAGCGAAAATAAATGCCGCCAAATTGTTGATGAAGAAATAGCCGAGCCCCCGAGCGCTGCTGGGGTAATATCATGATTGTTGCTTAGGCGTCGTGTTGCAGTTGTGATCCGTGGCGAAGTTGTTGTCGAGCCCCCGAGTATTAGCCGTGATGTCGGAAGAAATTGACGGAGTCGCGGCGTCATATAAGGCTGGTGAAGTCATTGGGGATGAATCCATTGACAATGATATAATATGAATCAGCCGAAAATTTACGCCATTGGAGATGAAGTCGTTTGAAGATTGAACCATTGAAGATTATGCCATAAAAAATGAAGCACTGGAGATGAATCCAAGATGAAGTATTTAAGATGAATCCACGTTGAAGATTACGCCATTTAACCATGAAGCATATATTGAACATGAATCCGCCAATATCATAGATGATGAAACCATTGACCCGAAGAAACATAAATCCAATAATAACCATAGAAGATGAATCCATTGACCCGGAAACGCATCGAGTAGTATTGTATAAGAGTAAACCCAATCCACATAGATGAATCCGAATAATTCCGCTGACCCGAAGAAATAAATCCGGTAATAACCATCAATTATAAATCCACTGTCCCGGAAATCCGCCCGGTAGTATTATATTAGAGAAAACCAATGATAACCCGAAGAAAACCAATCCAGTAAGCCGAAGAAAATAAATCCTCTGAGCCGAAGAAATCCACTAAGCCGAAGAAGATAATTTCACTGAGCCGAAGAAAATAATTTCACTGAGCCGGAGAAGATATATCCAGAGCCGAAGAAAAGAAATTCACCAAGTAACCAAGTATATTTGTGGTAACGAAGTGATGGCGCAGCCCCAAATGTCAGGTGTATTTGTTGTAGTATTGCAATGCCCCAGCCCCCGAATGTTCGGGTATGGCGAAAGTAAATAAATAATTAGATCTTGGAGGAAAAGGAGAACTTAGCTTTTTATCGGGTGTGTCGGAGCCGATGTGGACGCAAATCGTGCCTCAGACGCAGTCTGATATCTTTGAATGGAATGTTCGTCACTGATGAACTCGGATGTGCATAGCGCAGCAGTCGAAGTTTGTTCCGACCTGCAATTATATTACATCGAAAAAAAATTCTAGGTTGCTGATCAGATCACGTTGTGCGCTCGGCTTGAACCGATTGATGGATCATAGAGGTTTATTGTTTGCAATATATGTTACGTGATCTGAAAAGAATCTGCTACAGATATCGTACATACAGTATCTTGATGGACCATGGCGTTAGTCAGCGATCAATGCAAATAAGAATAGAAGAAACTAGAAAGTTTAATCATGTTCTATTGGATTTACGTAGTATGTAGGAAAACTTAGCTTGGCGACAACCCGTCGGTGCTTGCAAGATGTATTGTTCTGGGATTCTGATTTTTTACCTTTACGAACTCCTGCACATACCTTTTAGGTGGCACGTGAAAACCACAGATTGATTTGAAAATTGCTCCACTCGCGACGTAGCTTACGGATCCGACGAATATTGAGTTGGCTGCTTGTTCAACATAGATCGAACGTGCCACCGCTGCTTTGTTGATGTCGATCGGCATACACGTTGTTGATGATGATAAACGAGATGGATCCCGCCCGGATGACAAAATCCAGCCGCCGCGATTCCCACAGACGGCGCCAATTGACGAGGGATCACCTCGGCAATGCCTACGTATTGTAGACTAGGGTTTCGGGAGAGAGCGACGATGGAGATTCCGGGGACGAGATTAGGCACACGACGTACCCAGCTTCGGGTCCCCTCGGTGGAGGATCCCTACGTGCTTGCTAGCAATCTACTATATGATCATATGTTTTACGAGTTGCCGCCATAGGCGGAGCTATGTTGTCTATATTCTGTCTCTCTTATTTCGGGTGCCCTGGCTAGCTTTATATATGCAACCAGCCTAGGGTTTTACAAGAGTCCTAGTCGACTACTTCTTCGGGTTGCCTTGTTGGGCCTTCTCCATATTGGGTTTTCTCCATATTGGGCCGAGCCGGGTATACTAATAATGGGTATCCGAAGGGTATGCCCATGTCACCTAGTGACAAGCATTAAGCATAACAAGTTGCAACAATATCATAAAAGTACCAATTACGGACACTAGGCACTATGCCCTAACAATCTTATGCTATTACATGACCAATCTCATCCAATCCCTACCATCCCCTTCAGCCTACAGCGGGGGAATTACTCACACATGGATGAGGGAAACATGGCTGGTCGATGGAGAGGCGTTGGTGGTGATGATGGCGATGATCTCCTCTAATTCCCCGTCCCGGCGGAGTGCCAGAACGGAGTTTCTGGTCCCGAGACGGAGTTTCGCGACGGTGGCGGCGTACTGGATGTCTTATGGAGATTTCTTCTAACTCCCCGTGCGTTTTTAGGTCGAAGGCGTTAAGTAGTCCGAAGGAGGGCGTCGGAGGCCGGCCGAGGGGGCCACACGCTAGGGCCGCGCGCCCCCTCCTTGGCCGCGCCGGCCTAGTGTGTGGGGCCCTCGGGCCTCCACCTGGCTTGCCCTTCTGGCTCCATCAATCTTCTGGAAAAATAAGACCTTTCACATAAATTCCGAGGATTTTCCTGAAAGTTGGATTTCTGCACAAAAACGAGACACCAGAACAGTTCTGCTGAAAACAACGTTAGTCCGTGTTAGTTGTATCCAAAATACACAAATTAGAGGCAAAACAATAGCAAAAGTGTTCGGGAAAGTAGATACGTTTTGGACGTATCAACTCCCCCAAGCTTAGCTTATTGCTTGTCCTCAAGCAATTCAGTTAACAACTGAGTGCGATAAAAGAACTTTCACGAACACATTTTTTCATATGATGTAAATATTCTCATGATATGGCAAGTGCTTAAGAAATTCATAATAAGATACATGCAAATAAAATCATCTAATAGCTATGTCAATCATGGAAAAGGTACCAACAAATTAATAATGAGCATCATGAATCATGTCTATCAGCAGGATTGCAATGTTCATAAAAGGATATGATAAAGTGGTATCTCGCTTGCCCGTATTTGTACAGCAAAACATAAATGCTCGGGCACCTTTGAGGTTCATGGGAAGATCTGGAAGTAGAGATTATCAAAGATAAAAGCATCAAAGTTATACCACAGTTAACACATTTTGGGACAAGCATATTATACTAAGAATGACAGTTGTGCTCTCAAGAAAGTGCTCAAAGAAAGGATGAAGACTCAATGTAAAAGTAAAAGATTGACCCTTCGCAGAGGGAAGCAGGGATTAACATGTGCTAGAGCTTTTCATTTGTAAAACAGGAGTAAAATTATTTTGAGAGGTGTTTGTTGTTGTCAACAAATGATAGTGGGTACTCTAACTACCTCGTCAACCAGAATTTTAAGAGCGGCTCCCATGAAGGACGTTATCTCTACCAGTAAGGTAAATCATCCCTCTTCTCTTTTGTTTACACACGTACTTTAGTTTTATTATGGATGACACTCCCCCCAACCTTTGCTTACACAAGTCATGGCTAACCGAATCCTCGGGTGCCTTCCAACAATCTCATACCATGGAGGAGTGTCTATTTGCAATTTAAGTTGCTTACTGATAAATCAGGGCAAAACATGTGAAGAGAATTATTAATGAAAGTTGATTAATTGGGGCTGGGAACCCCGTTGCCAACTCTTTTTGCAAAATTATTGGATAAGCGGATGTGCCACTAGTCCATTATGAAAGTCTGTCAGAAGTAAATGACAAGATTGAAAGATAAACACCACATATTTCCTCATGAGCTATAAAACATTGACACAAATTTAGAAGGATTTTGAAGGTTTAAAGGTAGCACATGAGAATTTACTTGGAATGGTGTGAAATGCCATGCATAGGTATTTATGGTGGACACTCTGGAATAACTTGGTTTTTAGGGGTTTGGAAGCACGAGCAGCGTTCCCGCTCAGTACAAGTGAAGGCTAGCAATGGACTGGGAAACGACAATCAAGAGAGCAGTAACTGTCATAATCATGCTTGCGACAAAATAAATTAACGGAGGCATAAAAGTGATACAAGAATTCCGAGGTAAGGTAGATCATCGAGGCTTAATTTACTTCTTGTTCAGTCATATGCATGCGTGAGCATGTGCCAAGTTGATTCGAGTGAATTATTCAGAGGAGGATACCACAATGTCATACCTATCTATGAATAAAGCAATGCAAGCAAATATTTATGACATGCTACTCATATTAATAAATTGGAGCTAATCATGAGAGATCATGGACTACTAGACTTTCTTAAATGACATATACCTCACATGAACCAACTAAGCATGCTCACATGGATGAGTATATGTACAAAAATGAAAACAAATAGAGTTCATACCAGCCTCTCACCACAATCGGATTGTCGTAGATCGTCATTATTGCCTTTTCACTTGTGTAGCTTGAATAATATGGAATGAAAACCACGCTCCAGCCACCGAAGACCATTGAACTCATAATGATCTTTAAAAAACCAAAGAATAACAGCAAATGTTTTTGGTGTTTTCGAATTTGGAAACAAGAACAAAAGGAAACAAGCAAACAAAGCAAAATCTTTTTGGATTTTCTTATAGCAAACCAACGATAGCAAATAAAGCAAAATAAAAGCAAGAAACCAAAATAAATAAGTGGTGAAGAGAAACAACAGAAATATTTTTGGTCTTTTTGTGTTTTAGAAAAGAAACAAAGCAAAAACAAGAAAATGAAAACTAAAAGAGTCACATAAACGCAAAGCAGCAGAATTTCGTCAAACTTGACAGCAGTAGAGTAATCGATTTTTAAGAAATTCTTCCGCTGCCCAGCTCGAAAAGTGTTCAACTAATGAAAGTTAGATAACAACCTGGGGAACATGCACAAAAATTGGCTTCGCAAAATAACGTTCTGGCTGTTTTTGAGAATTTGTTTGGTAACAGTCCAGAATCTGTTTTCAATCAGCACTTCCCCAAATATCATCTTCCTCTTTTTAGAAAACCACTTCAAGAGACTAAACAAGTATGTACAAGTATCCAGCAACCATAATATGCAAAGAATGAGTGATGCCGGTATACCTCCCCCCAAGCTTAGGCTTTTGGCCTAAGTGGAGATCAATCCCACGGTGCCCATGAGGTAGCACCTCCGTAGTACGACGAAGATGGATCATATTCCGGGTATGTGCTGGAAGAAGCACCCGGATACGTGACGGTGTAGTCGTAGGAGGGCTCGGCGTCCTCGGAGTCATGCTGCTGGTGGAAGCCTTGTATCTTCAATTTCTCATCCACCTCCTCTTTAGAGTGCGGCCATGGTTTCCTGTCAATACTGAACAAATCTGGCTACGGCAAAAGGATTTCCCTCTCTTCCCCATCAGCAAACAACATTCTATAGACAATATTATCTAAACTAGAGTCGGTTGTAACAAATTGATGACTCTTCATAACAGCAACATCAAGTCTTATAGGAGTTAATTTCACATCAGTAGGGTTAAGAGGAAGATCTAGATATGCTAAAATGCGCGATGCAATAATTCCTCCAAATATAGGCCCCTTGTTAGACAAGCGGCGAGCAACAAGAGCACCAAGATGATAAGGCGTGTCCCCAGTGAGTGCAGCAATTAAGAAAGCAAGATGATAGCTAGAAATATTACTAGTGTTCTCCCTACCAAGAATGCTAGTAGCAATGTAATAAGCAAAATACTTAATGGCGGGGAGTTGAATGTTTCTTATCTTGCCACGCTGAATGGTGCGACAATCATCATTGGTGATTCCTCGATAGAGCTCCAGCAATTCCTTGGGGTTGTCCTCGATCTTCCTTGCTGTACCTACAGGGGCAATATCCAATGCAGTGCAAAAATCCTCCAACTTCATAATAATAGGTTTACCATAGATCTTGAATGCAACTGTCGGGTGATAGTGCTTGTTGTTGAACTTAAAGCTCTCCACAAAGATTTTAGTGAGCATGTAGTATTGCTCCCTCTCATCTTCCATGTAGGTGGTTAAGCCCGCCTTACCGACGAGGGTCAATAAATCATCCAACAACCCTGCATTACTCAAAAAGTCATAACATGGGAAGGATGAAGCGTTAGGGACTCCATTATCCTCTTCGGGTGCGAAGCTCGGTGCGATGAGGTCCTCATTATAGGATTGCCTGAATCGGGTAGATGACCTTGAGGGCCTCCCCGTTCTTGTCGTCTCTCTTTCAAATACTTCTCCAAAGTTACAATTATCCATCTTCCTTTTCTGAAATTTTTCAACAATCATTATAAAATTTGATTTGGTGACATATAATTGAGGGAAACTATCATAGGAACTTGCTAGAGTACTAAACATGCATCAAAACTAGTTTCTACCACTTAGAACAAGCATGCAAGCTCACTAAACATGTGACCTACAGCAGCAAAATATTCAAGATATACTCAACCAAACAAAATTCTACTTGGATAATCGAAGGAGTCACATACCGGAGAGCAAATGTGCCAAATTTCAGACAGAAATCTGGGCTGAGCAAAGAGATCGAGAAATCTGGAGCTCTTGAGTAGAAACGCGAGTGAGGGGAACCTGGTGCGAGTTTTTTCGGGAGAGAGAAGAGAGTGGGAGGAAGAGATGAAGTGGTGGGGCAAGGAGGGGCCCACACGCCAGGGTGGTGCGCCCCCCTTGCTGGCCGCGCCGGCCTCGTGGGTGCCACTCGGGGTGCCCCACTGGTCATCCCCAGGTGTTCCCAGGTGCCTCGTCGAAAAATAGGACCAATGGTATATTTTTTGTGAATTTTTGAAAACTTTGAAAAATGCACATTTCTGGGTGTTAAATTTATTATTACTGGGCAGAAAAAAGATTTTTGAAATCTCTAATTAACTAAAGAACTTTGCAAAACAAAAGTGCTACAGCAAGTACAACAAGTGGAGGAAGAAAGAGATGTTGTTTAGTTCCTCTATGCATATAAAATGAATTTGTTAACAAGGTTGATCAAGTCTTGCCACCAAATAAATTTTACATAACATAAGAAGAAATAAACCTCAAATCAATCATGTTACCTTGAATTGTATTGATATGGATCCAATCACAAGAGTTTGATATTCTTCTTTAGGCTCATATATAGGACAATCGATGGTTCCCACTTTGATAGTTCTCACATTAGAAATTGTATTAACTCCACATGCTTTCTCAATCCTCTTGGGAAAATAAACGGTATGCTCCTTGTCATCGACATTGAAAGTAACTTTTCCTTTATTGCAATCAATAACAGCCCCTCGCGGTGTTAAGAAAAGGTCTCCCAAGAATAATAGACATATTATCATCTTCGGGCATTTCCAACACAACAAAATCAGTTAATATCAAGCGGTTATTAGTAACTTGAACAGGAACATCCTCACATATACCAACAGGAATAGCAGTAGATTTATCAGCCATTTGCAAAGATATATCAATCGGTATCAACTTATCTAAATAAAGTCTCTTATAAAGAGAGAAAGGCATAACACTAACACCCGCTCCCAAATCATATAGAGCAGTTCTAACATAATTATTCTTAATAGAACAAGGAATAGTCGGTATACCTGGGTCGCCAAGCTTCTTTGGAACCTTACCATTGAAAGAGTAATTAGCAAGCATAGTGGAAATCTCCTCATTAGGAATTTTCCTTTTGTTAGTGACAATATCTTTCATATACTTTGAATAAGGAGGCAATTTAATAGCATCGAGTCAAAGTTATTTGCAGGAATAAAGGTTTCATCCAATCACAAAATTTATTATAGTGTTCTTCTTCCTTTGATTTTAGTTTCTTAGCAGGAAAAGGCATTTGCTTTTGAACCCAAGGTTCCCTTTCACTACCATGTTTCTTAGCAATAAAATCTTCTTTAGTATACTTTTTATTTTTAGCATGCTTTTTAGGTTCTTCTTCAACCTCTTCTTTATCGAAGCATCATTCTTATCATTATCTTTATCATGTTCATTACCACTTTCAGTTTCAGAGCATCGAAATAGAAATACTATTAGGATCATTAACAGTGCTAGAGGATTCTACAACAGCTTTATGTTTCTTTTTCTTTTTCTTAGATGGAGCACTAGTTTCAGTTCGTTGAGAATCTTGTTCAACTCTTTTGGGATGCCCTTCAGGATATAGAGGATCCTGGGTAGAAACACCGCCTCTAGTTGTTACTTCATAAGCATGTTTTTCTTTAAAATTATCTTTTAACAAGTCATTTTGCACTTTAGTGAGTTGATCAATTTGAGTTTGAACCATTTGAAAATGTTTAATGAGCATCTTAACATCATTGGAGGTTCTCTCCACAATACCATGCAATTCACCAATAGCTCGAGAATTTTCCATTAAATGATTCTCTACTCTAATATTGAAATTATTTTGCTTAACAATATAATTATCAAACTCATCTAAGCATTGAGCAGGAGGTTTTGAATACGGAATATCTTCTCTAGTAAAGCGTTCAAGAGAGTGTACCTCAATCATGGATGAAGGGGGAGTGATCTTACATAAATCTTCTATGGGAGGTAAATTCTTCACATCTTCAGATTTAATACCCTTCTCTTTAAGAGATTTCTTGGCTTCCCTCATATCTTCATCATTTAATTTAATCATACCCCTCTTCTTCAATATTGGTGTCGGTGTTGGTTCAGGTGTAGACCAATCATCATGATTCCGGCCTATTCTAGCCAATAATTCTTCGACGTCGTCCTGGAGTTCTTTTCCTGAAAACACAACCAAGACAACTATCCAGGTATGCCCTAGACTCAATGGTTAGTCCACTATAAAATATATCAAGTAAATCATGCTTTTCCAAATCATGTTCAGTGCCGAGCTCTAATAAGAGAGCAAAATCTAGCCCAAGCCTCGAGCAATTTCTCTCCATCTTCCCGGTCAAAGTTATAAATTCTCTCGCAAAGCAATATGTTGAGCACTAGCAGGAAAGTATTTCCGGAAGAAAACATCAAGCAATTCTTTTGGACTATTAATAGAATCAGGTGGAAAACTATTATACCAAGTTTTAGCATCATCCTTTAATGAGAAAGGGAAAATTTTAGCAACGAAATAAGTACGCTTCTTAACATCATCAGAAGACAAGCTACTCAGAGTAGATAGCTCAATCATGTGTTCTACAGCACTTTCTTTTTCAGTACCGCAAAAAGGTGTTTCCTCAACAATAGATATATGAGACAAATCAAGAGAAAAATCATAATCCTTATCCTTAATGTTTATAGGAGATGTGGCAAATTTAGGATCCGGAGACAGTTTATATCTAACAGTATGTTGTGCTAGCAACTTTTTAATTTTTCTTGCATCAGTAGTAGCATTGCATTTATCAATAAAATCATCATCAAGTTCTACATAATCTTCATCAAGATCATCACTGGAGTATTCAACAGACTCAGGTGAATTAACAGGTGTAGCAGCATCTTCATTAGGAGTTTCAGTACTTTCAATTTGTCTAGACCTAGCAATTGTAGCATCTAGAAAATATCCCAATGAACCACTATCATCAAGCACAGCAGAAGCATCATCAATATTATAAGAATTTTCAGATCTAGCAGAAGTACCAGCATGTGAAGCTTGTGGTGGTGAAACAAGTTTATCTATCACAGATGGTGAATCAAGAGCAGCAGAGGTACTCAGAGTTGTACCTTTTCTTGTAGTGGATGGTAATATAGCGACTTTAGGATCACGAGGTTTACCCATGATGGAG
Source organism: Lolium rigidum (assembly GCF_022539505.1). Lineage (NCBI taxonomy): Eukaryota > Viridiplantae > Streptophyta > Magnoliopsida > Poales > Poaceae > Lolium > Lolium rigidum. The sequence goes on along the minus strand of NC_061514.1, from coordinate 178,765,380 downwards.
AATTTGCAGCGAACAATATCAATCCAAGTAAACTTGCAAATAAAGCTATGCTCCCCGGCAACGGCGCCAGAAAATAGTCTTGATGACCCACAAGTATAGGGGATCGCAACAGTCTTCGAGGGAAGTAAAACCCAATTTATTGATTCAACACAAGGGGAGACAAAGAATACTTCAAAGCCTTAACAGCGGAGTTGTCAATTCAGCTGCACTGGAAACAGACTTGCTCGCAAGAGTTTATCGAGTAGTACCAGCTTTATAGCGATAGCGTAGTGAAATAACAGCAGAGAGTAACAAAGACAACAGTAGTGATTATAGTAAACAGCGAGGATTAAAATATCGTAGGCACAGGGATGGATGAACGGGTGTTGCATGGATGAGAGAAACTCATGTAACAATCAAGGCAGGGCATTTGCAGATAATAATAAAACGGTATCCAAGTACTAATCAATCAATAGGCATGTGTTCCATATATAGTCGTACGTGCTCGCAATGAGAAACTTGCACAACATCTTTTGTCCTACCAGCCGGTGGCAGCTGGGCCTCTAGGGAATCTACTGGAAATTAAGGTGCCCCTTTTAATAGAGCACCGGAGCAAAGCATTAACACTCCGTGAACACATGTGATCCTCATATCACCGCCTTCCCCTTCGGTTGTCCCAATTTCTGTCACTTTGGGGCCTCGGGTTCCGGCCAACAATACGTGTATACAACTTGCAGGTAAGATCATAAAGCAATGAATATCATCATGAATTGATAACATGTTCAGATCTGAGATCATGGCACTCGGGCCCTAGTGACAAGCATTAAGCATAACAAGTTGCAACAATATCATAAAACTACCAATTACGGACACTAGGCACTATGCCCTAACAATATTATGCTATTACATCACCAATCTCATCCAATCCCTACCATCCCCTTCAGCCTACAGCGGGGGAATTACTCACACATGGATGGGGGAAACATGGCTGGTCGATGGAGAGGCGTCGGTGGTGATGATGGCAATGATCTCCTCCAATTCCCCGTCCCGGCGGAGTGCCAGAACGGAGTTTCTGGTCCCGAGACAGAGTTTCGCGACGGTGGCGGCGTACTGGATGTCTTCTGGCGATTTCTTCTAACTCCCCGTGCATTTTTAGGTCGAAGGCGTTAAGTAGTCCGAAGGAGGGCGTCGGAGGCCGGCCGAGGGGGCCACACGCTAGGGCCGCGCGCCCCCCTCCTGGGTCGCGCCGGCCTAGTGTGTGGGGCCCTCGGGCCTCCACCTGGCTTGCCCTTCTGGCTCCGTCAATCTTCTAGAAAAATAAGACCTTTCGCATAAATTCCGAGGATTTTCCTGAAAGTTGGATTTCTGCACAAAAACGAGACACCAGAACAGTTCTGCTGAAAACAGCGTTAGTCTGTGTTAGTTGTATCCAAAATACACAAATTAGAGGCAAAACAATAGCAAAAGTGTTCGGAAAAGTAGATACGTTTTGGACGTATCAGCGCCTCCTTCGGGTGGTGTCGTCATCGATGATGGCGCGAGGCGCACGTCTTCGGCTCCGGCCATTCGGGCCACGGGGTCGGCCCAACGCCGTCGCCTCAAGGAGGAGGACGTCGCGGGATCACCACCACTTCTGCCAGCGAAGAGGCAATTGTGGGAGATGGAGGAAGAGGTGCATGTGGTCGTCCGTGGCGGCGACGACCTGGAGGAATTCTGCGGGCAAAACTTCATCGTCGGCCGCTCCGTCGAGCAGGACTACCAGCAGATGACGATGGACCCGCGGCAGGCGGCGGTGTGGTCCTCTAGGGACCACGACACCAACTTTGTCGACCTCGCCAGACCTTCCGAGCCACCGGCGCCAAAGGAGGATGATGACTACTGGTCGTTCGGCTCATCCAGCAACGACTACGGCGACGACACCAACAACCTCGACTTCAGCGCCTTCGACGCACGCCGCAGCTAGTTTTTTTAGTTTTTTGTTTAAATTCAAACTTTTGTATAAAACTAGTCAATATTCGTATGAATTTCCTTTTTTAAATGTCATTTTAAATTTGAATTTCTATTAGGGCTGCCGGTGTGGTAACAACATCCCCAAATAGAGGATGCTCTGCCGGCGCCCCCCATACGGAAGTGTCGGCGCCCTTGCCGATGCCTATTTGGGGGGCATCGGTGGAGATGCTGAGCATCTCCACTCGCACCCCCGATAGCGGCCCCAATAGCATTTTGGGGGCGGCATCGAAAATGGGCTGATCTGGCACGCCCCAAAAAGTGTCGGCGCAATTTCGAGCCCAATAGAAACACCGGCAACCCCGTACCGGCCCCTTCGTGAAGGGCGCGAATCGGGCGCGCCGGCGCCTCGCGGCACAAATTTTTTTGGGCGTGGGAGCCACCTGTCAGCCACACATCCCAAAAATATACATCTTTTCCCCCAAAACCCCTTTCCCTCCGCCGCTCATTTCTCCCGCCCGTCGCTCCATCTCCCTTCCAGACTCCAACCAGAAAAACCCTCGTCCCCGCCATGCTGCCAAAGAAAAAGGCTCCGATGAAGCTAGTGAAGGCGCCGCATAAGCTGCGCACCGTGCCACCGAAGGAGAAGCTGGCGAACATGTCGCAGGAGGAATGGGAGAAGGAGAAACGCTGCTGCTCCACTATGACGGCCGACCGCAAAAGGCGCCGCATCGCCGCTCTTGAAGCTGCGAAAGCGGTGGCTGCTACCGAAGTGTGCCTCAGTTTGGGTGGCGGTTAGCCCGAAGGGAGCTAGCAACGACTCGTGGCCGTAACTTTGGCGGTGGGTTCTCAAGCTCACCCTCGTCACCGGGGTACTATGCGGAGGGGCCATCGCTCTCGCAGATGCGTCTGTCGCAGATGGACAATCGTGCCCGCTACTCCCCCGAGTGCGCCGACAACAATATGATCTTCGACCCCAACGCGATGTTGTCGCCGGATTCGGCGCCGAGGGGTAGCGGCGCCTTTTGCTTCCCCATCGACCTGAACTCGTTGCCTGACCTGCGCCGCCTGGGAAGCACCGACGGCCACGTGACTGGCGGCACTGGCCTCCCCTGCCACATCTTTGTCGACGAGAGCAGGAGCGCCCACCAGGTGTTCGGTAGCGCGTCCGGCGTGTCCATGGGCGACGACGAGGTGAGTTTCCTTAACTCATGTGTTATGTGCATCATAGACACTGTCGGCGACTCAAAGTAGGTTACTTGTTGCGTAGATTCCCGGCGGCGCCGAGATCCTCACTGGCTTCATACGCCATGGCCACGCCTATGAATCCCCGTCGACAAGTATGAAGAAGAGGCCTGATGTCTACGGGAGCTTCTATTCTTGTAGACAGTGTTGGGCCTCCAAGAGCAGAGGTTTGTAGAACAGCAGCAAGTTTCCCTTAAGTGGATACCCAAGGTTTATCGAACTCAGGGAGGAAGAGGTCAAAGATATCCCTCTCATGCAACCCTGCAACCACAAAGCAAGAAGTCTCTTGTGTCCCAACACACCTAATAGGTGCACTAGTTCGGCGAAGAGATAGTGAAATACAGGTGGTATGAATAAGTAGTAGCAACGGCACCAGAAAAGTGCTTTGCCCAGGATAGTAAACAAGCAGTAGTAACGCAGTAAAACAGTAAACAAACAGCGATAGCAGTATCTAGGAACAAGGCCTAGGGATTACACTTTCACTAGTGCACACTCTCAACATTGATCACATAACAGAATAGATAAATGCATACTCTACACTTTTGTTGGATGATGAACACATTGCGTAGGATTACACGAACCCTCAATGCCGGAGTTAACAAGCTCCACAATAATGCTCATATTTTAGTAACCTTTAGTGTAAGATAGATCAAAAGACTAAACCAAGTACTAGCATAGCATGCACACTCGTCACCTTCATGCATATGTAGGAGGAATAGATCACATCAATATTATCATAGCAATAGTTAACTTCGCAATCTACAAGAGATCATGATCATAGCATAAACCAAGTACTAACACGGTGCACACACTCGTCACCTTTGCACACGTGCAGGAGGAATAGAACTACTTTAATAACTTTGCTAGAGTAGCACATAGAATAGTGGTGATACAAAACTCATATGAATCTCAATCATGTAAAGCAGCTCATGAGATTATTGTATTGAGGTACATGGGAGAGAGATGAACCACATAGCTACAGCGGAGCCCTCAGCCTCGGGGTGGATTACTCCCTCCTCATCATGGAGGCAGCGATGGCGGTGAAGATGGCGGTGAAGACGGCGGTGGAGACGGCTCCGGGGCAATTCCCCGTCCCGGCAGGGTGCCGGAACGAGAGACTTCGTCCCCCGAATTGGAGTTTCGCGATGTGGCGGCGCCCCGGAGTCTTTCTGGAGGTTCGTCTTTTCTGTCGACGTTTTTAGGTCACGACGGCTTAAATAGGCGAAGAATCGGAGTCGGAGGGGCCACGGGGTGGTGCCACCATAGGGGGGCGCCCCCCCCTTGGGCCGCGCGGCCAGGTGGTGTGGCCCCCCCCCCGACACCCCTCCGACTCTTCTCCGGTGCTCCGGAAGCTTCCGGGAATTATAAGGCCTTCGGTCTTGATTTCGTCCGATTCCGAAAATATTTCTTTACTAGGATTTCTGAAACCAAAAACAGCAGAAAACAGCAATCGGCCTTTCGGCATCTCGTCAATAGGTTAGTTCCGAAAAACACATAAAAATGATATAAAGTGTGAACAAAACATGTTGGTATTGTCATAAAACAAGCATGGAACATCAGAAATTATAGATACGTTGGAGACGTATCAGCATCCCCAAGCTTAGTTCCTACTCGTCCTCGAGTAGGTAAACGATAAAAGATAATTTCCGAGGTGACATGCTACCAACATAATCTTAATCATACTATTGTAAAGCATATGAGATGAATGCAGCGATTCAAAACAATGTTAATGCAATGAGTAAACATTTGAATCATATAGCAAAGACTTTTCATGAATAGTACTTTCAAGACAAGCATCAATAAGTCTTGCATAAGAGTTAACTCAGAAAGCAATAATTCAAAGTAGAGGCATTGAAGCAACACAAAGGAAGATGAAGTTTCAGCGGTTGCTTTCAACTTATAACATATATATCTCATGGATAATTGTCAATGCAAAGCAATATAACAAATGCAATAAGCAAGTATGTAAGAATCAATGCATAGTGCACACAAATGTTTGCTTCTTGAGGTGGAGAGAGATAGGTGAACTCGACTCAACATAAAAGTAAAAAGAATGGTCCTTCAAAGAGGAAAGCATCGATTGCTATATTTGTGCTAGAGCTTTGATTTTGAAAACATAAAGAGAGCATAAAAATAAAGTTTTGAGAGGTGTATGTTGTTGTCAACGAATGGTAGCGGGTACTCTAACCCCCTTGCCAGACAAACCTTCAAAGAGCGGCTCCCATTTTATTTTATTTTTGGATGGCACTCCTTCCAACCTTTCTTTCACAAACCATGGCTAACCGAATCATCGGGTGCCTGCCAACAATCTCATACCATGAAGGAGAGCCTTTTTATTTTAGTTTTATTATGATGACACTCCTCCCAACCTTTGCTTACACAAGCCATGGCTAACCGAATCCTTCGGGTGCCGTCCAACAATCACATACCATGGAGGAGTGTCTATTTTTGTTAATTAATTTGGGACTGGGAATCCCATTGCCAGCTCTTTTTGCAAAATTATTGGATAAGCGGATGAAGCCACTAGTCCATTGGTGAAAGTTGCCCAACAAGATTGAAAGATAAACACCACATACTTCCTCATGAGCTATAAAACATTGACACAAATCAGAGGTGATAAATTTTGAATTGTTTAAAGGTAGCACTCAAGCAATTTACTTTGGAATGGCAGGAAATACCATGTAGTAGGTAGGTATGGTGGACACAAATGGCATAGTGGTTGGCTCAAGTATTTGGATGCATGAGAAGTATTCCCTCTCGATACAAGGTTTAGGCTAGCAAGGTTATTTGAAACAAACACAAGTATGAACTAGTATAGCAAAACTCACATAAAAGACATATGACAAGGATTATAAGACTATACATCGTCTTCCTTGTTGTTCAAACACCTTACTAGAAATTATCTAGACCTTAGAGAGACCAATTATGCAAACCAAATTTTAGCATGCTCTATGTATTTCTTCATTAATGGGTGCAAAGTATATGATGCAAGAGCTTAAACATGAGCACAACAATTGCCAAGTATCACATTACCCAAGACATTATAGCAAATTACTACATGTATCATTTTCCAATTCCAACCATATAACAATTTAACGAAGAGGAAACTTCGCCATGAATATTATGAGCTAAGAACACATGTGTTCATATGAACCAGCGGAGCGTGTCTCTCTCCCACACAAGCATGATGTAATCCAATTTATTCAAACACAAACAAAAATAGAAACAAACAAACAGACGCTCCAAGTAAAGTACATAAGATGTGACGGAATAAAAATATAGTTTCGGGGAGGAACTCGATAATGTTGTCGATGAAGAAGGGGATGCCTTGGGCATCCCCAAGCTTAGACGCTTGAGTCTTCTTGAAATATGCAGGGGTGAACCACCGGGGCATCCCCAAGCTTAGAGCTTTCACTCTCCTTGATCATAGTATATCATCCTCCTCTCTTGACCCTTGAAAACTTCTTCCACACCAAACTTTAAGCAAACTCATTAGAGGGTTAGTGCATAATCAAAAACTCACATGTTCAGAGGTGACACAATCATTCTTAACACTTCTGGACATTGCTCAAAGCTACTGGAAGGTAATGGAATAAAGAAATCCACCCAACACAGCGAAAGAAGCAATGCGAAATAAAAGGCAGAATCTGTCAAAAACAGAACAGTCCGTAAAGACGAATTTTAAAATGGCACCAGACTTGCTCAAATGGAAAAACTCAAAACTAATGAAAGTTGCGTACATATCTGAGGATCAATCACGTAAATTGGCATAATTTTCTGAGTTACCTACAGAGAATTATACCCAGATTCGTGACAGACAGCAATGCTGTTTCTGCGCAGCAATCCAAATCTAGCATCAACTTTACCATAGAGACTTTACTTGGCACAAAAACATGATAAGGAGAGGTTGCTACAGTAGTAAACAACTTCCAAGACACAAATATAAAACAAAGTACTGTAGCAAAATAACACATGGGTTATCTCCCAAGAAGTTCTTTCTTTATAGCCGTTAAGATGGGCTCAGCAGTTTTAATGATGCACTCGCAAGAAATAGTTTTTGGAGCAAAAAGAGAGCTTCAAGAGGTAAATTCAAAACAAATTTAAGTCTAACATGCTTCCTATGAAGAGGAATCTTGTACACAAATGAATTCATGAAGAACAAAGTGACAAGCATAAGAGGATAAAACACGAGTAACTTCAAGATTCTCGACATAAAGAGGGGAAACTTAATATTATTAAGATGCATATAACCATATTTCCCTCTCTCATAATAACTTTCAGTAGCATCATTGATGAAATCCACAATATACCCATCACTTAAAACATTCTTATCATGGTTCATATGCATAGAAGTATCATTAAATTTGGCATAAGAAAAGTTATTCTCATTAATAGTAATTGGAGCAAGATTATTATCAAGAATTTGAACATGGTAAACAAATTGCATATTAAGGGAATTGTTTTTGGTAATCCAATCATGACTATGACAAGTTTCATAAGGATAGTTAGAACCTATATCATAGCATTCTTTATAATAATCATCGAGAGATCGGGGCACGGTGTCATTATAGGAAATAGAATAGTTATCTTTCACAGTCGGTTTATCTATGTCCACACCATCATTGTTATTAGAAGGAGATGTATCAAGAACATAATGACCAGTAGCTAAAGGATTTTCAAACTCCTCTTCCCCAAGCTTAGAGCTTTCTATATCATTATGGGAGGAAGCATGTATAGTACTGACACTATGGCAATTATTATCATCATTTTCAGAATTAGTTTACCAAAGATTTGTAATATCAAAAGTAGTGTGCTCATTCAAATCTTGATCGCTAATGTATGTAAAGGGCATAGGAAGATCATCGTATTCAGATTCATTGTCACAATAATCATTAGAAGCAACATACTTACGGTTTCCTAGCGTTATCTCATTCACGCGGGGATACGCCGTTACCACTTTCTTTTTATTCTCCTTCTTCTTCTTCTTCTCTTCCTTCTCCTCGTTCCCTTTTTTAGGAGGAAGAGGCTTGAAGGGTGGCTTGTCCTCATAACCTGATTTACTTTCAGAAACAATAGAAGAAACTTGGGAGGATCCTTCCTTTTCATTAATTAGTTGAAAACACACAAATGGTCCTATCATATTTTGGCAAGGTGTCATCTTCTAAAATATTTTGTATGTAAGTATTTGTATGGCTATTATCAATGCAATAAGAAAAACACCCATGCAGGACATCATCAATATCAAGATCACTCATATGTAACAAAGAGATTTTTCTCGACAGTTCTTCACACCCCAAAAATAAAGTAAGTTCATCATGCTGATTAGGAGTAATTTCATCATCACAATACAAATTTGCAGCACTTATTGGGTTCAAATTATCATTGGAGGAGCATTGAAAATTAAAATGACCCACTTCATGGCAAACTTCACAAATAAAAGGATAGAGGGCACAAACTTTTTTACCAAGATCATCTAGAGCCCTAAACCACTTTCTAGTTTTTTCACTAGCATGATGGATACAATATTCATCTTTGATTTGATTAATTCCACAAGGTCTATGTATTCCACAAAAATTAACATGCTTATAGGAAATAACATTCTTAGGAGTTTGACCATGCTCATTACAATAATTAACAACAATTTCATTTTTCATGCAAGCCTTTTTAAAAGGTTCATGATACTTATCAAAATTCTTTTTAGGCAATTCTAAATGAGATGCAAAGGCTTTATAAAGATTTGCAGCAACTTGAGAGTCAAGACCATAAGTAGCACTCATATTTCGAAATTTATCGGTATCCATAAATGTTTCAATGCATTCATAATCATAATTTATACCTGACTCTTTACCTTTGTCGTTCTCCCAATCTTCGGCGTTCTCCTTAATCCGATCAAGAAGGTCCCTTTTAAACTCTTCTTTGTTGCGCGTGAATGATCCGGAACAAGTAGCATCCAGCAAAGTCTTATCTTGAAGAGAAAGTCTCGCATAGAAATTATCAATAATGATATTACCTGGAAGCTCATGATTGGGGCATTTGAGCATTAAAGACTTCAATCTCTCCCATGCTTGGGCAATACTCTCTCCATCATGAGGCCGGAAATTATATATTCGGTTTCGGTCTTTGTGAATTTCACTTGGAGGATAGAATTTAGAATAAAATAGATGCACAATATCCTTCCAATCAAGAGAATGCTCATCCTTCAGCAGTTTATGCCAATGCGCCGCTTTACCAGACAACGACATAGAGAATAATTTCTTCTTCACTTCATCCATAGAGATACCTGCACACTTGAATAACCCGCATAATTCATGCAAAAACAGTAAATGATCTCCAGGATGCACAGTTCCATCCCCTTCATAGCGGTTATCCATAACACGTTCAATAATTTTCATAGGTATTTTATAAGGAGTACTTTCAGTAGGTGCATTTAAAATATCACAAGCATCATTAGAGTTATCGCATATGGGAGATAAAGTATTATCAGAGCAAATTTTCTCCCCTAAAGATGGGAAGCTAAAAAGATCATGAAAACCAGCTTCCCCAAGCTTAGACTTCTCCATAGCATTAGCAGTAATTGCATTCATACTAATAACATCGCTACTAGCATGCAAATAAGGTTCCATTGGTTTTTTAATGTTCACACCAAACAATTCTAAATCAGGAAAAAGATTAAAAAGCTCACTAAATTTTTTGTTGTTTTCCATTATGCCTAACTAGTGAAAATAAAAACAAGAAACAAAAAGATGCAATTGCAGGATCTAAAGGAAATAGCTTCGAGCACAAACACAATGGCGCCAGAAAAGTAATGTTACCTGGAACCGGAGTATGAGTGCCTTTTTACCTTTCCTCCCCGCAACGGCGCCGGAAAAGTGCTTGATGTCTACGGGAGCTTCTATTCTTGTAGACGGTGTTGGGCCTCCAAGAGCGAGAGGTTTGTAGAACAGCGAGCAAGTTTCCCTTAAGTGGATACCCAAGGTTTATCGAACTCGGGGAGGAAGAGGTCAAAGATATCCCTCTCATGCAACCCCGCAACCACAAAGCAAGAAGTCTCTTGTGTCCCCAACACACCTAATAGGTGCACTAGTTCGGCGAAGAGATAGTGAAATACAGGTGGTATGAATAAGTAGTAGCAACGGCACCAGAAAAGTGCTTTACCCAGGATAGTAAACAAGCAGTAGTAACGCAGCAGTAGTAACGCAGTAAAATAGTAAACAAACAGCGATAGCAGTATCTAGGAACAAGGCCTAGGGATTACACTTTCACTAGTGGACACTCTCAACATTGATCACATAACAGAATAGATAAATGCATACTCTACACTTTTGTTGGATGATGAACACATTGCGTAGGATTACACGAACCCTCAATGCCGGAGTTAACAAGCTCCACAATAATGCTCATATTTTAGTAACATTTAGTGTAAGATAGATCAAAAGACTAAACCAAGTACTAGCATAGCATGCACACTCGTCACCTTCATGCATATGTAGGAGGAATAGATCACATCAATATTATCATAGAAATAGTTAACTTCGCAATCTACAAGAGATCATGATCATAGCATAAACCAAGTACTAACACGGTGCACACACTCGTCACCTTTGCACACGTGCAGGAGGAATAGAACTACTTTAATAACTTTGCTAGAGTAGCACATAGAATAGTGGTGATACAAAACTCATATGAATCTCAATCATGTAAAGCAGCTCATGAGATTATTGTATTGAGGTACATGGGAGAGAGATGAACCACATAGCTACAGCGGAGCCCTCAGCCTCGGGGGTGGATTACTCCCTCCTCATCATGGAGGCAGCGATGGCGGTGAAGATGGTGGTGAAGACGGCGGTGGAGACGGCTCCGGGGGCAATTCCCCGTCCCGGCAGGGTGCCGGAATAGAGACTTCTGTCCCCCGAATTGGAGTTTCGCGATGTGGCGGCGCCCCTGGAGTCTTTCTGGAGGTTCGTCTTTTCTGTCGACGTTTTTAGGTCACGACGGCTTAAATAGGCGAAGAATCGGAGTCGGAGGGGCCACGGGGTGGTGCCACCATAGGGGGGCGCCCCCCCCTTGGGCCGCGCGGCCAGGTGGTGTGGGCCCCCCAGGCACCCCTCCGACTCTTCTCCGGTGCTCCGGAAGCTTCCGGGGATTATAAGGCCTTCGGTCTTGATTTCGTCTGATTCCGAAAATATTTCTTTACTAGGATTTCGAAACCAAAAACAGCAGAAAACAGCAACTGGCCTTTCGGCATCTCGTCAATAGGTTAGTTCCGAAAAACACATAAAAATGGTATAAAGTGTGAACAAAACATGTTGGTATTGTCATAAAACAAGCATGGAACATCAGAAATTATAGATACGTTGGAGACGTATCAAGGCCGACGAGGACGAAGATGAGGAGGAGGAGGTCCAGGAGGAGCTGATCGACACCGACATCGGGTGACCACGACGATGACGACGAATAGGCGGACCGGCGGCACTCGTGGTCCTAGGTGGAAGTCTTTGGAGGATGAATGTCTCATTGATACATTGCAAACGTATTTATAATTTTTGATGCTTCATGCTTGTTTTACAGTAATTGCTATCTGTTTTGTTTACACTTCGTGGCACTTTTATGCATTTTCCGGAACTAACCTATTGACAAGATTCCACAGTGTCAGTTCCCAGTTTTCTCCTGTTTTTGTATTTCAGAAAAGTTGTACATGAAATATTCCCGGAATTGGACGAAACAAAAGCCAAAGTTCCTATTTTTCCCGGAGCAAAGACGGAGTCCAGAGAAGAGACGGAGGAGGGCCACAGGGTGGCCAGAGCTACCCTAGGCGCAGCCTGGCCCTGGCCCGCGCCTAGGGGTGGTCTGGGGCCACCAGGCCTCCACCGACCTCGCCCTTCCGCCTATATAAAGCTCCCGACGCAAAAACCCTAAATATACTAGCCTCCACCAACGAAAAGTTCCGTAGCTCCGCCGCCGTCCCAGACAAGATTTGGGGGACAAAAGTCTCTATCCCGGCACCCTACCGGGACGGGGAATTGCCCCCGGAGCCATTTCCATCGACTCCACCGCCATCTCCATCCTCGTTGCTGACTCCTACGATGAGGAGTGAGTAGTTCTCCCCCGAGGCTGAGGGCTCTACCGGTAGCTATGTGGTTTATATCTCTCCCCCATGGTGTGATATTTATGTGACCATGAGCTTTGAAATATAGATATCGTTATGCTATTCAAGTGGATTTTACTTATGTGATCTCCGGAGACTCCTTGTCCCACGTGTGTAAAGGTGGAGTGTGTGCACCGTGTGGGTCTCTTAGGCTATATTACCCTTCGGGTAACTAGTCTTGTGCTACCTCTTACGGCCCAACCAGGGGCCCATGAAGGATATCCATCGATCAAGGTGGGCCGATACGATAATTCCAAGAAAGGAGTCTAGGAAAGGAAGGCAAGAAGACGAAGAAGACACGGAAATATTAAGCATAGGACTCTTTGTAACCTAGTCGTACTTGAACATGCCTCTTGAGACCTGCTCCCAATATAAGGGCCAGGAGAGGGCCTGTCGAGGGGCACACAATCATAGTAGCCATAACCATCGCAAGTCTAGAGCTAGGTCACCGCAGAACTTAGCATCTTGATGAGATCATAGCCGGAAACTTCGGCACCCCATTGTAACCCGATATTTTCATAATCAAGATCAGACAGGCAGGACGTACGGGTTTTACCTCATCGAGGGCCCCAAACCTGGGTAAATCGCTCTCCCCGCTTGTTTGATAACTGATGTCTCGTGTCAGCCTACATGATTCCATCTACCCTAAGCCTCAAATGGAGGGCATTGCCGGGGAGTACCCTCGACACTGGCACCCTGCCGGGACGGGGAATTGCCCCCGGAGCCATTTCCATCGACTCCACCGCCATCTCCATCGTCGTTGCTCACTCCTATGATGAAGAGTGAGTAGTTCTCCCCCGGGGCTGAGGGCTCTACCGGTAGCTATGTGGTTTATCTATCTCTCGCATGGTGTGATATTTATGTGACCATGAGCTTTGTAATCTAGATATCGTTATGTTATTCAAGTAGATTTTACTTATGCGATCTCCGGAGACTCCTCGTCCCACGTGTGTAAAGGTGGAGTGTGTACACCGTGTGGGTCTCTTAGGCTATATTTCACAGAATACTTGTTCACTGAATTATGATTTGAGTTGGATGTCTCTATGAAACGGTGGTGTGTTAGTACCTCCTATGAATGCTCAAAGTGCAGCGCGAGGTGTTCATTAGTACTTGGCAATACATCTTTAAGGTTTGTTTTTGCAGCCCTAAACAGTGAATTAGTGTTCGTTATCCATCCGGAGAGTAGTTCAGAGTAGCATAGTGAAGTGCTTATATTTATATTCCTTTATGATATCATTGTTGAGAGTGAGCACTAGTGAAAGTATGATCCATAGGCCTTGTTTCCAAACATCGAATTACCGTTTATTTAATGTTTTACTATATGTTTACTTGCTGCCATATTTATTTCAGATTGTTATTACCACTCATATTCATCCATATCACTTGCATTTTACTATCTCTTCGCCGAACTAGTTCACCTATACATATGACAAGTGTATTGGGTGTGTTGGGGACACAAGAGACTTCTTGTATCGTAATTGCAGGGTTGCTTGAGAGGAATATCTTTGACCTCTACCTCCCTAAGTTCGATAAACCTTGGGTGATCCACATAGGGAAACTTGCTGCTGTTCTACAAACCTCTACACTTGGAGGCCCAACACTGTCTACAAGAATAGAAGCGTGCGTACACATCACTCGTCGACGCTTGGAAGCAAGTGAGATTTTGCCCCATCACCGGCGCAATCAATCCTCCGGTAAGTACTACAAGCGCATCCTTGATTCATTCAACGAGAAGAAGAACTATGGTGAGTACGCCACCATCCACATGATCCGGAACGAGGGCGCTGTCTCTCACTGTTGGAACATCATCAAGGCGGTGTGTAGCAATTTCCATGGCTACTATGAGAAGATTAAGATCCGAAAGGAGAGCGGCAAGACGATGGTGGATTGGGTATGATGTCTATTTCATAATGCATCATAGTGTATCTATTTGATGATGTCCATCTTGTTCTATACCTTGTTAATGAAACATGTATTGTTAGATGCTCGACGCCCTCAAGATGTACAAGAGCCGAAACGAGGACAAAGATTTCCCCTTCATGCATTGCTTCAACAAACTACAAGGTTGCAAAAAATGGGATCCCATCCGGCACACTCTCAACAAGGACAGCGTCGGGGAAGATGGGCCGGTCGATCCCGCCGGCTCCTCCACTGGGCGCCCCATTGGCAATAAGAAGGCCAATGCCGAGAGGAATGCGGCGCCGGCATTGGCCGCCATGGAGGCCTCCCTCAAGAAGATGATATCCTCCTTCTGAACGAAGAATAAGGAAGCGGTGGATAGGGCCGTGATACGTCTCCGACGTATCGATAATTTCTTATGTTCTATGCCATATTATTGATGATACCTACATGTTTTATGCACACTTTATGTCATATTCGTGCATTTTCTGGAACTAACCTATTAACAAGTTGCCGAAGTGCCAGTTCCTGTTTTCTGCTGTTTTTGGTTTCGGAAATCCTAGTAACGAAATATTCTCGGAATTGGACGAAACAAAGACCCGGGGGCCTATTTTGCCACGAACCTTCCGGAAGACCGAAGAGCATACGAAGTGGGGCCACGAGGTGGCCAAACCACATGGCGGAGCGGCCAAGGGGGCCCGCGCCGCCCTGTGGTGTGGGCCCCTCGTCGGGCCCCGACTCGCCCTTCCGCCTACTTAAAGCCTCCGTCGCGAAACCCCTGATAAGAAAAACCACGATACGGAAAACCTTACTGAGACGCCGCCGCCATCGATCCCATCTCGGGGGATTCTGGAGATCTCCTCCGGCACCCTACCGGAGAGGGGATTCATCTCCCGGAGGACTCTACACCGCCATGGTCACCTCCGGAGTGATGAGTGAGTAGTTCACCCCTGGACTATGGGTCCATAGCAGTAGCTAGATGGTTGTCTTCTCCTCATTGTGCTTCATTGTCGGATCTTGTGAGCTGCCTAACATGATCAAGATCATCTATCCGTAATACTCTATGTTGTGTTTGTCGGGATCCGATGGATAGAGAATACCATGTCATGTTAATTATCAAGTTATTACATATGTGTTGTTTATGATCTTGCATGCTCTCCGTTACTAGTAGAGGCTCGGCCAAGTTTTTGCTTTTAACTCCAAGAGGGAGTATTTATGCTCGATAGTGGGTTCATGCTCGCATTGACACACAGGACGATGACGAGAAAGTTCTAAGGTTGTGTTGTGCTTGTTGCCACTAGGGATAAAACATTGGCGCTATGTCCGAGGATGTAGTTGTTGATTACATTACGCACCATACTTAATGCAATTGTCTGTTGCTTTGCAACTTAATACTGGAAGGGGTTCGGACGATAACTCTGAAGGTGGACTTTTTAGGCATAGATGCGGTTAGATGGCGGTCTATGTACTTTGTCGTAATGCCCAATTAAATCTCACTATACTTATCATGTCATGTATGTGCATTGTTATGCCCTCTCTATTTGTCAATTGCCCGACTGTAATTTGTTCACCCAACATGCTTTTATCTTATGGGAGACACGCCTATAGTGAACTGTGGACCCCGGTCCATTCTTTAATACTGAAATACAAATCTGCTGCAATACTTGTTTTACTATTTTCTCTGCAAACAATCATCTTCCACACAATACGGTTATTCCTTTGTTACAGCAAGCCGGTGAGATTGACAACCTCACTGTTTCGTTGGGGCAAAGTACTTTGGTTGTGTTGTGCAGGTTCCACGTTGGCGCCGGAACCCTGGTGTTGCGTCGCACTACATCCCGCCGCCATCAACCTTCAACGTGCTTCTTGGCTCCTCCTGGTTCGATAAACCTTGGTTTCTTTCGAGGGAAAACTTGCTGCTGTGCGCATCATACCTTCCTCTTGGGGTTGCCCAACGAACATGTGAAATACACGCCATCAAGCTCTTTTTACGGCGCCGTTGCCGGGGAGATCAAGACACGCCGCAAGGGGAGTCTCCACTTCTCAATCTCTTTACTTTGTTTTTGTCTTGCTTTATTTTATTTACTACTTTGTTTGCTGCATTATATCAAAACACAAAAAAATTAGTTGCTAGTTTTACTTTATTTACTGTCTTGCACTCTATATCAAAAACACAAAAAAATAGTATACTTGCATTTACTTTATCTAGTTTGCTTTATTTACTACTGCTAAAATGGCCAACCCTGAAAATACTAAGTTGTGTGACTTCACTAGCACAAATAATAATGATTTCCTATGCACACCTATTGCTCCACTCGCTACTACAGCAGAATTCTTTGAAATTAAACCCGCTTTACTTAATCTTGTCATGAGAGAGCAATTTTACGGTATTAGTTACGATGATGCTGCTTGCCCATCTCAATAATTTTGTTGAAATATGTGAAATGCAAAAATATAAAGATGTAGATGGTGACATTATAAAATTAAAATTGTTCCCTTTCTCATTAAGAGGAAGAGCTAAAGATTGGTTGCTATCTCTCGCCTAAGAATAGTATTGATTCATGGACTAAATGCAAGGATGCTTTTATTGGTAGATATTATCCCCCTGCTAAAATTATATCTTTGAGGAGTAGCATAATGAATTTTAAACAATTGGATAATGAACATGTTGCTCAAGCTTGGGAAAGAATGAAATCTCTCGGTTAAAAATTGCCCAACCCATGGAGTGACTACTTGGATGATCATCCAAACCTTCTATGCAGGACTAAATTTTTCTTCGCGGAATTTATTGGATTCAGCTGCTGGAGGTACCTTTATGTCCATCACTCTTGGTGAAGCAACAAAGCTTCTTGATAATATGATGGTTAATTACTCCGAATGGCACACGGAAAGAGCTCCACAAGGTAAGAAGGTAAATTCTGTTGAAGAATCCTCTTCCTTGAATGATAAGGTTGATGCTATTATGTCTATGCTTGCGAATGATAGGACTAATGTTGATCCTAATAATGTTCCATTAGCTTCATTGGTTTCTCAAGAAGAACATGTTGATGTAAACTTCATTAAAAATAGTAATTTCAACAACAATGCTTATCGGAACAATTCTAGTAATAACTATAGGCCATATCCTTATAATAATGGTAACGGTTATGCTAATTCTTATGGGAATTCTTACAACAATAATAGGAATACACCCCCTGGACTTGAAGCTATGCTTAAAGAATTTATTAGTACACAAACTGCTTTTAACAAATGCTGTTGAGGAAAAGCTCAATAAAATTGATATTCTTGTTTCTAGAGTTGATAGTCTTGCCTCTGATGTTGATCTTTTGAAATCGAAAGTTATGCCTAATAGGGATATTGAAAATAAAATTGTTACTACAGCAAATGCCATCCAAGTTAGAATTAATGAGAATATAAGATTAATGGCTGAAACTGCCTGTGATAAATCTGCTGAAATTTTTTCCAACCTTGGGGATGATAATCCCATTTCTTTAGATTGTAATGATTTAGATTTTGATGATTGCCACATCTCTGAAGTTATAAAGTTCTTACAAAAACTTGCTAAAAGTCCCAATGCTAGCGTTGTAAACTTGGCTTTCACAAAACATATTACAAATGCTCTCATAAAAGCTAGAGAAGAGAAACTAAAACTTGAAACTTCTATTCCTAGAAAGCTAGAGGATGGTTGGGAGCCCATCATTAAAATGAGAGTCAAAGATTTTGATTGTAATGCTTTATGTGATCTTGGTGCAAGTATTTCTGTTATGCCTAAAAAAGTCTATGATATGCTTGACTTGCCACCATTGAAAAATTGTTATTTGGATGTTAATCTCGCTGATAATGCTAAAAAGAAACCTTTGGGGAGAGTTGATAATGTTCATATTATGGTTAACAATAACCTTGTCCCCGTTGATTTTGTTATCTTGGATATTGAATGCAATGCATCTTGCCCCATTATATTGGGAAGACCTTTTCTTCGAACCGTTGGTGCCACTATTGATATGAAGGAAGGTAATATTAAATATCAATTTCCTCTCAAGAAAGGTATGGAACACTTCCCTAGAAAGAGAATGAAGTTACCTTGTGATTCTATTATTAGAAAAAATTATGATGTTGATGCTTCGTCTCTTGATGTTACTTGATATACACTTTCTGCGCCTAGCTGAAAGGCGTTAAAGAAAAGCGCTTATGGGAGACAACCCATGTTTTTACTACAGTATTTTTGTTTTATATATGTGTCTTGGAAGTTGTTTACTACTGTAGCAACCTCTCCTTATCTTAGTTTTATGTTTTGTTGTGCAAAGTAAAGTCTTTGATAGAAAAGTAAGTACTAGATTTGGATTACTGCGCAGTTCCAGATTTCTTTGCTGTCACGAATCTGGGTCTATCTCCCTGTAGGTAGCTCAGAAAATTAAGCCAATTTACGAGCATGATCCTCAGATATGTACGCAACTTTCATTCAATTTGAGCATTTTCGTTTGATCAAGTCTGGTGGCCTAATAAAATCCATCTTTACGGACTGTTCTGTTTTGACAGATTCTTTCTTTTATTTCGCATTGCCTCTTTTGCTATGTTGGATGAATTTCTTTGATCCATTAATGTCCAGTAGCTTTATGCAATGTCCAGAAGTGTTAAGAATGATTGTTTCACCTCTGAACATGTGAATTTTTATTATGCACTAACCCTCTAATGAGTTGTTTCGAGTTTGGTGTGGAGGAAGTTTTCAAGGATCAAGAGAGGAGTATGATGCAATATGATCAAGGAGAGTGAAAGATCTAAGCTTGGGGATGCCCCGGTGGTTCACCCCTGCATATTATAAGAAGACTCAAGCGTCTAAGCTTGGGGATGCCCAAGGCATCCCCTTCTTCATCGACAACATTATCGAGTTCCTCCCACGAAACTATATTTTTATTCCGTCACATCTTATGTACTTTGCTTGGAGCGTCGGTTTGTTTTTGTTTTTTTGTTTTGTTTGAATAAAATGGATCCTAGCATTCACTTTATGGGAGAGAGACACGCTCCGCTGTAGCATATGGACAAATATCTCCTTAGGCTCTACTCATAGTATTCATGGCGAAGTTTCTTCTTCGTTAAATTGTTATATGGTTGGAATTGGAAAATGCTACATGTAGTAACTCTAAAATGTCTTGGATAATTTGATACTTGGCAATTGTTGTGCTCATGTTTAAGCTCTTGCATCATATACTTTGCACCCATTAATGAAGAAATACTTAGAGCTTGCTAATTTGGTTTGCATATTTGGTTTCTCTAGAGTCTAGATAACATCTAGTATTGAGTTTTGAACAACAAGGAAGACGGTATGGAGTCTTATAATGTTTACCATGTGTCTTTTATGTGAGTTTTGCTGTACCGTTCATCCTTGTGTTTGTTTCAAATAACCTTGCTAGCCTAAACCTTGTATCGAGAGGGAATACTTCTCATGCATCCCAAATACTTGAGCCAACCACTATGCCATTTGTGTCCACCATACCTACCTACTACATGGTATTTATCCGCCATTCCAAAGTAAATTGCTTGAGTGCTACCTTTAAAGTTCCATCATTCACCTTTACAATATATAGCTCATGGGACAAATAGCTTAAAAACTATTGTGGTATTGAATATGTACTTATGCACTTTATCTCTTATTAAGTTGCTTGTTGTGCGATAACCATGCTTCTGGGGACGCCATCAACTATTCCTTGTTGAATATCATGTGAGTTGCTATGCATGTCCGTCTTGTCCGAAGTAAGAGAGATCTACCACCTTTATGGTTGGAGCATGCATATTGTTAGAGAAGAACATTGGGCCGCTAACTAAAGCCATGATTCATGGTGGAAGTTTCAGTTTTGGACATATATCCTCAATATCATATGAGAATAATAATTGTTGCCACATGCTTGTGCATTAAAGAGGAGTCCATTATCTGTTGTCCATGTTGTCCCGGTATGGATGTCTAAGTTGAGAATAATCAAAAGCGAGAAATCCAAAATGCGAGCTTTCTCCTTAGACCTTTGTACGAGCGGCATGGAGGTACCCCATTGTGACACTTGGTTAAAACATGTGCATTGCAAAGATCCGGTAGTCCAAGCTAATTAGGACAAGGTGCGGGCACTATTAGTATACTATGCATGAGGCTTGCAACTTGTAAGATATAATGTACATAACTCATATGCTTTATTACTACCGTTGACAAAATTGTTTCATGTTTTCAAAATAAAAGCTCTAGCACAAATATAACAATCGATGCTTTCCTCTTTGAAGGACCATTTTCTTTTACTTTTATGTTGAGTCAGTTCACCTATCTCTCTCCACCTCAAGAAGCAAACACTTGTGTGAACTGTGCATTGATTCCTACATACTTGCATATTGTACTTGTTATATTACTCTATGTTGACAATTATCCATGAGATATACATGTTACAAGTTGAAAGCAACCGCTGAAACTTAATCTTCCTTTGTGTTGCTTCAATACCTTTACTTTGATTTATTGCTTTATGAGTTAACTCTTATGCAAGACTTATTGATGCTTGTCTTGAAGTACTATTCATGAAAAGTCTTTGCTTTATGATTCACTTGTTTACTCATGTCATTACCATTGTTTTGATCGCTGCATCCACTACATATGTTTACAAATAGTATGATCAAGGTTATGATGGCATATCACTTCAGAAATTATCTTTGTTATCGTTTTACTCGCTCGGGACGAGCGAGAACTAAGCTTGGGGATGCTTGATACGTCTCCGACGTATCGATAATTTCTTATGTTCTATGCCATATTATTGATGATACCTACATGTTTTATGCACACTTTATGTCATATTCGTGCATTTTCCGGAACTAACCTATTAACAAGATGCCGAAGTGCCGGTTCTCGTTTTCTCGCTGTTTTTGGTTTCAGAAATCCTAGTAACGAAATATTCTCGGAATTGGACGAAACAAAGACCCAGGGGCCTATTTTGCCACGAACCTTCCAGAAGACCGAAGAGCATACGAAGTGGGGCCACGAGGTGGCCAAACCACATGGCGGCGCGGCCAAGGGGGCCCGCGCCGCCCTGTGGTGTGGGCCCCTCGTCAGGCCCCCGACTCTGCCCTTCCGCCTACTTAAAACCTCCATCGCGAAACCCCTGATAAGAAAAACCACGATACGGAAAACCTTACTGAGACGCCGCCGCCATCGATCCCATCTCGGGGGATTCTGGAGATCTCCTCCGGCACCCTGCCGGAGAGGGGATTCATCTCCCGGAGGACTCTACACCGCCATGGTCGCCTCCGGAGTGATGAGTGAGTAGTTCACCCCTGGACTATGGGTCCATAGCAGTAGCTAGATGGTTGTCTTCTCCTCATTGTGCTTCATTGTCGGATCTTGTGAGCTGCCTAACATGATCAAGATCATCTATCCGTAATACTCTATGTTGTGTTTGTCGGGATCCGATGGATAGAGAATATCATGTCATGTTAATTATCAAGTTATTACATATGTGTTGTTTATGATCTTGCATGCTCTCCGTTACTAGTAGAGGCTCCGGCCAAGTTTTTGCTTTTAACTCCAAGAGGGAGTATTTATGCTCGATAGTGGGTTCATGCCCGCATTGACACCTGGGACGAGTGACAGAAAGTTCTAAGGTTGTGTTGTGCTTGTTGCCACTAGGGATAAAACATTGGCGCTATGTCCGAGGGATGTAGTTGTTGATTACATTACGCACCATACTTAATGCAATTGTCTGTTGCTTTGCAACTTAATACTGGAAGGGGTTCGGACGATAACTCTGAAGGTGGACTTTTTAGGCATAGATGCGGTTGGATGGCGGTCTATGTACTTTGTCGTAATGCCCAATTAAATCTCACTATACTTATCATGTCATGTATGTGCATTGTTATGCCCTCTCTATTTTTCAATTGCCCGACCGTAATTTGTTCACCCAACATGCTTTTATCTTATGGGAGAGACACCTCTAGTGAACTGTGGACCCCGGTCCATTCTTTAATACTTGAAATACAAATCTGCTGCAATACTTGTTTTACTATTTTCTCTGCAAACAATCATCTTCCACACAATACGGTTAATCCTTTGTTACAGCAAGCCGGTGAGATTGACAACCTCACTCGTTTCGTTGGGGCAAAGTACTTTGGTTGTGTTGTGCAGGTTCCACGTTGGCGCCGGAATCCCTGGTATTACGCCGCACTACATCCCGCCGCCATCAACCTTCAACGTGCTTCTTGGCTCCTCCTGGTTCGATAAACCTTAGTTTCTTTCTGAGGGAAAACTTGTTGCTGTGCGCATCATACCTTCCTCTTGGGGTTACCCAACGAACGTGTGAAATACACGCCATCAGGCCGCCGTCATGTGGAAGGAAATACTAGAGAAGCAAGACATGAAGATTGAGTTTGAGAGGGAGAAGGTGGAGCCGGCCAAGATGGAAGCTCACGCCGCCGCCATGAATGCCACGAACGAAGCGATGCAGTTTTCGTTGGCCAAGATGTCTCAAGAATCCAAGATCTTGATGGCCGACATGGCGAAGATGGACCCATTGGAGAGGGTGTGGCACGAGATGCACCACGAGCGCATCGGCCAAGAGGTTCTAGCGGCGCGAGCTGCGTCGGCATCCACGACTCCCCCAGCACCGTCGACGTTCATGACTCCGCCGGCACCGTCGATGTTCATGCCTCCCCCCACAGCATAGACGTTCATGCTTCCCCCGGCGACCGTGGATCCGGTTGCAGCGATGGAGCTGCCGCCCATGACCCCGTTCATCTGATCATTTGGCCTGGAAGCCGAAGTTGTTTTTTGCAGCTGAACTATGACGGCGATTCGGTGGCCGTATGTTGGCCCAAATTTCATATTTGAAAACCTATTCGAATTTGGTGATCGTGTGTTGGTCCAAACTTTATATTCAAAAACCTATTCGAATTTCTATGCATTTTTTGAGTTTTTAATTCCAATGATCTATCGGGGAAAAAGGAAGAGGGGATAGGGCCGCCGTCATGTGGAAGGAAATACTAGAGAAGCAAGACATGAAGATTGAGTTTGAGAGGGAGAAGGTGGAGGCAGCCAAGATGGAAGCTCACGCCGCCGCCATGAATGCCACGAACGAAGCGATGCAGTTTTCGTTGGCCAAGATATCTCAAGAATCCAAGATCTTGATGGCCGACATGGCGAAGATGGACCCATTGGCGAGGGTGTGGCACGAGATGTACCACGAGCGCATCGGCCAAGAGGTGCTAGCGGCGCGAGCTGCATCGGCATCCACGACTCCCCCAGCACCGTCGACGTTCATGACTCCGCTGGCACTGTCGACGTTCATGCCTCCTCCCGCACCATCGACGTTCATGCTTCCCCCGGCTACCGTGGATCCGGTTGCAGCGATGGAGCTGCCGCCCATGACCCCGTTCATCTGATCATTTGGCCTGGAAGCCGAAGTTGTTTTTTGCAGCCGAACTATGACGGCGATTCGGTGGCCGTATGTTGGCCCAAACTTCATATTCAAAAACCTATTCGAATTTGGTGATCGTGTGTTGGTTCAAACTTTATATTCAAAAACCTATTCGATTTTCTATGCATTTTTTGAGTTTTTAATTCAAATGATCTATCGGGGCTGCCGTATGGGTGGCGACGGTGTGGGAGAAACACCCCCAAATAAAGGATGTTGTGTGGGCACCCCCCTCCCCCCATACGATAGTGTCGACGTCCCCTGCTGGCGACTATTTAGGATGCGCCGGTGGAGATGCTCTTACAAAGAGCGTTACCGGTTGGCTTGGGCTAGATACGGCTGTCACCAGTGCAAACTTTTCTATACTCATTTACTAGCTCTAGATGTGCAATTCCATATCTTTTTTTCTCAATTACACATGAATTGCACATGATATTGGATGATCGAGAATTGAGTTTGTTCTGGATCGAGAACTACCTGCATCCTACTTTGGTTGGTCGTATTAAGCGAGATACATATGTCCACATACATATTGATCACTTGTTTTTTTTCATAACTTCCTAATAAACATTTTTTTTGCAAAATATGGAATTCCTAATAAACGTTCATGATGATTATTAATCCTAAAGGTTTTTTCCTTCCTTTGTCGTGTTGTTCTTTTCTATTAATACTCAGAGGTACAAACTAGTGCAAAAAATGCAAAAGAAAACTTAGTAAAAAGAGTATAGTATAACAATGCAGAATAAAAAGTGCAGCACAAATTTACAATGCAAGAAATTCATCAGAAAGATCTCGTACAAAGTATATAACGCAGATACCGAATTCTCTAGAAATATCGTGACATTTGCAAATGTTCTTCCGTAGAGTGTTTTCGTCTCTCAGTGTGGCTTCTGCGGGGCATCCCCTTACTTGTCATGTGTTGTAGGTACAAGCCACAACCGTAGGATGCCAGAGCAAATAAAGCAAAAATAAAATAAAAAAGCATATCGAAACATAAAAGCAAAAAAAACATCAAAAACAAGAAATCCCCTTTCGAGGAAAAACAAATATAGACACACAGTTAGAATTGTGCTACTATATATGCAATGTGCACATCAGAAGACAATTATCTAATCTTTTATGGAGATGTACATTTGCTTCTTCATGTTGGGACTACGAGTGCCCCACAAAAACACGGAAATATGTGTTTTATGGAAGCCTTTGAGGAGATGTACATTTCACAGCTGCACGATCTAAATCAATGCATGGCCATTCCCTGAATTTGCTAGGGGTGAAAAAGAAATGTCATCAACAATTCAGAGATTGGATAGCTCTCCAAACTGAATCTTTTATATATATTTCTTAACCTATTTGTAAATACTTGTACTTTACTATATTTATTAATAAATTGATGTGGGAAAATCTCAGCCCGTTTCACCTGAACCAAATTATACGGCAATGAATACTCTATGGGGATTTTGGAGAGACGCAAGTAGGTATCAAACCTGTGTTCTCATTGTGTCCACAAAATTTTGTTCTTTTGTGCAAGGCACTCCAATGATATTTGAAGGAAATTCTGGTTGTAGACGTGAGTCAGGAACTTGGGATGCAGTGCACGCCACACATGTTTAACATTGATCTGAGTTTTTGTTGTCTAACCATTGTGTCTTCATGTCGTTGCTGCATTTTTTAGTCCAGATGTATCCTCCAAATGGGGCTTAACTCTTAACAATTTTGACACCAGTATCAATCATCACGCAATAACAACCAATCTATGGAAGGATGGCCAACAGGGCGGTTGTACGTCCTTGATCAAACCTCAGGTAGTCAGGTTTAAGAGGTGTGTTTCGGTGTCTCCCTTCCATCCTACTACCACTAAAATTGAAGGAATAAATTAATTAGCTCACAAAGAAGTATCGGAATATTCTGATCATCCACATAAAACCAGAGTTTGCAAAGGGGACACTTGAGCAAAAGCCCAGGTTTAACGTCACCGTTTTCATACTGTCGCCTAATCATGCCCTATCACTTCCGCGCGGGGTTTTTTCTGTACAACTCATCTCGATCGCATTGCACTATCAAGCGTACGTGTGAGAGAAATATCTGCCGACGGGTCACCAGCTATAGCTAGACAGAGATACGTGGTAGCACGTAGCACACTCATGTCGGCGGTTCAAGATTGAGAAAATCCATACAATTTGCGCAGCATGGGACAGTTACGCGTGAAGTGGAGAGACGTCGAGGTACCCGTTGGCTATCTATCTCCTATTTACATGAGGTCTGGGCGTGTGAGGCCTACATCTACACGTCGATCGGTGTGAAACGAAACACATGAGAAAAGAGGGCGAGGAGGGCCACATCTCGCCGCCGTCTCCGTACTGTACGTACGCATCCTTGGCCTGTCGGACAAAGATGTGTTGTATCGTGGTACAACTCAGCTACTCAGCTCGCATCGCCATTAGATTAGCAACCGTGGGAGATACTGTTGATGCTTCTGTTATGCGCCTGGTCCATAGTCCATAGACCGGTACACGCAGGGCAAGCACGTAACTGTCACCCCTTGGCCAAAATTCAGAAATTCAAGACGATGATATCCTCAAGGAGCTCTAAGCTCCCAGGCTTGGGAGTGCTCCTGGTTGATCGAGGGGTTGCTTTCACGGGCCCCCCATGCATGGAAAGGTTACTCGGTTCGGTCCACGTGTTGGAGAGGCGCATGCGCTTTACCAGAACTCCAGAAGTCGGTTTCCTTTTGGTTAACCCATGGGGCCGGTCGTCGCTGAGACATCTCTTCCTCTCCTTCTCACACTGCCACCGCCAGCCTTCATCGACCCATCGTCGCGCCCCCAGCGACCAGCGTGCTCGCTTCACTTCCACCTCCATCTGGAACACTAGCGGCAAGATGAGGCCACCTCGCCATGCCCCCTATATATGCAACCAAAACAGGCGCTCAGCCGTGGCAAACCGTACAGTGGCCGACGGCCGTGCAGCGATATTGAGGTTCACAATGGTTGCCGCAGCTGCTGGGTGACGACGGCCGCTACCATGCCAATGAATATGTTTGAAAGCACCAAGTGAATCTCCTGTTGAATATATAGAAAAATTATCATATGAATTAATCCAAACTAATACTTCCTAAATCATCACTACAAAAATAATAGATGAACTAATCATGCAGATCAACAGATAGCATCTAGTCCATCATTACGCCAGACCAAAATTCTAATTCTAAGCATGGGGCAACCCCACGAGTGGGGAGATGTCCAATTCAGCTGTATCTAGCTACATCCATTTCTGGTTCCTGCAGGCAGGCACTCCATCCATCGGCATAATATATTCTCTTCCTCTTTTGTTGGTTGAACACAAGGCCTGCTTTAGAATGCACCATGAAACTGTTTACATTTTTACCTGTTGAGAAAGATAATAATCTTGGGGAGCATCGAACTTGACTCTCTCGGCCTCGGTGATGATTAAAGAAGCACCTGAAAAAACATTACTGGCCATGGAATATGTAGCACATGAACAAAATTACGGCACTATATGTCAACTCGGTGATCACTGCGGTTGTACATCGCCCATAACTGATTCTGAAAACAGAAAATTGAATAAGCAGCCAAATTTGGAGCAACAAAGATTGGACGAACCAAATTTTGCTAGCCTGGATACACGTAGGACAAAAAAAAGGAGGAAATCCAGCTCGGCTCACGAAAAAGAATGGCTCCCTAGAAGTTTACATTTTTTCGAAATGGGGTGTGCCCCGGCCTCTGCATTGGTTGATGCACACAGGTTTTTATTAATAAAACGATCATTCAAAGTTTACAAATCAAATATCATCGAGGATCGATACAAGAATCAACCATCGAAAAAAAAAAGAAAAAACAAGGGAAAGCTGCTAGATGATGCATCATGTAATCTCTTAACATACCGTCAAGTAGCCTGGTAGAAAATATCCTGGGCAACTATTAGAAGGCGGTTGCATCCAGAAACCATGGAATCCGCTGATCCTCTGGGAGCAAGAAACGTCAAAGCTAAATCCAGTGAACCATAGTGTGAATAACCTGCATAAAATTAGTATTGTCCTTTTTGTTAAAAATAATATCATTTCTGCAATTCCAAATTGACCAACATAAAGCTGAAACACCAATGCGAATCTTAGATTTATCTGTTTTGTCAGTTCCATTAAGCCAATTCCCAAACATATTTGTGACATTGGCTGGAGGTGGAATGTTATATGCAGCAAAACCACCCGCCAAATAAGCCTAGCAAAAGGATAGAAAATAAACAAATGTTCTACTGATTCCTCGGTGTCACAGAAGGAGCATTTCCTATTACCATTACAATTCCGCTTTGCTAGATTATCATGGGTTAAAAGGACTTTCTTACTAAGGAACCACATAATGATTTTTATTTTCAGTGGGATTTTTATTTTTTAAAGATACTTACGAAGATATCCTGTATGTTCATTCATCATATCACCATACATAGATTTAACAGTAAATTTTCCTGAAGATGTTAGATCCCAAACGAATCTATCTTGGTTCTCATTTAGATTTATTTCCATTAATCTTTGGCATAGGTTCACCCATTGATCGCATTTATTGCCAATCAATCTTCTCCGAAAATTAATATTTAACGGAGTTGAACTCATAACATTTGCCACCGTATCATGTATACGATGAACAATATTATATAACTGGGGGTACTGAGATACAAGGGTCTGCTCACCTAACCGTTCATCTTCCAAAAAACGCACTCCTTCTCCCGAACCAACTTCAAATTTCCCTCTGCTAAAGAATTCTCCTTTAACTTTCATTAAGCCCTTCCAGAAAGGTGAATCAGTAGGTTTACATTCAACTTCAGCCAAGGTCTTCTGAGAAAGGTACTTGTTTTTTGAAAGTTGTTGCCATAGCCCTTCTTCAGAAAGAAGCTTATAAAGCCATTTGCTAAGTAGGCAACAATTTTTAATTTCCAGTGCTTCAATTCCTAGACCACCTTGGTCTTTGGGTTTGCAAATTAAGTTCCACATAGTTAACCGATATTTCTTTTTATTTCCCTCACATTGCCAAAAGAAACGTGATCAGAAAAAATCTAATCTCTTCCTTACCCCTTTAGGTATATCAAAGAAAGATGGCATAAACATCGGCAAGCTAGTAAGAACTGAGTTAATCAATACAAGATGATCCCCATATGATAACATCTTTCCAGCCCAACACCCAAGCTTTTTCTCAAAACGACTCTCAACTGGGTTCCATTCAGAGTTTTTCAACTTTCTATAATGAATTGGAATACCCAAATACCTGAATGGTAAAGAACCAGATTCACAACCAAAAATTTGTTTATACTGTTCCTCCTCTTCCGTAGCCTTGCCAAAACAGAAAATCTCACTTTTGTGAAAGTTGATTTTTAGTCCTTACAATTCTTCGAAGAAACGTAATATACGTTTCATATTTATGGCTTTTTCAAAGTCATGCTCCATAAAAAGTATCGTATCATCAGCATATTGTAGTACAGAAATTCCTCCCTGAACTAGATGAGGAATAAGACTTCCTATCTGCCCATCCGCCTTCGCCCGTGCTATTAGGATGGCCAACATATCTGCAATAATGTTGAATAATAACGGTGACAGTGGATCTGCCTGTCTAAAACCCTTTCTGGTTTGAAAGTAGTGTCCAATATCGTCATTGACCTTGATCCCTATACTTCCATCTTTAACAAGTTGTTCGATGAGTTGACACCATTTGGGATCAAAACCTTTCGTGCGCATGACTTGTTGAAGAAAAGGCCATTTTACCTTATCATAGGCCTTCTCAAAATCAATTTTAAATATCACACCATCCATTTTCTTCCGATGAAGTTCATGAATGGTTTCATGTAAGACAACTACTCCTTCAAGTATATGTCGTCCTGGCATGAAAGCCGACTGCGTAGGACTAATAACTGTTTCAGCAACAGTGTTAGCTCTAATAGTAGCGACTTTTGTGAATATTTTAAAACTAACATTAAGAAGACATATTGGTCTATATTGCTGGATTTGAACCGCATTCTTCTTTTTAGGCTACAAGGTAATAACACCAAAATTCAATTTGAACAACTGTAATTCCCCTGAATGCAGTTGATAGAACATTGGCATTAAATCACCCTTGATAACTTCCCGGAAGGTTTGGTAGAACTCAGCTGAAAAACCATCAGGGCCTGGAGATTTATTCAACTCCATCTGAAAAATAGCATCTTGACTTCCTTCTCTGTGAATTCAGCAACAAGGATATTATTCTCCTCTTGGGTTAAATTTGGTATATCATGCGTATATTCCTCACTCAATGTGAGGGTGGAAGTAGCTAGCTCTCCAAACAACTTCTTATAATATTCTGAAATATAGACTTTCAAGTTTTCATCACCACTATGGTTCCTTCCTCTTGTTCTAATTGACATATTTTTTCCTTCGATGTTTTCCATTTGAAAATAAGTGGAAATATTTAGTATTGTTTCCCCCTTCTTGAATATGTTTTACCTTGGCCCTTTGTGCCCATTTTGACGCCTCATCTCTGCGAAGTTTTGTTAAATCATCATTTGCCTTTCGTAGCTTAGTTCTTTCATCCTCATTTAGAGGAATTGACTCAGCTTTTAAGTCTAATTCATCTATTAATGAAAGCAACCTTTCTTTTTCTTTCTTGTATTGACTTGTTAAACATTTTGCCCACCCTTTGAGGAAACGTCTGAGATGTCTTATTTTTTTCTGCCAGATGGATATAGGAGTAGTTCCACGATTCTCAGCCTCCCATTCAGCTTTCACTATCTCATAGAAATTCTCATGTTTCAACCATGAAGTTTCAAAAGAAAAGTGAGCTTTATTACCTATATGAGCATAGTTCCCCGAATCAATTAACAAGGGAGCATGGTCTGAACCAGTCCTTTCCAGAGCTCTCACAATAACTAAAGGGAATTTTTGTTCCCACTCTACTGTCGAAAGGATTCGGTCAAGCTTCTCATACGTTGGGATTGCCTTCCGATTA
Source organism: Lolium rigidum (assembly GCF_022539505.1). Taxonomy (NCBI): domain Eukaryota; kingdom Viridiplantae; phylum Streptophyta; class Magnoliopsida; order Poales; family Poaceae; genus Lolium; species Lolium rigidum. The sequence continues at coordinate 178,734,748 of NC_061514.1, read as the reverse complement.
GCCCAAGTGAATTGTCTACCTAAGAGAGCAATCTCCCGCAGTTTAAGACTCTCAATAATGGCATTAAAAACAAAAGGCCAATGTGGTTTGAAATTATCAATGTTTTTATCCTCTTTTCTTCTCAAAATATTGAAATCCCCACCAATTAGAGAAGGGATTGTACCTGAATCACCCATCCTGGCAAGTTCAGCAAGAAGTTCTGCTTTATGAGTATCATGAGCAGCACCATAAACTGGCACTAATACCCATTCAAATCCATCATATTTACATCTAACATGTAATTTGACACGAAAATATCATGTCTCAACTTTACCCACTTGTAACGACACATTATTTATTCCAACAAGGATACGTCCAGACCTCCCATGAGGTGGAAGGAAGAACCAAGAATAGTCTAGGCCATTCGCCAAATTTTTAAGAAAGGGTATTGAAAAGTTAGATCTTCCTGTCTCCACTAAGGCGATAAAATCTAACTTATCCTCCCTAAGTTGTTCCTTGACAAATACGTGTTTTGCAACATCACCGAACCCATTGAAAGGATCGTACGCCGCACCTAGAGGGGGGGGTGAAGAGGTGCTAACCAATTGTTTGTTCTTTTTCAATTTAGGCTTGACACAAAGGTAAATTCTCTAGATATGCAACTAAGTGAATTTACCTATATGACAAGATAAGCAACTAAGCAAGATATAGCTACACGATATAAAAGATAGAATAGGATAGAGGTAACCGAGAGTGGAGCACGCGATGACACGGAGATGATTCCCGTAGTTCCCTTCCTTTGCAAGAAGGTACGTCTACGTTTGCAGGAGTGTGGTTGCTACGAAAGCCAAACCAACGGCCACGAAGACTTCACTCGGATCTCCCGTGAGCAACGCCACAAAGGCCTAGCCCACTTCCACTAAGGGATTTCCTCGAGGCGGAAACCGGGCCTTTACAAGGTTCTTGGGGCACACATCCACAACTGAATTGGAGGCTCCCAAATCTGTAACAATACAACAATCAACAAATCAACACAAATCAACTAGGGAAACAATAGGAACACTAGCATGAGATCCCTCAAACAAATGAGGGGGAAATGAAGAACGCTTCGGTGAGGATGTAGATCGGTGTCTTCTCCTTCGAATCTCCAAAGATCAAGAGCTTTGGTTGGGGGAGGAAGGAGATCTTGCAAATCTTGTGTTCTTGAGGTGGCTCTAATGGTGGTGAAGCTTGGCAGATTTTTCTTGCAATGATTGAGCAACTTGTCCCCTTGGAGAAGAGAGCTATTTATATGATTGGAGCTCTCAGATCCGACCGTTGGGGCGAAATCCACTAACACCGGAAGTTCCGGCCCCCCTGGCCGGTACTTCCGGCTGGCCGGAAGTTCCGGCTGGCACCGGAAGTACCGGCCAGGGGGACCGGAACTTCCGCCAGGAAAAATCTTCGTCAGACAACCAGTTCAGCAAATGTTTGGGCGGAACTAGGGCAGAACTTTCGGTGACCGGAAGTTCCGGCCAAGTTCCGGCCAAGTTCCGGAATTGTGAGAAAACCTTACTGGACTATACTGAGCCACAATTACCGATTTCCGGAACTTGCCCGGAAGTTGGGCGGAAGTTCCGCTGACCGGAACTTCCGGCCACCAGCGTCGGAACTTCCGGCCAGGGAACAAAAACAGCAAGCAACACTGCGCTGAAGGGCCTCTGCAGAACATACCAGGGCGGAAGTTCCGCCTGCTGGGGCCGGAACTTCCTCCAGAAGTAAAAACCCTTCAGAACTTCAGAACAGGCAAACCATCTCGCCGATCAAATATATATTCTGAAAACTTGTACCTGTCTACATCAACACACATAAATATATACCTAGTGTTGACATCAAACACACAAAACCCAAAAGGGCGGGAAATGTTCTTTCAATCTCCCCCTTTTTGGTGTTTGATGACAACACAAGTATTTGCAAGGAATGAAGCATGTAAACCAACAGTGTGCAAGATGTAGAGGAGCTCCCCCTAGATATGAGCATTGGTACATAAGAAGCTCCCCTTATATTTTGCAACCATCTTCCATGGGTTAGCAATAAGATCATGCACAATGCAATAGTGATAAGCATATGGATAATAATATCATGCACACATAGATAACCATGGAAGACTCACATACGGAGTTTACCATACACATAGATAAGGTTCCAAACACATAGATAGAGTTTACAAGCCAAATAAACTAGGACATAGTTCGACACAACAAGGATAAATAGAATCACAAGCGATAAAAATCAAAGCCAACACGAGCTTGTGACTCCCCCAAGCAAATACCCAACGGAGAGCAACCTAATAAGGTTCTCACTCTCCCCCTTTGGCACCAAGGCACCAAAAAGGGAAAGGAGAAACTACACGTCCCAAGGGTCGGCGTTAGCCCAGCCGGGAGGGAGGTTCGATGTAGCGTCGGGGTAGGGAGGAGTGTGAGGAGGAGACTCGATCTCAAGACCATCTGGAGGGAGAGGCATGCCATGCTGAGAGACCCACTAAGCCTCCGGAGTGATGTTCTCCTCGGATCCGGGAGGAGACACTTCCACCTCAAGAGCCCTCATGATGCTCTTCTGACGAACCCGAGACTTCTTGGCTTCTGCATGCTGCTGATACTGACGGTGGTTGACTGCAGAGGTGAGGCAAAAGATCTGTCTCATGCGGCGAGCAAGCTTAGAAGCCCAGCTAGGTGGCTTCTCATCCATGGGAGTAACATCTTCTATAGGGGAGTTGTGGCGCTTGGTCCTCAAAACTTTCACTTCATGGGATGTGATATTGAGAGGAATAGAGTGAATGAGGGTACTCTCATAAGTATCAACCCAAGTGTCCTCAATGAGCTTCATAATGTATGGGGCAAACGCGGGAAGCTTCTTCTCCATCACACATGACCACATCTCATGATAGATGTAGTCCATCACATCAAGCCTCTCACCGGTGCCCTTCTTAGCAAAGGAGTTTGCCATTAGATCCACTTCATAGAGGTGTAGCTCATCAAGGTTGCCACCCTTTGGTCCAATGGTTTCCCGGTAGACTCTAAGCATAATGTCCCATGTAGGGAGAAGATCCGCACTCTTGCCCGGAATACCCCAACCTTTGATGTAGAGGTGCTCCAAGACTTCCCTTGTTTGAGCAAAAGAACTATCATGGCACCTCCAACCATTTGCATCTACGCCCGGGTAGCGAGGATATCCAAGGGCACTTCCAAACTTTGCCAAGTTAGACTCAAGTAGCCTTTCATGAGACATCCACCGGAAGGTTCTAGCTTCATCCGATTCAAAATGGACGGTGGCATAGAATTGTTGAATCAACCCGACATCATAATCCTTGTTGAGCTCCATAATGGGATAGAGCCCAAACTCACCACACATAGCATAGGCTTCTTGAAAGTAACTAGAAGCAGCCATCTTCCTGGTGTCAATGGCATGTTGAGGGGCTACCCCCTTCTTGAATGGCACATACACCTCATAGAAAATCTCCTCTTGAGTCTTGTTGTGGAACCGCTTATCCCCAACCCTATTGTTCCGAGGGGTGAGGTAAGGGTTTATGTCACGGAGCTCCTTGTACTCAAGGTATTGCATGTTCTTCACGGATACATGGATGTTCTTGCCTCTCACTGCGGGTGTCTTTTGCCTTTGAGCTGATTGCTGACGAGCGGTGAGCTTGGATGGTCTAGTTTGCTCAAGTTCTTCCTCAATCTCATCCACATGACCCTTGTCTCTCTTCTTGGAGCTACCTGGTATGAGATCAACAAGATAGGAATGATAAATGAGTGCACACGAGCAAGGAGGCCAAAACCAGAGCCTGCACAGGATATTGAGTAACAGCAGAAAAATTCGCCAGGCCGGAAGTTCCGGTGAGAACCGGCGGAAGTTCCGCCCGGGGCGGAAGTTCCGGCGTGAGGAGCCGGAACTTCCGGCTGTTCGAACACAGCGGCAGTTTCTCACCAGATCTGAGGCAATGGCTTGGTGAACCGCATTACAACAACATCCTATGCAAGATCTAGTAAAGGAGAGAAGTTCTACCATAGCTTTGCCTAGAGTATGCCCTATAGTTCATCTAGTGAGGTCTACCCACACATAGAGAGGGAGAGGGCACAAACCGGGGGGAGCCATGGAGGAGGAGAGGGAGGGGATGCCAATCCACGGAGCCGATCCGGCGGAGGTCGCTGGAGGAGGGAGATCCGGCCGGCGGGAGGAGCAGCCACACAGGGAGAGAGAGAGAGCTTGAACAGATCTTGGGTGGGGGAAAGTGAGGGGTGATACGTCTCCGACGTATCGATAATTTCTTATGTTCTATGCCATATTATTGATGATACCTACATGTTTTATGCACACTTTATGTCATATTCGTGCATTTTCTGGAACTAACCTATTAACAAGATGCCGAAGTGCCGATTCTGTTGTTTTCTGCTGTTTTTGGATTCAGAAATCCTAGTAACGAAATATTCTCGGAATTGGACGAAAGCAAGTCCCAGGGTCCTATTTTGCCACGAACCTTCCAGAAGACCGAAAAGCATACGAAGTGGGGCCACGAGGGGCTGCCACCATAGGGCGGCGCGGCCCAGCCCTTGGCCGCGCCGACCTGTGGTGTGGGGCCCCGTGTGGCCCCCCACGTCGCCCTTCCGCCTACTTAAAGCCTTCGTCGCGAAACCCCGATGCGAAAAACCACGATACGGAAAACCTTACCGAGACGCCGCCGCCGCCGATCCCATCTCGGGGGATTACGGAGATCTCCTCCGGCACCCTGCCGGAGAGGGGATTCATCTCCCGGAGGACTCTACACCGCCATGGTCGCCTCCGGAGTGATGAGTGAGTAGTTCACCCCTGGACTATGGGTCCATAGCAATAGCTAGATGGTTGTCTTCTCCTCATTGTGCTTCATTGTTGGATCTTGTGAGCTGCCTAACATGATCAAGATCATCTATCTGTAATACTCTATGTTGTGTTTGGTGGGATCCGATGGATAGAGAATACCATGTTATGTTAATTATCAAGTTATTACATATGTGTTGTTTATGATCTTACATGCTCTCCGTTACTAGTAGAGGCTCTGGCCAAGTTTTTGCTTTTAACTCCAAGAGGGAGTATTTATGCTCGATAGTGGGTTCATGCCTGCATTGACACCGGGACGATGATGAGAAAGTTCTAAGGTTGTGTTGTGTTGTTGCCACTAGGGATAAAACATTGGCGCTATGTCCGAGGATGTAGTTGTTGATTACATTACGCACCATACTTAATGCAATTGTCTGTTGCTTTGCAACTTAATACTGGAAGGGGTTCGGATGATAACCTGAAGGTGGACTTTTTAGTCATAGATGCAGTTGGATGGCGGTCTATGTACTTTGTCGTAATGCCCAATTAAATCTCACTGTACTTATCATGACATGTATGTGCATTGTTATGCCCTCTCTATTTGTCAATTGCCCGACTGTAATTTGTTCACCCAACATGCTTTTATCTTATGGGAGAGACACCTCTAGTGAGCTGTGGACCCCGGTCCATTCTTTAATACTTGAAATACAAATCTGCTCGCAATACTTGTTTTTACTCGTTTTCTCTGCAAACAATCATCTTCCACACAATACGGTTAATCCTTTGTTACAGCAAGCCGGTGAGATTGACAACCTCACTGTTTCGTTGGGGCAAAGTACTTTGGTTGTGTTGTGCAGGTTCCACGTTGGCGCCGGAATCCCTGGTGTTGCGCCGCACTACATCCCGCCGCCATCAACCTTCAACGTGCTTCTTGGCTCCCTGCGGTTCGATAAACCTTGGTTCTTACCGAGGGAAACTTGCTCGTTGTACGCATCACACCTTCCACTTGGGGTTCCCAACGGGCGTGTGCTTTACGCGTCATCAAGCTAAATTTCGGCGCCGTTGCCGGGGAACGAAGAAAAGTTACACCACAAAGATTTCTATCTCCCACGTCAAGCGCACGCCGCCAGCTAAATTTACGGCGCCGTTGCCGGGGAGATCAAGACACGCTGCAAGGGGAGTCTCCACTTCTCAATCTCTTTACTTTGTTTTTGTCTTGCTTTATTTTATTTACTACTTTGTTTGCTGCACTTATATCAAAACACAAAAAAAATTAGTTGCTAGCTTTACTTTATTTACTGTCTTGTTTGCTATATCAAAAACACACAAAAAATAGTTTACTTGCATTTACTTTATCTAGTTTGCTTTATTACTGTCCTGCACTCTATATTAAAAAATACAAAAAAAATTAGTTACTTTTGTTACCATGTCTAGCTCTGAACCTGTTACTTCTTCGCCTGAAGAATTAGTCTTCACTTTTAAACAAGGGGATGAGGAGAGTTTTAAGGATGCTTGGTCTAGAATTTTTACTTCTTATCGTAAAGCTGAACCTCAAATGACTCTAAGTTTGCTCCTTAGTAATTTTTATTTTGGTCTTATGATTCGCTATAGATATGCCTTGGATGCTCTAGTGGGAGGAGATTTCCTCCATTGTAATGGGGATCAAGCTTTTAATGCCATAAAGAAGTTGGTTGCATCACATGATTCATCTAATAATTTTAATTCAGCCCTTATTAGCATTCATAATAGATTAAATACTCTTGAGACAAGTGCACCTCGCTTAAATGAAAATTATGGATACATTCGTAACCGTCTTGACCAAGTTTTAGTGAACTCTGAACCTTCATTGTGGAAACCTACTATTAAAATTGTCATAGGTGACCAAACTCTTCGTGCTAATTGTGATATTATGACTGAATTTTTCCTAATGCCTAAGGGGATTCATAAATCTTTGAAACTTTGGGAATTCACTGAAGGGGGAGAAGGAATAACTCTTATTGATAACTCTGTTATAATTCCTAAAGGGGTAGCTGCGGGTGTGCATACAACCATTCTTGGGATAACAATATCCATTGATTACCTTGTCATTGAATGCGCAGGAACAGGACAAATTACACTCGGAAGATCCCTGCTGAAATTATTGGGAGCAGTCATAGACGTGAGAGAAGGCACCATAAAATTCACCTCTACACCTGGGGGTAGTCATATATTCCCTAAGCCAAAGAGTAGGGACAATAAAGGTAAGGGTAAAGCCCAAGGTAATGTCGATGCATCATCCTTGGATAATACTTGATATACACTTTCTGCGCCTAGCTGAAAGGCGTTAAAGAAAAGCGCTTATGGGAGACAACCCATATTTTTACTACAGTATTTTTGTTTTATATTTGTGTCTTGGAAGTTGTTTACTACTGTAGCAACCTCTCCTTATCTTAGTTTTGAGTTTTGTTGTGCCAAGTAAAGTTTTTGATAGAAAAGTAAGTACTAGATTTGGATTACTGCGCAGTTACAGATTTCTTTGCTGTCACGAATCTGGGTCTATCTCCCTACAGGTAGCTCAGAAAATTAAGCCAATTTACGTGCATGATCCTCAGATATGTATGCAACTTTCATTCAATTTGAGAATTTTCATTTGAGCAAGTCTGGTGGCCTAATAAAATCCATCTTTACGGACTGTTCTGTTTTGACAGATTCTATCTTTTATTTCGCATTGCCTCTTTTGCTATGTTGGATGAATTTCTTCGATCCATTAATGTCCAGTAGCTTTATGCAATGTCCAGAAGTGTTAAGAATGATTGTGTCACCTCTGAACATGTTAATTTTTATTATGCACTAACCCTCTAATGAGTTGTTTCGAGTTTGGTGTGGAGGAAGTTTTCAAGGATCAAGAGAGGAGTATGATGCAATATGATCAAGGAGAGTGAAAGCTCTAAGCTTGGGGATGCCCCGGTGGTTCACCCCTGCATATTCTAAGAAGACTCAAGCGTCTAAGCTTGGGGATGCCCAAGGCATCCCCTTCTTCATCGACAACATTATCGGGTTCCTCCCCGAAACTATATTTTTATTCCGTCACATCTTATGCACTTTGCTTGGAGCGTCGGTTTGTTTTTGTTTTTTGTTTTGTTTGAATAAAATGGATCCTAGCATTCACTTTATGGGAGAGAGACACGCTCCGCTGTAGCATATGGACAAGTATGTCCTTAGGCTCTACTCATAGTATTCATGGCGAAGTTTCTTCTTCGTTAAATTGTTATATGGTTGGAATTGGAAAATGCTACATGTAGTAACTCTAAAATGTCTTGGATAATTTGATACTTGGCAATTGTTGTGATCATGTTTAAGCTCTTGCATCATATAATTTGCACCCATTAATGAAGAAATACTTAGAGCTTGCTAATTTGGTTTGCATATTTGGTTTCTCTAGAGTCTAGATAACATCTAGTATTGAGTTTTGAACAATAAGGAAGACGGTGTGGAGTCTTATGATGTTTACAATATGTCTTTTATGTGAGTTTTGCTGCACCGTTCATCCTTGTGTTTGTTTCAAATAACCTTGCTAGCCTAAACCTTGTATCGAGAGGGAATACTTCTCATGCATCCAAAATACTTGAGCCAACCACTATGCCATTTGTGTCCACCATACCTACCTACTACATGGTATTTCTCCGCCATTCCAAAGTAAATTGCTTGAGTGCTACCTTTAAAATTCCATCATTCACCTTTGCAATATATAGCTCATAGGACAAATAGCTTAAAAACTATTGTGGTATTGAATATGTACTTATGCACTTTATCTTTTATTAAGTTGCTTGTTGTGCGATAACCATGTTTCTGGGGACGCCATCAACTATTCCTTGTTGAATATCATGTGAGTTGCTATGCATGTCCGTCTTGTCCGAAGTAAGAGAGATCTACCACCTTAATGGTTGGAGCATGCATATTGTTAGAGAAGAACATTGGGCCGCTAACTAAAGCCATGAATCATGGTGGAAGTTTCAGTTTTGGACATATATCCTCAATCTCATATGAGAATAATAATTGTTGTCACATGCTTATGCATTAAAGAGGAGTCCATTATCCGTTGTCCATGTTGTCCCGGTATGGATGTCTAAGTTGAGAATAATCAAAAGCGAGAAATCCAAAATGCGAGCTTTCTCCTTAGACCTTTGTACGGGCGGCATGGAGGTACCCCATTGTGACACTTGGTTAAAACATGTGCATTGCAAAGATCCGGTAGTCCAAGCTAATTAGGACAAGGTGCGGGCACTATTAGTATACTATGCATGAGGCTTGCAACTTGTAAGATATAATTTACATAACTCATATGCTTTATTACTACCGTTGACAAAATTGTTTCATGTTTTCAAAATAAAAGCTCTAGCACAAATATAGCAATCAATGCTTTCCTCTTTGAAGGACCATTCTTTTACTTTTATGTTGAGTCGGTTCACCTATCTCTCTCCACCTCAAGAAGCAAACACTTGTGTGAACTGTGCATTGATTCCTACATACTTGCATATTGCACTTGTTATATTACTCTATGTTGACAATTATCCATGAGATATACATGTTACAAGTTGAAAGCAACCGCTGAAACTTAATCTTCCTTTGTGTTGCTTCAATGCCTTTACTTTGATTTATTGCTTTATGAGTTAACTCTTATGCAAGACTTATTAATGCTTGTCTTGAAGTACTATTCATGAAAAGTCTTTGCTTTATGATTCACTAGTTTACTCATGTCATTACCATTGTTTTGATCGCTGCATCCACTACATATGTTTACAAATAGTATGATCAAGGTTATGATGGCATGTCACTTCAGAAATTATCTTTGTTATCGTTTTACCTGCTCGGGACGAGCAGAACTAAGCTTGGGGATGCCTGATACGTCTCCGACGTATCGATAATTTCTTATGTTCTATGCCATATTATTGATGATACCTACATGTTTTATGCACACTTTATGTCATATTCGTGCATTTTCCGGAACTAACCTATTAACAAGATGCCGAAGTGCCGATTCTTGTTTTCTGCTGTTTTTGGTTTCGAAATCCTAGTAACGAAATATTCTCGGAATTGGACGAAATCAAGTCCCGGGGTCCTATTTTGCCACGAACCTTCCGGAAGACCGAAAAGGAAACGAAGTGGGGCCACGAGGGGCTGCCACCATAGGCGGCGCGGCCCAGCCCTTGGCCGCGCCGACCTGTGGTGTGGGGCCCCCGTGTGGCCCCCCATGTCGCCCTTCCGCCTACTTAAAGCCTTCGTCGCGAAACCCCTGATGCGAAAAACCACGATACGGAAAACCTTGCTGAGACGCCGCCGCCGCCGATCCCATCTCGGGGGATTCTGGGGATCTCCTCCGGCACCCTGCCGGAGAGGGGATTCATCTCCCGGAGGACTCTACACCGCCATGGTCGCCTCCGGAGTGATGAGTGAGTAGTTCACCCCTGGACTATGGGTCCATAGCAGTAGCTAGATGGTTGTCTTCTCCTCATTGTGCTTCATTGTTGGATCTTGTGAGCTGCCTAACATGATCAAGATCATCTATCTGTAATACTCTATGTTGTGTTTGTCGGGATCCGATGGATAGAGAATACCATGTTATGTTAATTGTCAAGTTATTACATATGTGTTGTTTATGATCTTGCATGCTCTCCGTTACTAGTAGAGGCTCTGGCCAAGTTTTTGCTTTTAACTCCAAGAGGGAGTATTTATGGTCGATAGTGGGTTCATGCCTGCATTGATACCTGGGACAGTGACAGAAAGTTCTAAGGTTGTGTTGTGCTGTTGCCACTAGGGATAAAACATTGGCGCTATGTCCGAGGATGTAGTTGTTGATTACATTACGCACCATACTTAATGCAATTGTCCGTTGCTTTGCAACTTAATACTGGAAGGGGTTCGGATGATAACCTGAAGGTGGACTTTTTAGGCATAGATGCAGTTGGATGGCGGTCTATGTACTTTGTCGTAATGCCCAATTAAATCTCACTGTACTTATAATGACATGTATGTGCATTGTTATGCCCTCTCTATTTGTCAATTGCCCGACTGTAATTTGTTCACCCAACATGCTTTTATCTTATGGGAGAGACACCTCTAGTGAACTGTGGACCCCGGTCCATTCTTTAATACTGAAATACAAATCTGCTGCAATACTTGTTTTTACTGTTTTCTCTGCAAACAATCATCTTCCACACAATACGGTTAATCCTTTGTTACAGCAAGCCGGTGAGATTGACAACCTCACTGTTTCGTTGGGGCAAAGTACTTTGGTTGTGTTGTGCGGGTTCCATGTTGGCGCCGAAATCCCCGGTGTTGCGCCGCACTACATCCCGCCGCCATCAACCTTCAACGTGCTTCTTGGCTCCTCCTGGTTCGATAAACCTTGGTTTCTTACTGAGGGAAACTTGCTGTTGTACGCATCACACCTTCCACTTGGGGTTCCCAACGGGCGTGTGCTTTACGCGTCATCAAGGGGCAGGAACTGCCTCCCCGTTCCCGACCAGTTAAGTAGTTGCTTCATAAGGGCGGAAGTTCCGCTTGTTGGAGCCGGAACTTCCGGTCCCCCAGAAACCACACCAACTGATCAGCAACAGCGGACATGAGCTGGCAGAAGATTCCAGTCGGAAGTACCGGTCAGAACGACCGGAACTTCCGGTGAAACGAAAAAAGCTGAGACAGGAGCAAGTTTTGACAGGAAGGTGGTGCACTCGGAGAGGGAAGAGGATATGGCTTAGATGAGATAGGCTTAGGACAGATGCGCCAAACTGTGAGATGGTACATGATCACTCATTTTTGCAAATAATGCAAATGAAGGCCAAAAGTGAGTGATTTCCCATAAACAAGGAGATGTCAATAAAAATCAATGAAGATCCAAATAACTCCAACTCTTCACAAAGAAGAGTGTGGTGGCCTAGGCCACCATATATGAGTGTTATGGTATGGCACCGCGAAGATATATCTTGGGTCCAAACCAATACTCATCATTGAAGCTCACATATCAACATATGATATAAAGAGAATGATTTCTTAATGTTGGCATTATGGGGGGAGGGATAGCTCAATAATTTAAACCGCACTCCCCCTATTTCCATGCCCACATCTAAACCAAATAAAGTTTTGAGACAAAGGTGTGTTCGCAAGACGGTCAAGCTATACTCCTTGAATCAATGATATTTAGCTCATTCCTCAAATAAGAGAACCTTGCTTCATCAAGAGGCTTCGTGAATATATCGGCAAGTTGATCTTTGGTAGGAACATAGATAAGCTCAATATCACCACGGGCAACATGATCCCTAATGAAATGATTCCGGATCTCAATATGCTTCGTTCTTGAATGTTGCACCGGATTATAGGCAATCTTGATGGCACTTTCATTGTCACATAATAGAGGCACTTTGTCACAAATGACACCGTATTCCTTTAAAGTTTGCCTCATCCATAACAATTGAGTGCATCCACTTGCGGCGGAAACATATTCGGCTTCGGCGGTGGAGAGAGATATATAATTTTGCTTCTTAGAAGACCAACACACCAAGGACCTACCAAGCAATTGGCAAGCCCCGGAAGTTGATTTCCTATCATCCTTGTCACCCGCCCAATCCGCATCGGTATATCCATTGAGAATAAAACTTGAGCCTTTGGGGTACCAAATACCATATCTTGGGGTATCAACCAAATATCGAAAGATTCTTTTGAGAGCCATCATGTGGCTCTCCTTAGGAGAAGCTTGATACCTTGCACACACACCAACACTCAACACTATGTCCGGTCTAGATGCACAAAGGTAAAGCAAGGATCCAATCATGGAGCAATATACCTTTTGATCCACCTCTTTACCATTGGGATCTAGTGCAAGATGACATTTGGTGACCATAGGAGTGGCCACACCCTTCATCTCGGTCATCTTGAACCTCTTGAGCATGTCTTGGAGATATTTTGCTTGATTGATGAAGGTTCCTTCCCTCAATTGCTTGATCTCAAAACCAAGGAAGAACTTCATCTCTCCCATCATAGACATCTCAAACCTATCGGTCATAAGCTTTGAGAATTCATCATTGAAAGCTTTGTTAGTAGAGCCAAAGATAATATCATCAACATATAATTGGCAAACGAAAAGCTCCCCATTGACCCTCTTAGTAAAAAGAGTGGGATCGATTAGCCCAACATCAAACCCACGGTCTACCAACAATTCCTTAAGGTGCTCGTACCAAGCTCTAGGAGCTTGTTTGAGCCCATAAAGTGCTTTATCAAGCTTGTAGACATGGTTAGGAAAGTTGAGATCCTCGAACATCGGGGGTTGCTTAACATAAACCTCTTCATGCAAAGGACCATTAAGAAAAGCACTTTTCACATCCATTTGTTGTAACTTAAAGTTATGATGCGAAGCATAAGCAAGAAGGATACGGATGGACTCAAGGCGAGCCACGGGAGCATAGGTTTCTCCAAAGTCAATTCCCTCAACTTGAGATCCTTGAGCCACCAACCTTGCCTTGTTCCTCACAACATTTCCAAACTCATCTTGCTTGTTCTTGAAAATCCATTTAGTGCCTATAACATTGCGGTACTCCTTTGGCTTCTTTACTAAGGTCCACACTTTGTTGCGCTTGAAGTTGTTGAGTTCTTCATGCATAGCTTTCAACCAATCCGAATCTTCAAGGGCTTCAAATACTTTCTTGGGTTCCACTAAGGAGATATAAGCATGATGATGGCTAAAGTTAGCCAATTGCCTTCTTGTGGAAACCTTTGCCCTTACATCACCAAGAACCTTGTCATGAGTGTGTCCACGAATTTCGAGGTTCCTATCTCTTCTTGCTAGACGACGGGCCTCGATCTCCTCCTTGGTCTTTCTTGGCCTTGGAGGTGTCACTTGATCAACTTGATCATTTGGGTCCCCGTCTTGACCCTCAACTTGATCTTCCTCAATTACTTGAGGTTGCTCATCCTCATGTGCTTGATCTTGAACAATATTCGGAGAAGGGCAAGAGTTGATTGGATCCTCATTGGAGCCATCATGAATGCTTGGTTGATCTTGTCCTTGATCTTGCACACAAGAGGGAGGGTCTTGTTCTTGTTCTTGGGTTGGTGCATCATTTGCTTCACTAGGTAGGGTTTGTTGATGTTGAGAAGATGAGGGCTCCACCGTGGTAGAGCATAGTTCTTCCCGAGACGCCACACCGTGTCCCTCAATGGGGCGGAAAAATCCCACACCCATTCTTACTATGGCATCTTGAGGTATTTCATCACCTGCACAAACATCAACTTGCCCCACTTGGGAGCCATCATTTTCTTCGAACTTCACACTACAAGATTCAATGATAATCCCGGAGGATACATCAAAGATTCTATAAGTGTGAGATTCGGCACCGTAACCAACAAATATACCCTCCAAAGCTTTAGGAGGAAATTTAGACAAACGAACTCCTTTGATTTTGTAGAAACACTTACACCCGAACACCTTGAAGTATGAGATGTTAGGCTTGTTCCCGGTGAGTATTTCATATGGAGTCTTGTTCAAGCCCTTGCGGAGATAGAGCCGGTTAGAGGAGTGGCAAGAGGTGGAGATGGCTTCCGCCCAAAAGTTATAGCGGGATTTATACTCCGCCATCATAGATCTTGCCATATCCATAAGAGTCCGGTTCTTCCTCTCCGCTACACCATTTTGTTGAGGGGTGTAAGCAGCGGAATATTGATTTCGAATCCCCTCATCACTAAGAAAATCATTGAGTGTGTAGTTCTTGAACTCGGAGCCGTTGTCACTTCTTATTGCCATAATGAGGAGGTTGTGTTGGCGTTGCACCTCGGTAGCAAAGTCAATGAATATTTGTTGAGTCTCATCCTTCGTCTTGAGAAAGTAGACCCAAGTGTATCTTGAGTAGTCATCAACAATCACCAAGCAATGTTTCTTCGCACCAAGACTTGCATGAGTAACGGGACCAAAGAGATCCACATGAAGGAGCTCCAAGATCCTCTTGGAAGAGATGATAGTCTTGCTTGGATGCGGAGAGTCATGCATTTTGCCTTCAACACAAGCCCTACAAACACGATCTTTGGCAAAAGACACATTTTCCATTAGTCCCACAATATGGTTCCCCTTGTGAAGACTTTGCAAAGTTCTCATGTTGACATGGGCTAGGCGGCGATGCCACAACCAACCCACGTCCGCCTTTCCGAATAGGCACATCGCACTTGTCGTGGTGGTCCCCGAAAAGTCCACCACATACAAGTTGTGTTCGCGATACCCAACGAAAGCGACTTTTAGAGTCTTGCTCCACAAGAGGACCACAATATCATTATCAATAAAGACGATGAAACCCATCTTGCCAAGGGCGGAAACGGAAAGCAAATTGTAACCAAGGGTTTTGACAAGCATGACATACACAAGAGTAATGTTGTGTGCAACCACAACCTTGCCAAAACCCAATACCTCGGATGTAGAATTATCGCCAAAGGAGACGGTGATATCATTTATGTTAGGTCTCAACTCCTTGACGAGGTTCTTGCCGCCGGTCATATGACTTGTACATCCACTATCAAGTACCCATTTTGAACCTCCGGCGGCATAGTCCTACATGAGATCAATTCTTGGATTTAGGTACCCATTTCTCAATGGGTCCTCTTTTGTTAGCAACAAGCTGGTCTTTGGGACCCAAATAGACCAAGCAACATAACCATCATATGGGCCAACATATTTAGCATAAACATCACCATAATAATCTTTAAATAAAACATAGTGAGGGTTAGTGATTCCCGCATCATCATCATTTATGGTTTTGCCCTTGGGGGCTTCACCATTAGTGATGGCTTTCTGTTATCACCAGGATTTGACCGCGATTAGGAGGTGGGCCGCGATCAAGATGGGTTTGGAAGATTACATATGAAAGATCTATGAAGCGGCCTCGCATGGAGAATTTGGGCTAGTTAGCCCGTGTATCTTAGTATAATAGATTGTGTATCGATTTAGAAGTTAGAGTTTATCTCGTGCACGGTTTAGTGCACGTCCACATTAGAAAGTCCCCTGGACTATAAATATGTACCTAGGGTTTATGGAATAAACAACAACACAACGTTCACCCCAAAACAAACCAATCTCGGCGCATCGCCAACTCCTTCGTCTCGAGGGTTTCAATCGGGTAGCGACATGCTGCCTAGATCGCATCTTGCGATCTAGGCAGCACAAGCTCCACGTTGTTCATGCGTTGCCCGTATCTGAAGCGTCTTTGATGGCGGGCAACGTAGTTATCATAGATGTGTTAGGGTTAGCATTGTTCTTCGTATAAACATGCTTACGTAGTGCAACCCTTGCATATCTAGCCGTCCTCATGCCTATCTCGGGCATGGGGGCGGCACCTCGCTTGTTCATCGTTTAGTAGATCTGATCCGTTACGATTGCTCCTTGCTCGCAAGGATTAGTTTAATATCTCGCAATAGTTAGGCCTTACAAAGGGGGAGGATCCGAGTGGCATGTAGGGTGGCGTTCGCAAGTCCTAAACAGGATGTTCCGTGGATCAACTACATTGTTGGTTCTTTGGCCTTGTTTAGGATCGGCTTATGAGCACCGTGCGTGGCCGCGAGGCCCAACCTGGAGTAGGATGATCCGATTATGCGGTGAAAACCCTAAATCGTCGTAGATCTCATTAGCTTTATCTTGATCAAGCAGGATCACCAAGTATTCGTGCACCCCGCACGGATCATGGGTGGATCGGCTCTTTGAGCCGATTCACGAGATAACTCGAGAGCCGATCGAGGCTCGTATTTAACGTTTACGTGTATGCCATGCGGGAACTAAGCGAGGCATTCCCCATCACCTTCCTGACCAGGTATAGGTCAGGTGGCACGCCCTTGCACTTCGCATCGCCGCGTGTGACCAGAAGAGCATTGCGGGCCGTCGCTCGGAGGGGTCTCAGCCAGCCGCAGCTCTAGGCTCTTCCCGGCTCTACTAGTGCTGACCGTCGCTGCCCGACGGTGGGTTTTGGCGGTCAACACATTCTGGCACGCCCGGTGGGACAATCACATCAACCACATCGCCATCTACATCTGAGATGGCGACGGACGGCACGCCGAGTCACCTACGAGGAGCTGCCCGCCGAGCTCAAGAAGAAACATGACGAGATCAAGGCCACCCTCGAAGCCGACCTCATCGGCTCTTTTCGGAGAACCCGTACCCATGGCATCGGATGGAAGGGATTCTCACCACAAGGTGCACTCGATGGGATAGATCTCTCTGCCCCGTCGGAGGAACGCACCATGGCCCTGCGGCAGGAGATTAACTACTTGGTGGCTCACTCGCTACACCGCCACTCTGAAAACTTGGTCAACGTGTTGGAGCGTCTCGCTCTGCGCGTGATCCAGGAGATCATGAGCCACCAGTACTCGCCGTCCGGACCAGCTCTCGGGACGCACCAAGGAGAGTTGCCACTCCAGTCCCGTCCACCGCTGCCATATGCGTTGGCAGCACCAGCTGAAGTGCCGGCTACACCGGCATTCGTCGTCTACAAGATCGGTGGTGACCCTAGTGACTACCGAGTTCTTGGTTGAGGCGCCTAAGGAGATCCCTCAAGGATACGCGTGCACGTATGTGCCGGATTGTGGCAACCGGGCACTCTCAAACCAGGCCACAACGTCGGGGACTCCGGCGCAAACAGGAGGAACGTCGGCGACGAGCTTGAGAAGCGGACGTGGCTAACTAAGTACGCCACCCCGACGAAACTCCCGAGCCCAGCTCCCGCAGTTGGCTCGTAGCTGGAAAAGCAAACATGGCTGGCTAAGTACGCCACCCCGGCGAATCTTCAGAGCGCATCTCCTGCAGCAAGCACAGCGGATCAGATCAGTACCATACTGAGAGACCAGTTCGGCATTATGCCGAAAAGGAGGGCAATCGGCTATTCCAAGCCGTACCCCGATGAGTACGAGATGATCCCGCTGCCACCTAAATATCGGCTCCCTGACTTCTCCAAATTCGGTGGATCGGATGGCTCCAGCTCCATCGAGCACATCGGCCGATATTTGGCGCAACTAGGACCGGCTTCGGTGTCGGATCAACTACGCGTGAGGCTCTTTTCACAGTCCCTCACGGGATCGGCTTTTGGATGGTATACCTCTTTGCCGACAAACTCCATCCAGATCTTGGAAGCAATTGGAAGAACAGTTCCATATGCAATATCATTCGAAGCTTCCGATTCTAGCATTGCCGATCTAGCACAACTACGTCGAAGCGCGGAGAAACGGTGACGAGTACATCCAGGCGCTTCAGGAACCTTAGGAACCGATGTTATTCGGTTCGTATAACCGAAAAGGAAGCGATCGAGTTGGCGGTAGCCGGCCTTGCAACACAGCTCAAGGACATGGCCTCCCAAGCAGATTATCCTCGCCGGCGCACATGGTTCAGAAACTATCAGCATATGAACAGCGCCACCCGACACTGTACCAAGACAAGTTCAAGCGTGCGGTAGTCATGGTCGATACGAGAGGAAAGTGAAGTGCTCGCGGGAGACCAAGAAGTAGCGAGTGGCTGAGTGGACTCGGGAGGAACCCCGTGTCCCGCAAATGGGTAAAGCCACCGGGGCCGCCCGGGGGATTTGATTTTGACGTGACCAAGACCGAACAAATCTTCGACCTCCTGCTCAAGGAGAAACAGTTGACGATTCCCGAAGGTCTCAAGTTCCCCACGGCGCAAGAGCTAAACGGAAAGCCGTACTGTAAATTCCACAATTCGCTTTCCCATGCCACCAACGACTGCAGGGTGTGGCGTCAACACATCCAAGCGGCGATAGAGAAGGGGCGTTTAATTTTCAACCAGTACGCCATGAAGGTCGACACCCAACCCTTCCCCGCCGTTAATATGGTGGAAATCACCTACCCTGAAGGTTGCCAGCCAGGTCCCTCGTTCAGCATCAACATGGTAGGACCTGGAAACCACTCTGGCAAAGATGGAGATGAGGGCAGCTGCTCTCACAGCAAGGATACAGAGGAGGCCGCTCCATGCGATCGGCTCCGTCATGATGGCAAGCGCTATGTTACAGAGGGAGAGGTAAAGAATATAAGATATCAGCGACCCCTCTCTGATCACCTCCTCAATAAGTATGTGAGTCAGTATGACCAACGCCGACGGTCCAATTACGATGATAGAGGAGATCGTCTGGCTAGAGAAGCCAGAAGATATCGTCGGCAGGATCGCGATGAGGAGGAGCACGAGCGCCGTGCCACGGAAGCATCAAGGGAGCAAGATGACAACGCCAGACATTGGGACTGCCCCTTCTTCAGACACTGCTGGGATTCAGGAATGAGCCGATTGCCCACAATCGGCAATTGCCCAGAATGCAACCAGAAGAAGAAGGAGGCAGCCAACGTGTCTGTGTTCGAGCGCCTAGGGCCTCTCCCGCCACAAAGCAAACGCGCCGAGTCACCTCGTTGGGCAGATCTTGAGGATTCAGAAGACGAGGGAGAAGTGGAAGAAGATAGGTACCACCGGCCAAGGTGGTGCCCCGACGGCCTCGGCCGTTCCCAAAAGCGCAGGGTTCAGCGATTGCACGGCCTAGAGGAAGCCGAGAGGTTGTACCGCATACGCTAAGGAAGGCACGGCCTGATCCGGCTGCAAAGGTCCAGCGAACCCTGGATGAAGAGGGTCGTCCACAGAAAATGGAGTGGCGCCCTAAACAGAGGAAAGCCGATGATGAGACATCGGCTGGCACAAACATGGTACTCGTCTTGCCGACAGAGCATAGCGCTCCACGACTCTACGGAGCACTCAAGGTGGACGACAGCAAGCGCATCAAGTCAGAAGTCGGGTTGGTTTTATCCAGCCTGACCAAGTAGCAAGATCAAACCAATGAATAAACCAGGAGAGGCTGATCCTTGTGATCGGCCCCAAAAAACTTATGAAGGGAACTTACAAAACCTTCAACGAGCAAGCAGCGTGGAGGCCGATTCCAGCAATCGGCCAAAATTATCCTCACCCACCATTCTGCCCGGGTTCAACATGTTATCCGACACGAGCCGATACCATCAATTCTCTTGACAGAATCGGCTCGGGGGGCACCCGAGTAGATAAAATACGAGGATATGCAACGGAAGGCTCTCATCTTCTGTTGATGGGTATTGGAATATGGGGGCCGATGCACAGGTCGGCCGTAAAAACAAAAAGTGAAAAATTCGAAAATTTTCGAACATAGCCGATGCAGCAGGCATCGACTTAAGGATGTGAAAGCCGATGAATGACCATCGACTCAAGAGGAGTAACTGTTACGATCAGAGGGTCAATGGAGCACTAATGGAAAAGCTCCGCAATGGAGTAATCTAAGGGCTTGGATCCTCTCTTCGAGAACAATGCCACCAAGGGAAAGGAGCCGATCTGGCCGGCAAGAACTGAAGAAACTCGGGGGGCAGTTCACCTTGAAGGTTCTCTGCTTGGGGCTACGTCATGAGTTAAGGCTAATGTCGGCACATTTGTCTGGTTCGCCTTCACTAAGGCTCGGGGGGCAACTCGCCCTAAAGGTTATTGCCCTAGGGAGCCGATTTAATTGGGATCGGCTAGCCCTGCGACACAACTGGTTTGGAGAGCGGTGTTCTGTTACAGAGTCATCAGTTTGAGCATCCAAGACGGTTCCAGGTTTCTTTTAAAGTCGCTTGCTCAAAGATCAAGTCGCCAGCCTGCCAGGATCGGCTGTGTCATCCTCATCGGCAGAAGCCAGCTAGCTTGGAGGGATGGTTAAATTGGCCCGTCTCGCAGTTTATCATGAAACTGATGCGGTACCATCAATCACTGAGCATGGATTAGGCCAACAGTCGACAAATTCAGCATGAGAGAAATCGGCGAAATCAAGCTAAGGGGATTCTTCATTAATATGAGGATTTCTTACAATGGGGAGCCGATTGCTCAAGGAGGGAAGAACAAAAGAAGGGTCTATTGACCAATCTGCTACTACTGACCCTATGCTAGGGGTCCTATCTACGGGCCGTCACTGCCCTCGCCGCCGTCAGAGCTCTCATCGGCACTGCTGCCGATGGGCTCCTCGTCGCTACTCCCGTAGCCCTCCACGAGGGCTTCGTCCCCGTCTTCGTCGTCGCTGCTGTCATCGTCCCACCACATGCGAAGGCGCTTCGTTGGTGGGTAGCCCTCGAGGGAGTCGTCGTCCTCCTCCTCCTCTTCTTCCTCCACCACCCCCTCGGAGGAGGTGAAGTCGTCCCAGGAGAGGCGATCGTCATCGCTCTCCTCCTCCGGTTCCCCGTCGGCGAGGAAACGGAGGCCGCTCTCCCCGTCCGTCAAGGACTGGTCGTCCTCGGACCAGATGGAGAAGTCATGGTCTGACTCCTCCCCGGCCGCAATGGCGCGGCGGGTGTTGGCCGCATGGGCCGCCGCCGGGTTGTGCTCCGGCGTCGGCTCGCGGGACATGGAGGACTGGCTGGAGAGGTCCGATAGGGCAGAGGAGGAAGAAGACATGATGGTGCAGGAGGACTTTTGGACTGGTAATGCGAGGATGCAGAGCAGAACTGTTCATAGCGGTTAAATAAAAGGGGATATGGTGAAAATTCAATGCCACAGCAGTTTCCGAGGAAGTGATGTTTGAAAGAAAGAGAAAAGACTGCCAAATCACGCGGAGAAGTTGAGGAGGCAAGTCATCATGGTGACGGATACTGCGACGGTTCTGCCACGACATGACCCGACGGAAGCATAATGATTTTGGAAATACCATTTCCAAAACCAGGGGGGCATGTGTTATCACCAGGATTTGACCGCGATTAGGAGGTGGGCCGCGATCAAGATGGGTTTGGAAGATTACATATGAAAGATCTATGAAGCGGCCTCGCATGGAGAATTTGGGCTAGTTAGCCCGTGTATCTTAGTATAATAGATTGTGTATCGATTTAGAAGTTAGAGTTTATCTCGTGCACGGTTTAGTGCACGTCCACATTAGAAAGTCCCCTGGACTATAAATATGTACCTAGGGTTTATGGAATAAACAACAACACAACGTTCACCCCAAAACAAACCAATCTCGGCGCATCGCCAACTCCTTCGTCTCGAGGGTTTCAATCAGGTAAGCGACATGCTGCCTAGATCGCATCTTGCGATCTAGGCAGCACAAGCTCCACGTTGTTCATGCGTTGCCCGTACTCGAAGCGTCTTTGATGGCGGGCAACGTAGTTATCATAGATGTGTTAGGGTTAGCATTGTTCTTCGTATAAACATGCTTACGTAGTGCAACCCTTGCATATCTAGCCGTCCTCATGCCTATCTCAGGCATGGGGGCGGCACCCTGCTTGTTCATCGTTTAGTAGATCTGATCCGTTACGATTGCTCCTTGCTCTGCAAGGATTAGTTTAATATCTGCAATAGTTAGGCCTTACAAAGGGGGGGAGGATCCAGTGGCATGTAGGGTGGCGTTCGCAAGTCCTAAACAGGATGTTCCGTGGATCAACTACATTGTTGGTTCTTTGGCCTTGTTTAGGATCGGCTTATGAGCACCGTGCGTGGCCGCGAGGCCCAACCTGGAGTAGGATGATCCGATTATGCGGTGAAAACCCTAAATCGTCGTAGATCTCATTAGCTTTATCTTGATCAAGCAGGATCACCAAGTATTCGTGCACCCCGCACGGATCATGGGTGGATCGGCTCTTTGAGCCGATTCACAGGATAACCTGAGAGCCGATCGAGGCTCGTATTTAACGTTTACGTGTATGCCATGCAGGAACTAAGCGAGGCATTCCCCATCACCTTCCTGACCAGGTATAGGTCAGGTGGCACGCCCTTGCACTTCGCATCGCCGCGTGTGACCAGAAGAGCATTGCGGGCCGTCGCTCGGAGGGGTCTCAGCCAGCCGCAGCTCTAGGCTCTTCCCGGCTCTACTAGTGCTGACTGTCGCTGCCCGACGGTGGGTTTTGGCGGTCAACACTTTCTTCTTCTCTTGTGCGGGCTTGGCCTTTTGCTTGTTTGCCTTCTTTGCCTTGGCATTATAACCAAGGCCCTCCTTCCCATTGTTTTATCTTTGCTTACTCAAAAGATCATCCAAAGAAAGTTTACTTTGGGGAGAGGAGGCCTTAGCAAGTTCATCCTTCAACCTAGCATTTTCCTCAATAATATTTGCATGATCACATGAAGGAGTAGAGGTACTAGGTATGTCATATGAAGCGAGCCTAATTTGAAGTTGCTCATAAGACTTGGAGAGGAGAGAGTATTCACTCTTCAAGGCTTTGTGTGCCTTGTCTAGATCATCTAGATCTCTCACAAGTTTCTCATGATCAACACCAAATTTGGCCTTTTCCTTTGAAAGCACTTTAGTCTTAGCTCTAGCAAGATCTCTAGCTTTAGTAAGCTTGTTAATTTTATCTTGAGGATCTCCAAGATTTTCTAAACTCTCTTCAAGAGAAGCTATGGTTTCTTGGCTTTCCTCAAGAGCATTTCTAAGAGCATGTAGTTCAAGAGCATCTTCTCTTTCTATTTGGCATTTTTTCTCAAGAGTACCATTTAGTTGAGCCATACGAACCATGAGATTTGAAACATGCTTTTTAGTATTACCTTGTAGGTTAAGAATGAAATCACCAAACTCTAGCATTTCTTGTTTCACTTTTAGACTAGCAAGATCAACCCCTAGATCACTTGAAATGATAGGCATAGAGGGGTTAGGGGATGATACCTCGGAGGATTTAGCCATGAGGCAACTTTCTTCCTCCACATGAATGACCTCATTGGGGGATTAACTTGGTGATGAAGAGTTAGTGGGGAGGGAGGCAAGAGCGACCAATCCATTAGAGGTTGCATCTTCTTCATCATCAACATCATCATCTCCGGAGGTATATCCTTCTTGAGTTGATAGCACAATAGATGTGTCCAAGGAGGACCTTGCCATGAAGCAATGTGCATTCTTGATATGAGGATTCTCATTGGGAGATTCAAAGAGAGATGAAGAGGGAATGTTGGTGGTGACGATGGCGGCCACTTCCTTTGAGCTTTCTTCATCTTCATCATCACTAGAGCTTCCAACTTCATCGGAAGAATATTCTTCCCTAGTCACTAGCACAATTTTTGAGGGCCTCTTGCCCTTCTTGGTCTTGTTGTTGTAGAATTTCTTCTTGGGGGCTTTTGAATATTTGTCCTTTGAATCTTTGCTCTTGTCCTTGGGAATGAGCCTTCCACCATGAGTTTCCCTATTCTCATAGGGGCACTCGGCAATGAAATGGCGCTTGTCATTACAATTATAGCAAGATCTTGTCCTTGGGCCTGAATTTGTGGACCCCCTTGAGTTGTTTCTCTTTATGTTGTCTTCCTTGGCCTTGGATGGGTCAACCCAAAAAGAGTTGGCATGGAATGCCATGTGGTCATGGTAGTGGTGTTCCAAGTCTTCCGGATAGGACATACTCCAAGATGCCCTATAAGATTCTTGAGGAAACACTTCTTCAACGGAGTTGACCGCCAAGGCAAGGTTGGACCCTTTTGTCATCCCAAGAGCTCGGTTGCGAGAATCATGAGAGTTTTTCTCAAGCACCTTGAGAGCTTGCATCTCGTGCACCACTTGTTGAGAAGTGAGAGAGGAATAGCATTACCTCCCGACAAGAGTCTTGACATCAATGGGTACAAACGGCATCATGCATTCAATGTACTTCTCCTTGATCCAAGAGTCATTGATGTGGGTGGCACCAATAAGCCGGAAGGCATCGGCAACGGTGAGAAGTCGTCCATACATGACTTCATGATCTTCATCCGGTAGCCTCATGAACCCTTCGGCTTTATTCTTAAGAGCATTATACTTGTTCCTCCTCGTGCTCTCACTTCCAATGCAACTAGCGGCCAAACCATCCCAAGCTTCCTTGGCGGTGGTGTAGTTCCGAACACGATGTAAGTCCTTTGTCCCCACACTAGTTTGAATCATGTGCAAGGCGGTGTTGTTGAGTTGACTATCAACCGCTTCTCTTCTAGTCAACTTGTCGGGGTTGTATGGCTTGAAGCCTTCCAAGATGATTCTCCAAAGTTCATTGGAGGCACTACAAACATGAGAGCGAAACTCAAATTGCCAAGTATCGAAATTCTAAATAGAAAACTTAGGTGGGTCGCCCTGAATGTTCATAAGGGGATGGGGAACCGGCATATCGGGAGATAGAAAAGGTGGAGCTACTCGATTGTAGCTCTCACCTCCACTAGTTCCCCTAGGGGATGCAATGGGAGCTTTGATAGTGTTTAAGTTATCACCTTCCACGGGTTTGGTAGAAAAGGGTAATTCCGAAGCATCTCCCTCTTCTAACGCACCCGTGTCCTTTACCTCTACAATGGGAGCCTTGGGAGGGACCGGAGCCAAAAGCTCGGCAATCATCTTTTTCATGCTTTCCATTTTGGCTTCCATGGAGGACTTCAACGAGTTGAAGTCTTCCATGGAGACTGTCTTGGCGGCCCCTTCCGAGGGCTCCTCGTTCGGCATACTCTTAGGCGGTTAAGCCCGAAATAAGAGCCGATGCTCTGATACCAATTGAAAGGATCGTATGCCGCACCTAGAGGGGGGGTGAATAGGTGCTAACCAATTTTTAGTTCTTTTTCATTTTAGGCTTGACACAAAGGTAAATACTCTAGATATGCAACTAAGTGAATTTACCTATATGACAAGATAAGCATCTAAGCAAGATATAGCTACACAATAAAAGAGATAGAATAGGATAGAGGTAACCGAGAGTGGAGCACGCGATGACACGGAGATGATTCCCGTAGTTCCCTTCCTTTGCAAGAAGGTACGTCTACGTTTGGAGGAGTGTGGTTGCTATGAAAGCCAAACCAACAGCCACGAAGGCTTCACTCAGATCTCCTGTGAGCAACGCCACAAAGGCCTAGCCCACTTCCACTAAGGGATTTCCTCGAGGCGGAAACCGGGCCTTTACAAGGTTCTTGGGGTACACATCCACAACTGAATTGGAGGCTCCCAAATCTGTAACAATACAACAATCAACAAATCAACACAAATCAACTAGGGAACCAAATAGGAACACTAGCATGAGATCCCTCAAACAAATGAGGGGGAAATGAAGAACGCTTCGGTGAGGATGTAGATCGGTGTCTTCTCCTTCGAATCTCCAAAGATCAAGAGCTTTGGTTGGGGGAGGAAGGAGATCTTGCAAATCTTGTGTTCTTGAGGTGGCTCTAATGGTGGTGAAGCTTGGCAGATTTTTCTTGCAATGATTGAGCAACTTGTCCCCTTGGAGAAGAGAGCTATTTATATGATTGGAGCTCTCGGATCCGACCGTTGGGGCGAAATCCACTAACACCGGAAGTTCGGCCGGGATGGCCGGAAGTTCCGGCGCTGCCCGGAAGTACCGGCCAGGGGGGCCGGAACTTCCGCCAGGAAAAATCTTCGTCAGACAACCAATTCAGCAAATGTTTGGGCGGAACTAGGGCGGAACTTCTGGTGACCGGAAGTTCCGGCCAAGTTCCGGCCAAGTTCCACAATTACCGATTTCCGGAACTTGCCCGGAAGTTGGGCGGAAGTTCCGCTGACCGGAACTTCCGGCCACCAGCGTCGGAACTTCCGGCCAGGGAACAAAAACAGCAAGCAACACTGCGCTGAAGGGCCTCTGCAGAACATACCAGGGCGGAAGTTCCGCCTGCTGGGGCCGGAACTTCCGCCAGAAGTAAAAACCCTTCAGAACTTCAGAACAGGCAAACCATCTCGCCGATCAAATATATATTCCGAAAACTTGTACCTGTCTACATCAACACACATAAATATATACCTAGTGTTGACATCAAACACACAAAACCCAAAAGGGCGGGAAATGTTCTTTCACCCATCCGAATTCCAAAACAAACCTTTTAGTGAACTCATTTTAACCTGAATCTTTGTTTTTGAATCTAGCACTTCTTCTAACCCCTGACAAATCAAAATGCTTCTTTTTTCTGGTTTTCTTAAGTTCAATTATGGGCATTAACAAATCATCCTGCTCCAATAACTCTTGCGCCTCTTCTATTATCAAATCTCCGGTAAGACTTGAGAATTTAGAGGTTAGCAAGCTATTTTTGTCCTTCTTCCTTATCTAGATGAGCCTCACATCAAGATGAAACGAGCGCAACACGTGAGTCTTCCACAACAAAGTCACACCGCTGGCTATCCTCCTACACGAAGAGATATGCGAATCTTTGGATAACCGCAGGTGCTGAAAATTTGATTTTGTAATATTGGAAGAGTACGGTAATCCCTTTGGTTGAACCTTTTATTTACTATTTTACTAAAATTATTTTCTCTGCAATTAATGGAAAGAGTCAAATTTATTTTAGATCAACATGGAGGACCCCTCCCCAGTTCCATTGATAACATCAACGAAACCGAAAGCTGGCCCGAGGTTCAACATTTTTACAGGCTAGAACTAAGAAACAACTAGAAGAGTCTAAAAGTTTTAAACTACTGAGGGAACCATAGAAACAAAGCATAACAAAGGCTGCAGCAACAGCAAAAACTAGCCAAAAAGGCAACCCTACAGAGAGTTCCAGGGTATCTCCGAGATCAACACACGCTTTGCCGAAACAGAAACAGAAGGCTTTTCAGGCTTCAGCAAACTCAGGGGAGATGCATGAGGCTGCTTCCAGGGTCGATGTAGGGGTGGTCCACGTGCCAGGTAGCGCCTTCTTCTTGGTAGATGGAGGAGATGGGCAGGAGCCTTGGCGAGGACGATCTTCAGTTAGCCACCCAAGATTCTGGACTTCATCGATAGTTCCTTCAGCGCATGCTCGCAGAAGCCGGTCGACAAGGGGAAGCATTGGATCCTTGAAAATGATCTTCCATCGCCTGATCGAGAGCAGAATCATTCGAAGGATCTGATGCAAATTAAGCAATGGTTGTCCATTAAAGATCATCTCATTACGAAATTTCCAAATACACCAAGGAGTGGCAGCACAAACAAAGTTCAAAACTGGGTGCTTTTTGTTTGCAACCCAAAATTTAGCAATGGAAATGTAATCATGGCCAATTTAAATGTTGAAGAAATTGGCTATGATTTGTCTGTTTTGCCACAATGCATTTGAAAAAAAGGTGATCAATGCTTTCATATTCAGAGCGGAAGATACAACACACAGACTTATTCATCTTCCTTTTTAGCAGGTTATCTCTAGTTATAAGTTGTTATGAGATAGAAGCCAAAGGAAAATGTGGAGTCTAGGAGGTACAACCAGATTCCAAACAGCCGGAATATAAATGGGCATGACACCTACAAAGTTAATAATTGCATAAAGAGAGCTAGTTGAATAAATGCCAGATGATTCATATTGCCAGATTAAACAGTCACAATCATTTGAATAAGTGATGCTAGAAACAATCTCCTCAAGCTCCTGCCATTGTTGCATGAGGGCGGGAGGGAAATTCCTCCTAAAGAAAAGCATGAGGGTAGACCCATTCCAGATTTGGGCAATGGTTTTGTTTTGTTCATTACAGACTACAAAGAGATCAAAATATTGAACAGCTAGAGGGGAGGTGCCAAACCAGTTATCTTTCCAAAACCTAATTTTGGTCCCATCGCCCACCTTCCACCTATACCTAAATTTGACACTTTCTGCAGCCCACATCACGCCCTTCCAGAATTGGGAGACCCCGGATGTGGAACTGCAGAAGATGTTAGGGTTGTGTGTATTATACTTAGCATCTACTAAAGTTCTCCAGAGTTTCCCATCATCCAAGGAATATCTTTTGATCCAGGAACTCAGGAGGCAAAGGTTGACATTGGCTAAGTCTGGGATTCCAAGCCCACCAAAGTCTTTCCTTTACAAACTAATTTCCAATTTGCTAGGTGGAGTTTCATATGTCCTTAAAAATTATTCCACAAGCAGTTGGCCATCTGAGTATTAATGAGGTCTAAAGTCCAGTTGGAGAATTTGAAAAAGGAAAGCAGATAGGGATGCTAGCCAGACAAGCTTTAATGAGGGTTAATTTGGCAGCATAGGAGAGTAATTTCCCTCTCCATCCAACAATTCTTTTCAGAATTTTATCAATGAGAGGTTGGATGTTTTCCCTTCTAACTTTACTGTAATGCAAGGGGATACCAAAATATTTGATGAGGAATTTACCTAAAGCACATCCAATGATGATAATATAAGTGTTTACCTCTTCATCATCAACACAAAGAGGTATAAGCTTACTTTTTTCATAGTTTATTCTCATCCCTAAAACTTTCTCAAAACAAGTTAGCACCATCTTAAGGTTTGATGCTAAACTGGGATCTTTCTCAGAGAAGAGAATGGTATCATCTACATACTGAAGACAAATAATCCCTCCAGGACAGAGATTAGAGCAAAGACCTCTAATAAGGTTTGCATTGGAGGCTTTAATTAGCATCCTAGTTTAAACATCAACAACTAAATTGAACAGAAGAGTCAAATTTATTGCCTCGATTCAAAAAATAAAGATGAAATCAAAGCAGCCTGTATTTACAACTCTCAATACAAGATACGTACACGAAAATATCTCTGCAGCTGGCTCATCGCTCTCACTATGTGTGTGTCTCTCCACGATTGCTGCTTCATCGCTGCGACCGATCGGGAACGAAGAATAGTTCGTCCGTAGCCTTTCCAAAACCCGGCCACCTGGCGAGGCAGCAGCACGGATTCTGATCAGAAGGCGCAGCAGGAGGAGAAGAGGCGGCTCCACGCGGCCGATTCGGCGTCGGCCATCCTCCTCCGCCGCCGCCGCTTCTTCCCGGCTGCGGCGGCGATCATGGCGCCGGAAGCCGGCACGTGCACGTACTGCCGCGGCGCGCTGCCGTCCATGCCGCTGAGCAGCTCCCACATGACGTGAACGTCGTCGTACTCGCACGTCCGGACCTTCCTCGTCAGCTCACCCAGACCGCTGCGCCGGCGGCCGAGGCGCGCCTCCAGGTCGAGCCACACGCGCTTCACTAGCACCGCCGTGCGGCCAAGGAAGAACGACATGCTGCTTGGAGATTAATTTTGCGTTGGTTGCACTAGCTGTAAGCTGATCTCTCTCTCCTCCGATCTGGCTGCGCTGGCCGGAGAGATCTTTTCCTCTTCTCAGCTGCTTCTCTGATTCTGTCTGCGTGTCTGTAGCGCGCTGAGCTCGACCTTATAGGCGAGCGGAGCGAGGAGAGAGTGATGAGGGAAAATAACCCATTTCTTTCGGTTGCGTCGTTTCACGGTCTTACCCGACGTGCGTACGGCGTCCACTGTCATCACGGACGTGGACGCGTCGGAGTCCGGCGAGAGCCCACGTGAATGGATGGTAGTCTCGGCGATGCCCCGCCACCCCTTTCCGCCGCGCTCCGTCACTGCACACTCGGCCACTCGCACTTCCTCCATTTCAATAAACAAGCTAGCTTTATACGGAGTATTATTTTTACAGTACAAAAAATCAAACTAACTAGACTTTGATCAAACTTTTATTAAAACTATAAACAACTATAGTACTCTCTTCATCCATAAAAGGATGTCTAAACTTTATCAAAACTATATAACAAAATATAACAAAATTGAGAAAAAATATCAAAATTGAGAAATCTTTTTATGGACAAAATAAGTACATATTGTATAGATATCAAATGAAATAGATTCATGGTCGTATATATCTAACAATACTAATTTTGCATTATATATACATGTTAATAATTTATTCCTTAAATCATATATCCCAAATTATTATAAAAGTCTCTTTGGAGCTCCAGAAGAAGGTAACTTTTTTTATGGATGAGTCCCGAGCAGATGATATGTCTTAGATTTTTGATGAGGAAAATGTTCTTACTACTGCACCCTATATTGAGAAAGAAGTAAAAAAAAAATCAAATAGAACAAAATAAGGCCTCGGGTATGGATGGTTTTCTAGCTGAGTTCTACTAGACCTTCCGGGATGCCATTAAAACAGACCTTCTACATTTGCTGACTTCCTTCATGCCGGACAACTAAACTTGTTTCACCTATACTTTGGCAAGGTTAACGACGTAGCAAGAATCCAACAATACCGACCCATCTATCTTCTTAATGTTTGCTGCAAAATATCTATGAAAATTGTAACAGTTAGGCTGAATTCGTTGTTTGACTACCCACACAAACTGTATTTATGCAAGAAAGAAACATCCTAGACGGGGTATTAATCCTACATGAAGCAGTTCATGAAGTACATCGAAAAAAATTGATGGGGTGATATGAAAAAGATACTTTGAGAAAGCTTATGACAAAGTTAAATGGTCTTTCAGTCAACATACCCTCAAAATGAAAGGATTTTCCGAAGAGTGGCACACCTTAATCCATGATTTTGTGACTGGAGGTAGTGTGGCTATCAAAGTCAATGATGACATCGCCAAATACTTCTAAGCGACAAAAGGCTAAAATAACGTGACTCATTATCGCAAATTCTATCTTATATAGTGGCCGATATGTCAGTTATCATGTCGAATGCGTAAAAAAAATGATGGCCAAATTGAGGGAATAATTCCACATCTAGTTGATGGCGGACTCTCTATCCTTCAACACAACGAGCACCGACACAAGAGCAGCCAACACTAGTCTACGACCCTCCTTTTGATGTCAATATATCCTTGATTGGTCATATGATTGGTCCACCAGCATCCTAGCAGTTTCTAGTTGATGGTGGACTCTATCCTTCAACACAACCATCACCGACGCCAGAGCAGCTAACACCGGTTGTTGTCGATGACATGGCGCCCTCCTTTTGATATCGATCTATCCTTGGTTAGTTATACAATTTGTCCACTACCATCCTAGGCGTTGTAGCAGTTTCTATGTTGAAAACTTGTAATGTGTCTTTAACTTTTATTTATGTACTTCGTCATCTTTAGACTTGAGCGGTTGTGTGCATCCTGATTATGTAGAGGTTAGATGTAATACTTGAATCTTTTTTAGTAATAAAGTGTCCTTTATCCACACAAAAAATAGCGTTATTTTATTTGCATGCACTATGACTTTGATTTGAGTGTGGTCGGCTTCGTGGCCAACTTTACACTTTGATTTGAATGTGGTATATCAAACTACTTGTAATTTTCTTATGTGATTTTGGAGGTCATTTTGGGAGGCGAGTGTGAGAATCCTCTCTCAAAGGCCTGCCCTGAAAGTGTTTCCCCGATTTCTGCTCTTCCTTGGATTTCTGGTCCCTAGGCTCCAAGCTAGCAGGCCTTCATAATCTTATATCTTATATTTACTAATTGGAGACTCCTAAGGAAGCCTCACGTTAATCCTAGAGATTAGCAATTAATACCCGTTAGATCAACTAATGCTAGATATTCTGCCGTTGGATGACCTCGGTCCCAGGACTTCCACTCGCGCGAACCGTTTCTCTATTTCCATCCAGTACGCAACAGAAAAAAAAACATTACCTCCAGCCTAATCTCACGATGGCGGAGTTGTCCGGCGGCCGCACGTCCTGCCGTGCCTCCGATTCCCGCTGATGCAGGTGCAGAGATATGATGCGTCCATTGTCCGATGATCACGCGCCTCTGCATACCGCATCATGAGCAATTAATCCTTCAGGTCTGCCCATGTTGAAATATCGCAACACGATCTCTTCTTTCTAATCAGACCGGAGGAGCTGTTGATTAGTTGCATGGCGTAGCTGTAAGGTATGACTCTTAATTGATTTATCTGCATACATGCTAGGAGACGTGATTTATTTTGGCATAAACTGCATGCCTGCATGGTCATGTTTGTTACCGGCAAAAGAGATCCAATCTAGCCTGACGGCTCTCTGTGACTGTGTATGGCCTGCTGGCTCTATGCTGCCATGTTCAACTTCATCACTTGAATTCTTTTAATCGCAAATTGTCTTGAAGTTGTCTTGAAGTAATCAAACGTCTATTTCAATCCAGCATATATGAATTTTTGATCGGATGATTAATTTGTACAAGAGAAAGGTATACAGACTACTCTTAGAAGCAAATCGGACGCCAAGGGTGGCGACGCTGCCGACCTAAAGGTAAATTGTGGACTGATGGCAAAGGCCCAAGATTGTTTGATTTTGTTGACCGGTGGTATTTCATTGAACGTTACCTTTTTCAATCATAGAATTATTTGTCAAGCATATTTAGCATGTTCTCTGACTACATGGATGCTTTAAATCTTAGACCTACCTCTTATTATGAACCCCGGAAACACGATATGAATTATTTGCCAAGCATATGTAGCAGGTGCTCTAACCACATTGATGCATTAAATCTATTTCTCACTGCAGTTCTATTGACACCATATAATTTTGTTGTTAATCATGAAAAAGTAACCAACCATACATTCAATTTTTAATGGTTAAGATCGACACCAAGTTATGTTTAGTGAACTAGGCCGGCATCTATCAAATTTCTCTAGCACCACCAGATCTAGATCTACTTCCCATAGTGTGATAAAAAAAATTGACGTGCCGAAACTGCACTAGGCCATAAGCAGTGCACTAATAAAAAATTAATTAAAAATAGTAACTTCGTTCCTGCATAAAAACCTAAAGCAATAACGTGATGACACTTTTTTTTAAACATAATCACAGTTAACCATATTTGAAATCATGCATAATGGAGAAAGTAATAAAAGGTGTACCCTATTTTTCTAAATCTAAGCAATTTTCCATCGATTATTTTGTCAGTGCCTCCTTCTAACCAAGTCAAAATGAAGGTCATGGGCACGTGTATGCCAAAGAGCAGCTGCTGTACATAATCCCCCCCCCCCCCCCCAAAAAAAAAAACTGATCTAAAGAGCGATGCTTTGAGACTGCAAGAAGGATTTTTTATAGACTGTGGTTTCATTAATTAATTTGCTAGGCAGTGTAACCAACATACACATGCATGCTAATCCATCGCTACAAAAACTAACCTTTAACTATACGCTCTCAAATGCATTTGTCATTGTCTGACATTACTTCGTGGCGTGCAAACCAGTGTATACAGGGCAGCAATAGTTGCATTTTTCAAATCCATTTCTATTTTTCTATAGGACCATAACAACATATAGAAGTATATATTCTGAGGCATCTGAAGCTTCAGTTGAATTTTTTAATTTTTTTGCTGCAAAAGTTTCACTATTGCAACTGCATGGTGTAAAATCATGACTTAAAATCCAACGAAAACTATTGTATGTTGTAAATGCCTTATATAATTTCTGGATTGATGTAATATAGTTCGAGCACATGTCATCAATTTGTTCCCAAAAAATTCCACTCATAATTTATTTTTGGTGTTAATTTTTCTTACTCCCTCTGGTATAATTTAAACGGCGCGCACATAGTTTAAGATAAATTCTGACCATAAGTTTGGTTAATAGAAAACAAATTATATGTCTACAAAAGCTGTACTATTAAGTTCATATTCAGAAAAGGTTTCCAAATTTTTTTTGACATATAATCCATATTGTATTGACTAAAATAATGGTCAAAGTATTTTCTTTCGCCACATGCACTCCTGTTAAGCCTATCCGGATGAAGTATGTTATAATAGAACAGACTAATTAAGCATAATAAATGACAGATGTATACATATACTGTGAAACTTTTGGCGCAGATAAAAGAAGAGTTTTTATTATACAGGGAGAATCATGAATATCAAGCTTATGCACGAGGCGGAAAGCCGAATCAATTGGTCAGGTGTGTCCTATACTTCGCACTTTCATATTAATTTTGCTAAGTGCATACCCAGTCTGTAATGAATGCGACATAGGAAGGCAGTTGTTATGTTTGCTTTGAAAAAGCACAATGTGTTCTGCAAATGGGATACCGGTGGTTCGAAGTTCCCATACTCATAGCTGCAGACAGCTTTATTCCCCGATTTTGCATTTATTCTTTCCCGTGGTAATACTTTAGTTCAAACTTTGTTCTGTCGGTATAGTATAAGAACAAATAGTAAGAAGGAACACGTGGTACTATTCAGTTGTGTATTTATTAAATCGCTAGAGTGTGTGTATGTGCATTTGTTGAGTTCCCTCATAGACATTTGAAGAAGCTATATAAGCCTGCGAAAATTGCTCACAAACTAATGCATCCCAAAGCTGAACACTCATGCCTACTAATTTTGAGTAATTCATGCATTTAACCTATAACCTATTTTATTCCATATAATGTATATAAACTTTTCCGTCCTATGTTAAAAGAATAAATACTCTCTTTGTTCTTGCAAACTATGCACTTTCTTACTTTTGTTATATCCAAATTTAAGCATTTCCATATTAAAATAGTTTCATAATATATTCGTAAATACAAGCCCGTGCGCTGCACGGGTTATTGACTAGTTCTAACTATAACCTGTTTTCGGCATATGCCGGCCCGGTGTGAGACGAATTCACGGAGGCGGCCTGCCGGTCGCTTAATCATGCTACAGTATGTGGCTTCCGGTCGCGGTGTGTTGTCGTACAACTCATCCCACATCGAATTATTATCATTATTATCAAGCTTACGCGTGAGATAAATATCTGGCAACAAACAGATCACCAGCTACAGACGCCAAATTGGCTATTCCAGGTGAGAATACCGATCGTGGCTGCAGCTCAACAGTTCTCAGCATGCATGGGCCAGCTGGCTTATTTTCACATGAAGCACCACCGCACCCTGCACCTGGGTGTGTGAAACGAAAGAGAGGAGATGAGAGGCTTCGCCGTCGTCTCTCTCGGTAGTCCCTACTGTCGCTTCTTTGGCTTGTCGGACGGCGATGTGTTGTCTCCGTGCTCGATCTGGCCCAGAGATGCAGGGCAGCACGTATCACACGTCGCCCCTTTTGGCCAATAATTCAGAATTCTAGACGAGTCATTACGCCAGGCCAATGATTCTCAGCATGGGGTAATAACCATACGTGCGGAGATGTCGGGTTCTTCTCTATCCGCATTGGTTTCAGGTTACTGCATGGTCGGCACTCGATCCATTCGCATAATATCTATCTCTCTCTCTCCTTATGTGCTTGAGCACACTGAAAGCCTACTGTATTATTGTTACATTTATCTGCTATAACAAAAGTAAAGAACATCTTGAGAATATCGAGCCAAACGTTTGCAGGTGATAGGAAGCCATATTTAGAAAATATATGTTATGCATGGAACGAGACTTATTTTGGAGAGGCTACTGTTTAAGACATACCGACGGTTGCTTTATTTATAAACCAGGACGAAAGCATCTCAAAAAAAAAAAACCAGGACGAAAGCTCATTTCGTGGAAACAAATAGGGTGGTATCTGTCAACTCAGTGATTAATGCCCCTAATTGATGTTGAACGGGCAAACAAATAGAAAACCAAGCTACTCCTAGAGTAGCCATGATCAAAATTGTCCCCGGTAGGTGATCATGTTAATTTGACATGGATCGGTTTACATCGAGATGGAAGCAGAGCAGCCTGTATTTACAACTCTCAATACAGCATACGTACACTCAAATCAAACTAGAGCTGGCTGGCTCATCACTCTCACTCTGTCTGTCTCTCCACGATCGCTGCTTCATCGCTGCAATCGATCGGGAACCAAGAGCTAGAGAGGATTATACTCCATAGAAGATATTTTCCTAGTTCGTCCGTACTTACTCTTTCAAAAATCCGGACACCTGGCGAGGCAGCAGCTCGGATTCTGATCAGAAGGCGCAGCAGGAGGAGAAGAGGCGGCTCCACGCGGCCGACTCGGCGTCGGCCCTCCTTTTTCTCCGCCGTTTCGCCCCGGTGGAGGCCGCGGCGGCGGCCAAGGCGCCCGAGTCTTCCGGTACCGGTACCGGTACGTAGACGTACTTGCGCGGCGCGCTGCCGTCCATGCCGCTGAGCAGCCCCCACATGACGTGCACGTCGTCGTACTCGCACGTCCGCACCTCCCTCGTAAGCTCGCCCAGGCCGCTGCGCCGGCGCCGGAGACGCCAGCGGAGGCCGAGCCACACACGCTTCACCGGCACCGCAGCACGGCGAAGGCAGCACGACATGCTTCTGCTACTGCGCTGGGGGTTAACTAACTGCGTTGCGCCGCTCCTCTCTCTCCTCCGATGTGCCTACGCTGGCCGGAGAAATCTTTTCCTCTGTTCAGCTGCTGGTGTTGTTCCTCTCTTATTCTGTTTTTGTGGCGCACGTTGAGCTCGGCTTTATAGGCGAGACCGTTGAGACTTGAGAGAGAGGAGAGCAACCCATTCTGTTTCTGTCGCGTCGGCATTTTTACGATCTTTACCCGACGTACGGCGACCTCTGTCGTCAACTTGTCACGGACCTCACTCGCCGTCTGACATGGACGCGCCGGAGTCCGGCGAGTGCCCAGGTGGATAGATGGCAGTCGGCGCCGCCGTGTGCCGCGTCTTCGACACCGCTTTCCGCCGCGCTCCATCACGTGCGCGCTTACTGGCGCCACAGGACCAACAGGCCAGAACCCTATAATTAGTTGCCCGTCACTGTATGTACTCTTCTCAGCACGAATCGTTACTTTAATGTCGATATCGATGCGAATTTGGTTTTTCTTTCTACTCTACTTGAAACTTCGAGTTGCTTTTCGATCGCAAAGAAGACGTATATACTCGGGCGCTTCTCATCATCACACACTCCTCGGAAGTGAAACATGCCACGTGCTCCACGTGTCACCCCACGTCTTGATCAAACCGCCAGGGTTAATATTTTTTTAGATGGGGTTAATAATTCTTGTTTTTTTGATAAAGGGAATATATTAATATAAAAAAATATCAATTACATCCCGCCTCTGCAACAACGCACCACCCTAATGGCACTACGGATACATATAGCCAAAAAAAACTAAGAAACAAAAGTCCCGCTGCAGCATCTCGGGCCTAACAACAGCAATACATCCACCTCCAAGAAAACACCTAAAATACAGACTCTCCAAAACTGACGCCTCCAAGAAGGGAACAGTGCTCAAAACACTGTAGTCGCCCGATCAGAGATCTTAGGTTTTCACCCTGAAGATAGTTCCCGCTCTCAAAACAATGCCTCCAACGAGGTCATTGCCGGACACAACCAGTTAAGGCCAGACCTTGGGTTTTCACCCTGAAAGGTAGGACTCTGAACTTCACCTGTGTTATCGCCCCCACTTTCATACCGTCGTTGTGAAGCCCGGAACACTGTTATAAAAACTTAACAGTTATTAAAGTCAATGATGACGTGGGCAAATACTTCCAGACTAAGAAAGGACTAAGATAGGGGAGTGGTGTTTTGGCACCCGGGAGCATATGCTCCCGGTTTTTAAATTTTATTTTAAATACATTTTCAAAATGTAGAAAATTTCGGGCATAAAATTTAATAGGTACATCTCGAAGTTCTACACGTTTACAAATTGGTCTCACGGAAAACTAACATTTTTACTGTCGCGTGTAAAAAGGACAAATTTTGGTGCAAAAAAAAGGCAGTGTACGTGACATTTTTTTGTCTTTTTCACACAAGTCATCAAAAATGTTGGTTTTTTGCAAAACTTGATGTACGTACGTAGAATGTCGAAACATAAGCGCGGAAATTTTTGTTCAAATTTTTTTGACATTTCAAAATGTTTTTCCGGAGGCAGGAGCATATGCTCCCATGTGCTGAATTGAATTTCCGCTAAGATAGGGAGATCCATTATCGCCAGTGCTATTTAATATAGTGGATGATATGCTTGCTGTCTTGATTGAACGTGCAAAGTCTGAGGGCCAGATTGAAGGGGTTATTCCTCATCTAGTTGATGGAGGTTTATCCATTCTTCAATATACCGACGATACAATACTTTTTATGGATCATGACATAGACAAGGCTCGGAACCTAAAGTTAATTCTTTCTACGTTCGAGCTTTTGTCGGATCTGAAAATAAATTTGTTTTGGCGAGGCCCAAGACCATGTTACAGAGTATACTGAACTTTTCGGCTGCGGCCAAGGCCAATTTCCAATTAGGAACTTTGGAATTCCGATTCACTATCGGAGACTTACCAATGCTGAGTGGAAATTGGTTGAGAAAAGACTTCAGATTAGATTAAGTAGTTGGAAAGGTAAATTGCTATCCTTAGGAGGAAGATTAGTTCTCATAAATGCGGTACTGAGTAATATGGTACTATATATGATATCTTTCTTCCAACTTCCCAGAGGAGTCTTAAAACGGTTGGATTATTTTCGATCAAGATTCTTCTGACAAGGGAACTGCGAGAAGCGTAAATATCGGTTGGCTAAATGGAGTTTGCTGTGTCGGCCCAAAGATCATGGAGGACTTGGTATTCAAGGCCTCCAGGTCAAGAATAGGGCACTTCTCGGTAAATGGTTGTATAAGCTACTTACCGAAGAGGGCATATGGCAAACACTCCTCAAGAGGAAGTATATTGGCTCAAAGGTTTTATCTCAGGTTATTTGAAAACCAGGTGATTCACATTTTTGGGTTGGTCTTATGGAAACAAATAAGTTTTCTTTTCATATGGATCTTTCTCTATTAAGGATGGATCGGAAATTCGTTTTTGGGAGGATAAATGGTTGGGTAACACCACACTCCGAGAACAGTATCCGGCATTGTACAATATAGTGCGCCACAAAAGCGATACTATCGCTAAGGTGTTGGAAAATTTCCCACCAAATGTGAATTTAGAAGAAGTCTCATCGGTCCCAGACAAACCTCGTGGCAGGAATTGTTATAGCGTCTTGAGTTAGTTCAACTGGTGCAGGGATCGTATGTATTTCGTTGGAATCTTACCGGGAATGGTTCATTCTCAGTGGCTTCCATGTGCAATGCTTTAATTCTGTTGCGGTCAGAAACCCACCGTCGAGCAACGACTGGCAACACCGTAGAGCCGGGAACAACTAGGGCTGCGGCTGGCCCCAGTCCCTCAGAGCGGCGGCCCGCAAAGCCTTCTGGTCACACACCCGATGCTGTCGCAAGGGCGTGCCACCCGACCTATGCACGGTCGGGAAGATGTGGATGATGCCTCGCTTAGTTTCCTGCAGTGGCACACACGTAAACGTTAAATACGAGCCTCGATCGGCTCTCGGGTTATCTCGTGAATCGGCTCAAAGAGCCGATCCACCCATGATTCGTACAAGGTGTCCGAATATATGGTGGTCCTGCTTTATCGAGATAAAGTTAATAGGGACCTCGACGATTTAGGGTTTTCACCGCATAATCGGATCATCCTACTCACGATTGGGCCTCGCGCTCGCGTACGGTGATCGTAAGCCGATCCTAGACAGGGCCTAAAAACCAACACGAGGTTGATCCTCGGAACATCCTGTCTAGGGCTAGCAAACTACACCCTACACGCCGCTGGATCCTCCAACCCTTTGTAAGGCCTAACTATTGCGGATGTTAAACTAATCCTTGAAGAATCAAGGAGCAACCGTAACGGATCGGATCTACTAAACAATGATCAAGCGGGGTGCCGCCCCTACACCTAAGATAGGTGTAAGGGCGGCTAGACATGCAAGGGTCGCACTACGATAGCATATGATACGAATAACAATGCTAACCCTAACATATCTAAGATAACTACGTTGCTCGTCATAAAAAAGGCTTCAGCACGAGCAACGCATGAACAACGGGGATAGGCTTCTGCTGCCTAGATCGCAAGATGCGATCTAGGCAGCATGGTGCTTACCGGTAGAAACCCTCGAGACGAAGGAGTTGGCGATGCGCCGAGATTTGTTTGTGTTGAACGTTGGTTGTTGTTTATTCCATAAACTCTAGATACATATTTATAGTCCAGGCGACTTTCTAATTGAGGCGTGCACCAAACCGTGCACGGGCAAAACTCTAATTTCTAATTCAAGATACGATCTAATATAATACAGATACACGGGCAGTTTAGCCCAAACCCTTCGTGCCAGGCCGCTTCAGAGATCCTCCACGCATAATCCTTCAAGCCCATCTCACTCACGGCCCATCTCCTGATTTGGCCAAAATCTGGCGATAACACATGCCCTCCTGGTTTTGGTAATGATAATTTCAAAACCACTCTGTTTTTTCCTCCGAGGGGTCACGTCGTGGCAGAGTAAAACCGTCGCAGTATTTTTCATCATGACGACTTGCCCTCCCATCTTCTCTGCACGATTTGACAGTTTTTTGGCACCACCTCCTCGAAAACTGTTCGAACATTAAACCTCCACATCTTTTATTCAACCGCACCGAACAGTTCTCCTCCTCATCCTCTCCGCATTAGCACTCCAAAAGCCCTCCTGTGCACCATGTCTTCTTCTTCCTCCGCCTCATCGGGACTTTCCCTCGAGTCCTCTTCCTCCCATGAGCCGACGCCAGAACGGGACCCACAGGAGGTCCACGCGGCCAACGTCCGCCGCGCCATAGCGGCCGGGGAGGAGCCCGGCCACGACTTCTCCGTCTGGTCCGAGGACAACAAGTCCTCAACGGACGGGGAGAGCGACCTCCGCTTCCTCGCCGACGGGGAATCGGAGGAGGAGAGCGATGACGATCGCTTCTCCTGGGACGACTTCACCACCTCCGAGGAGGTGAAGGAGGAGGAAGAGGAGGAGGACGACGACGAGAGCCTCCCCGACGAACCGCCGGCCAAGCGCCACTGCCCCTGGCCGGGGAATCTCAGTGACTACGACAGCGACGACGACGACGACGACGAGGAGGATGAGGACAACGAAGGTCCTGCCGGCGGCCGCTACAGCAGCGACGACGAGCCCACCGGGAGCAGCGCCGACAGCGGCGACGAGGGTGACGATGAGGGCAGCGACGACCCGTAGATAGGACCCTTAACACAGGATCAGTAGTAGTAGACGGGGCAATGTATCCCCTTAGTACTCCCTTTTGAGAGCAATCAGCTCTTCTATGTAAGAAATCTTGTTTATGAAGAAATTCCCCAATTTGATTTTGCCGATTTCCCTTATGCCAATTTAGCCGATTTTCCTTCATACTGATCCCGTCGATCGTCACTTAGCCAATGCTTAATGAGCCGATGACAACGCATCGGTCTCTCATGATCCATTCTTCATCTCTTTGACGTCGGAGTGATCGTGAACTTGGTCACTGCTCAATAAGTCAATCTCAACGTATCAATCCTTCACGATCTATCTTTCACCTCTTCGGTCGATGAATCGGAGCCCTGGTGGACAATGAGGCGAGACCAACGCCTTCCAAAGAGTCCTAAAACCGCTGCTGAAACAACTTGTCGTTGAAACCGAGACTCCTGTAGTACGGATATCCCTGTTACGTTTCCTTTACAGCAACCAGATAGCCCAGAGTCAATTCCCCATCGATGATGGTGGATCTCTCTTTTGCAAGAACTCATCGCC
Source organism: Lolium rigidum (assembly GCF_022539505.1). Taxonomy (NCBI): domain Eukaryota; kingdom Viridiplantae; phylum Streptophyta; class Magnoliopsida; order Poales; family Poaceae; genus Lolium; species Lolium rigidum. The sequence continues at coordinate 178,692,818 of NC_061514.1, read as the reverse complement.
TTTGAGAGTAATTGCGTTGCGGGACCAGCCGATGATTCTCCAATCGGCTTCTAAAAAACAGAGTATCCACGAGGCCAGCTGCCCCCCGAGTCTCAGCCGAGGTGAAAACAGTGATGAGGACACGTAATTCAGATAAACAGACCCGGGCTCGATCATGTCTGAGAGAGCTATCATGCGGGGCCAACCAGTCGATCACCTTTCTTCCGTTGTCAGCCGATACTGCAGATGATCACCCACAGTTCAATGAGCAAAAGGCTGTCTTGTATGCCAACACTCCCCTGATAGCCCTGCCGAACTGGCAACCTGGCAACTTTGCGTGCTTGTACTAGAGTCGATAACTGTGCATCGGCTTTGCATCATGAAACACCTCAAAAAGGATCATAAAACCTGATTATGAATCTTACCGGTACGACCCGGTAGAGCTGGCAATCTGGTTTTGGGCAGGTGTCTTCAACGAGCTCCGGGTTTGTCGCTGAATCGACTTGCATGCTTGAAGCCGATAATTTTGCAACATCGGCACCATTCTTCGGACAAGTTGTGATGCGAGCCAGCCGATTCCAACGAAATCGGCTTCTGCAGCAAAGGATCCTTCAGGGCAAGCTGCCCCCCGAGCCTCAGTCAGAGCGAGGACAATAGTGAGCCAGCCGATTTCAACAAAATCGGCTCGCCAGAACAAAGAATCTCCAGGGCGAGCTGCCCCCCGAGCTTTTCCAGTTCAACTCTTGCGCCTTGCTGCTCCTATCGGCTCATCATCTTTGGCATCCTGGTGCAACTTCCGGTGAGAATGTTGATGAAGTCTTGATGTTCTCCATAATCTCTGGACGCAACAACCCTCGAAAGTAACAGCTACCAAGTCGCCATCTTGGCCACGCTCCAGGCGAAAATGCCATGGCCGATTGCTTCATCATCGGCCGTCCTCACGGTCCTAGAAGAGGTACGTTCCCTTCGTTGGGCTTACCCTTACCCTGACTTGCATGTTTATGATGCTCTCTTCGTTAGTCAGGGTTACGATCCCTCAGACTTGCTCGCTCGCCGGGCACCGCGCGAGCCACCCTTAAGTCGATGTCTGCACATCGGCTGTGCTTAAAATTTTTGGATTTTTTACGGTCGATTTGCTCACGTATCGGCCCCCATACTTTATCACAGAATATATCTTGACTCGCTTCAAACCCGTATCCTCGTGTTCTATCCTTCTATGTGCCCCCCGAGCCGATTCTGTCAAGTAATTTGATGGTATCGGCTTTTCAGGCATCTATTGGATCAACGCCGAACACAGACAAAACGTACGTTGAGGATAATTTTGGCCGATTGCTGGAATCGGCCTCCACGTTGCTTGCTCGATGAAGGTTTTTGCAATGTTCCTCCATAAATCCCTGGGGCCGATCACTTGGATCGGCATCGCCACATTTGTCCATCGATGTTGCTCTTATTACACGGTCAAGCCGGTGGATAAAATCAGCCTAACCCCGTTCTTTGTCACGTCGATGCGCTCGCAGTCGTCCAAATTGATGCCTGAGAGTGGCTCTTGGCCTGATGTCTCCCAAACGTTCATGCCAGCCGTCGAAATCTCGGCTGAATCATCTGCGTGGACGACTTCTACTTCATCTCCATCCCATTGTATTAGGCACTGGTGCATTGTGGATGGAATGCAACAGTTGGCGTGGATCCAATCTCTCCCTAGCAGGACAGCATAGGTACTCTTGCTGTCGACGATGAAGAACGTCGTAGGGACAGTTTTCCTTTCTACGGTCAGATTCACACTCAGAACACCTTGTGCGTCAGATGCTTGTCCGTTGAAATCGCTCAGTGTCACGTTCGTCTTGATCAGATCCGAGCTGGAGCGTCCTAACCAACGTAACATGGAGTATGGCATAATGTTAACTGCCGCTCCGGTGTCCACCAACATCTTGTTGACAGGCTGCCCATTGATGTAACCTCGCAAGTATAGGGCCTTCAGATGCATGTAGCTTCTCTCTCGTGGCTTCTCGAAGATGACCAGCCGTGGGCCGCAGTCAAGTTGTGCCACGGGTGCTTCGTCAAATCCTGGAGCACTAAACTCCGCTGGAAGGATGAACACCATGTTTGTGCCAGCCGATGTTTCATCATCGGCTTTCCTTTGCTTGGGGCGACACTCTTTTCTTTGTGGCCGACCTTCTTCGTCCAGGGTTCGCTGAATTTTAGCGGCCAAGTCAGGCCGCGCCTTCCTCAACGTGTGCAGGTATAACCTTTCAGCTTCCTCTAATCCACGTAGTCGCTGAACCCTTCGCTTCTGGAACGGCTGAGCCCATCAGGACACCACCTTGGCCGATGATACTTGTCTTCTTCTTCATCATCGTCCTCAAGTTCCTTGAGATCTTCTACCCGAGCAGGCTCAACTCTGTGCGTTCCGAGGCGGGAGAGGCCCTAGACGTTTGAACACGGACACGTTAGCTGCATCCCTCTTCCTTTGTTCGCATTCTGGGCAATTGCCGATTGTAGGCAATCGGCTCATTCCTGAATCCCAGCAATGTCTGAAGAAGGGGCAGTCCCAGTGCCTATCCACGTCGTCTTGCTCCCTCGACCTCCCTCTAGCTTGACGATTGTACCTGTCGTCGTTCATATCATGCCAACGATACCTTCTGTCCTCTGCATCAAACCGACGATACCTCTCATCATCTACGTCGTAGCGTCGACGTCGGTCATACTGCTGCTCATATTCGTTGAGGGGATGTGCAGAGAGTGGACGTTGATACCGCATGCTTCCCACTTCCTCCTCTGTCAGGTACCATCTGTCATCATCTTGGGGCCGGTCGCGTGGATCGGCCTCCTCTTTATCCTTGCCCCGGGATTGGCTGCTCTCTGCCTTATCTTTGCCATGGCGGCTGGCAAGCCCTGCCATGTTGACACCAAAGGGGAGCCCCGTATCCCTTAAGGAGTGGCTGAGATCCACCACGTTGACGCCAAGCCACGGACGTGCGTTCCCATGGAGCTTGACATCGTGTGAACGGGTCTTTTCAAAGGAGCCGATGAGTTCGGCCTCGAGGACTGTCTTGATCTCGTCATGCTTCTTCTTGAGCTCGTCAGTCAGATCCTCGTACTTGACCGGAGTGCTTTCCGCCATCTCGGATGTAGATGGCGATGCGGTGGATGTCGAAGATAGTCCCACCGGGCGTGCCAGAATGTGTTGGCGTCGTAAACCCACCGTCGAGCAACGACCGGCAACACCGTAGAGCCGGGAACAACTAGGGCTGCGGCTGGCCCCGGTCCCTCGGAGCGACGGCCCGCAAAGCCTTCCGGTCACACACCCGATGCCGTCGCAAGGGCGTGCCACCCGACCTATACCCGGTCGGGAAGGTGTGGATGATGCCTCGCTTAGTTTCCTGCAGGGCACACACGTAAACGTTAAATACGAGCCTCGATCGGCTCTCGGGTTATCTCGTGAATCGGCTCAAAGAGCCGATCCACCCATGATTCGTACAAGGTGTCCGAATATATGGTGGTCCCGCTTGATCAAGATAAAGTTAAAGCGATCTACGATGATTTAGGGTTTTCACCGCATAATCGGATCATCCTACTCACGATTGGGCCTCGCGCTCGCGTACGGTGATCGTAAGCCGATCCTAGACGGGGCCTAAAAACCAACACGAGGTTGATCCTCGGAACATCCTGTCTAGGGCTAGCAAACTACACCCTACACGCCGCTGGATCCTCCAACCCTTTGTAAGGCCTAACTATTGCGGATGTTAAACTAATCCTTGAAGAATCAAGGAGCAACCGTAACGGATCGGATCTACTAAACAATGATCAAGCGGGGTGCCGCCCTACACCTAAGATAGGTGTAAGGGCGGCTAGACATGCAAGGGTCGCACTACGATAGCATATGATACGAATAACAATGCTAACCCTAACATATCTAAGATAACTACGTTGCTCGCCATCAAAAAGGCTTCGAGCACGAGCAACGCATGAACAACGGGGATAGGCTTACGCTGCCTAGATCGCAAGATGCGATCTAGGCAGCATGGTGCTTACCGGAGAAACCCTCGAGACGAAGGAGTTGGCGATGCGCCGAGATTTGTTTGTGTTGAACGTTGGTTGTTGTTTATTCCATAAACCCTAGATACATATTTATAGTCCAGGGGACTTTCTAATTGAGGCATGCACCAAACCGTGCATGGGCAAAACTCTAATTTCTAATTCAAGATACGATCTAATATAATACAGATACACGGGCAGTTTAGCCCAAACCCTTCGTGCCAGGCCGCTTCAGAGATCCTCCACGCATAATCCTTCAAGCCCATCTCACTCACGGCCCATCTCCTGATTTGGCCAAAATCTGGTGATAACAAATTCAACCTGAACTCCCGGCCGATAATAATTCAAAAATTTGGAAGATGAAGATACCGCTGAGAACAAAAGTCTTTATCTGGTATCTTCGTCGGGGGTAATCCTTACTAAAGATAATCTTGCCAAACGCAACTGACATGGAAGTAAAAAGTGTGTCTTCTATCATCAGAACGAGACGATTAATCACTTATTCTTCCAATGTAAGTTGGCTAGGTCTATATGGTCAGCCGTCTAAATAGGGTCTACCTTATAGCCACCACGTAGTAAGAATAACCTTACATCATACATGCATGCACATCACTGTGAAGCTGGATGAGACATCATTTTCTGGACTGTTGCCCGCCGTTATATGGACAGTGGCGATGGGTGTATGATCGACGCAGCCGTGCTAGTATGGAGGAGAATTCTTCAAAGGGTCTGCGCAAACAAATTCGATCGAACTAAAGTACGAGTAGCAGCTATCTGAACTTCTGAAGCAACGGCGCAGTTTCTCCCTCCAGTTTCAGAAAATAAAGTGTACCTGTCTAAAGACCACGTAGTAGTTGTAATGCTAAGTAAAATAAACCATTACGTGGACCTTTAGTTTTGTTTGTTTTGTTGGGAATCGACGGCTGTATTTCTTAATTCAGCTGCACCGGAAGTGACTAGTGCTCGATCTGCTAATTATCTACTTCCCTCATGAGCAATCTCCTGAACTTCTTAATTTTCATTCTCTAAATTAATCAAGATATCGCCTGCATTCTACGGTCGATGATGTAAGTTACTTGTCCTGTTGCGAGGACCAGAGTTTGCAGCAAAATCTGCTGATTGATCATGGCGATCTGCGTGACCAAATAGGGCGGAACAAGCGCCCACATCATGAAGTACTATTCTCTTCTTGAATCAATCATGCCAATTATGGTGGCCCCTACTTTGAAAGGTAGCACTCTCTTTTTTTGTCTAATCTTGGTGCTGATTGTCTTTGTAGACTGATAGATAGGACCCAACATAATAATTTCGTTGCTGGTTTGGCTTCACGCTTAGACTGGTCATAGTGGAAAGTAACATAGAGTAGTAACATGCATATGTTACTACTCTATGTTACTACCTTCATAGTGGTTAGTAACATTAAAGTAGTATCATATATGTCTTTATTAATTGGCTTATAGACTCATTGTATCTTGGGAGGTGTGATTTTACAGTAACTAGCTATGTTACTCCATCCTCCTCTCTCCTCATTAACTCACTACCACATAAGAGCAAGAACAATAGAAAAGCCATCAACGGGCTATAAGAAAGTGCCATGTCATCTATAGTTAGCTTATAGCCAATATGTACAATAGTTAGCTATAGAAGTGTGCTACTTTTTATGTAGATGGCTCACATATCACTCTCTACAAAGTCTTGTAGGAGCACGCTGTGCAGCTGGCTATTATCTTGTAGCCTGCTTCTCTTCTCTCTCCTCTTCTCTCTCATCCAACTCAGCAAAACTATATTATTTTAACTCTTATAGCCTGCTGACTGTACCTTATTGTACTTGCTCTAAGCAAATTTGCTGAGTTGGACACTTAGTTACTAGTGAAGTTACTCCCACTATGAGTAGTCTTAGTTCTTTGTGGTGTGGTTGTGCTAAAAGTACAATACGTTGATGCAATAATACGCTGTCTTAAAAATGGCCAGGGGAGAGAGAGAAAGAAATCGGTGTCCTATGAAATGTCGCGGTTACCTGAATACGCAGCTTGTCGTGCCAAAAATCGCACTTCATTAGAATTTGGTTTGAATTTGGTCTGTCTGGTGTCGTCCTACCTAAGCCCCATGTATTACCCGTCCAACGTAACCCATACACAAACTCAGTTGTCCCCAACTTCTGATTTGTGCTCATCACTTAGTTATATTCAAATTGTTTAGATGTTACCAAATTTAAAATTCAAATTTTGTTTGAAAAATTCATCCAGTAGTCGACCAATAATCACCAGTAACCATGGTTAACGCAAATCCCAGGCCCCTCCAAGAGTTTTTTTCTTACCGGTACTCAAATCCTTGGCAACCGCTTGGTGGAATGGTGATGCTCTCTTCTGCTTTCGGCAACGACAAAAGGGGATAGTTACTCACAGGTTGTCCTCACCCTTGGAAAAAGATTTGAATAAGTCCTAGATGTAGAAAATGTTGGAATTTACTAGCATGGAAAGTCTTAACTTGAAATACATTATGCTGGGGCTACAAAAAGAACAATATCTGACATATTTGAGAGCACTGAAATTTTGCACTGTCCACTACATGTCTGATATAACATTTTTATGTAGCTCCGATTACAAGGTACTTTGGGTTGCGATTTCACACGTTGATAAATTACAACATTATCCACGTCTATGTATTTTTCTGAACTTTTCGATCTTTAAAATGTTGTATTTTTGAATTTTTCAGAAAAGGACTCCATGGAGCCGAGCTCCATCTGTCAACTCAGCGCGTAGCCGTGCACCTGTAGTGCCAACCGTGTAGTTTTTTGAACCTGATTGTTTTTCATGTTTTGCTTTGATGTTTGAATCGCTCACTCCGTTACGGGAGCAACGGAAAGCGAGGAAATCCTGGTTGGAAAAAATAAAGCGTGCCAGTTCTTCAGGCACTGAAGCCTTCCATGTCTTTGACCTCTCAGGTTACTAGCTCAGATAACCAACTGGTCATCAAACTGTAACTAGCTACTTGTTGGTTTCAAATAGTGGCGTAATCAACAGGCCATTCCAGCAGTGAGCGCTCGCTAGCATTGCACTGCATCTCGTTGCAGGTAGCCATTTTTTGTGTATTTCTTCTTTCCTCCGTAGATATTTTCTGACCTTGTTCGTGCGTGCTTCGTGCAGACACTAGTAGCTTGCAAACAATGCCCACTGATCAGTCACGCACTCGGCCGCCATTTCAATCTCTTGAGGTGTCAATGGACACACAAACACCACCATGAACTTCTCACCATAAAAGACAAGATTCATTAGCCACTAATTGAACCCTTTCGTGCCAGACATACATAAGGCCAATAATTCAGGCTGGCTAATTCATAGATTGATCGACACCTGGATAAACGCATTCTTGTCCCCTCCCGGATCCGGCTTGGATTGTTGACGTCGATCGGTCGGCGGCGACCTTAATGCCCATACCAAAATTCGCGACTGATTACTGGGGCCTCCACTCGACCTCCACCGAAGGTACTAGCAAAAACGACATGTCTCTTGGCACTGTTCAAGGGACGCAATCATGTATGAGATAAAGTTTAGCATTCCATCTCGAGGTGTGTTTCGGTATCTCTCTCCCCACCATTAGAATTGAAGGTATAAGTTAGCCCGTAAAAAATATCATGGGATCCTGGTGTTGGAATATGATCTCACGGTATAACAAACCGAGAGAATAAGGACGGAGACCAAGTCCTCTCACTAACGTTGGTGCCTTGATCGGAGGCACCCCCAACGAATCTGGTTTGGTCCCTGTTCCCTTAGCACCAAGTATAAATAGGAGGTTATGCCCCTTACGGGAAAGTCTGTCACTTACGTGAAACCTCAAAAATACTCTAACACCCGATCCTAAAAAGGTGCTAAAAGGATCGGAAGGCCAATTCCATCGCTGGCCACCGGGAGGGTTGTGCCGGCGTCCCGAACACCATCATCGACATGGGCTACGCCATATCTGCATGTGGCAGGCAAGTGCAATCTCCAAATACCTGTAAGTGCATCTCCTAATCCCTCTGTAAATGTTGATTAGGTGCTCTAAGTATGCTCAGGTTATGTTAATGTCCCAACCCTAATGATGGTTGAATTAACTCTAACAATGGTATCAAACAATGGTATCAGAGCTAGATATGATCATCTTAGAGTCCTAATTATGATTAGGAGATCGTGTTTTACTTTGGGCTTATGCAAATGCACACTTACAATAAATTACCTTTGGAGTTCGGTTCTTTTTGCTACGGATCAGTACTGGTTTAATTAGCCTAAGTAAAAAGTTCGTAAGCAATTAGAAGGAGGCTGAGTTGCTAAGTCAGAAATATAAAATGCAAAATCCCCAAAAGTTCGAAACCCTAATTCCCCAAATTATGGAACTGCAAATGTTGGAATTGGGGGGTTGACCTAATGCTACGCCGTCGTCTCCCGTCGGAGATGACGCGCGGAATGGATGATGTTGAGGACGGCCTTCGCGCCACCCATCGCCATCGTCGCCGTCTGCTTGCCGACGAGCAGCACCTCGAACCGCACAGGCTCCTGCCCCGGGCTGCGCCACCAGATGAGGCACCCGCCGAGAATGGCTGCATCGTCGCTTCTCCCTTCGGGGGGCCGCCCAGCGCTCGCCGCTGCGAGAGGGTGACGATGCCGCGACGCCATTTCCCTCCCACGGGAGAGAACGCGCGGAATGACGTTGTGCGCGGTAGGGCATACTCGTTGGAGCTCGGTGAGGCCACCGTGCCGTCCGCTCGCACCGGAGAGGACGCGCGGAAGGAGGAAGGTGCCGCACTGCGCCGTCCTCGCCGGAATGGTTGTCGGTTCGCCGGTGGCACACCACCTTCTCGCCGCCCCAAACGAAAAACGACGTCGACGGCTACGCTCGACGGAGGAGCGCGCAGGACCATGTCCAGCGCACGCTTCTCCGGCGAGCGCGGCCACCGCGTCGGCAAGGAACAAAGGGGAGGGCCGGCGGCCGCCGCCGTCGCCACTCTCTGGTCGGCCAGAAATATCGGAGGAGGGGACGACATACGGTTAGGGTTTTCGACTGGCCTCGTTTTCATTCCGACCGTGAGGATTTTTTGCCGTCGATTCGATCCAACGGCCATCATCGATGCGAGCTTGTTACTGGGCCTCAGCTACTATATGGACCGAATCTAATGATGGGTTTCGACCCAGGCTAGGTTGACCCAGCAGAGAAAGTCTTTTTTCTTTTGTTTTATCAGCTGGGTTAAGTTTTTTTATTGGGCTGTCCTGGGCTACTGGACCAAATTAAGTTTTGGGGTTTTCTAATGTTTTCAGTACTTTTTCTACTGGTTTTGGTACATAAATTAATTTCCTAAAACAAGATCACAAGCATGTTTTTTTTGTTGTTGATAGAATGGCATGTTTTGGTTTTGTCTTATTTAGACAACTTTTTATGATGCTTTAGTGACGATATTTCTTTTATGATATTAAGTTTTAATGATTATGTCTCAATTCTAGTCGTTTTTTAGGTTATGATGTTAATTTTGAGCAATTATGGTCACCTACATAATGTTTTAAATAATATGTTATGAATTTTATTTGAGCATGGAGTATACGATAATGTCATTACTATGATCTTTGTTTCATAATGATGTGCTCGATACTAATGATTTTATGTTGATCTCATGATCATTTTTTAATGATATGATCGTGACTAATGGACTGAGGCCATATCCTAATGATTATAGCTGCATGGTTCGGTTTTCCGCACCGCACTATGCAACTAAATAATGTTGAGCAATTATTCTAAGTATTGTGTCGGTGTGTTTTATGTCTTTTGACATGCATTGAAGCTCATGAAGGCTCATAATGATGATGATTCTCTGAAGAAAGTTTCTTTAGAGAATTTTATGTATCATGGTCATGATTTGTCTATTGATGCTTACCAATTATTTGGTAAACCATGATGTATGTAATTTAATGTCCAAATTTTATTTGGAGAGATTTTAATGAAGACATTTCACAGTGTGAATGCTATTATTATCTTCACTCAGTGAAATGTCATTTGTATACTAATGTACAAAATGATTGGTATTTTTATGCCAAGTCATTGAAGGTTTTAATGATAACTTTGGCATTTTGGCTGATGCTATTAGAATTAGTGTCAAAGTTTATGATGGTAAAATGATCGGTGATGAATCAGGAATCCATGTGTCTAATAACACAGTGGATTGCATTATATTTATCTTTCTATTGACTTCGGAAATGTGCTTACTGATCATGATGTGATTTTAAGTTCTCCGGTCAAAATGGAACCAACGAGAAGTTTTGATCGAAGATTTTATGAGCATATGTTATATGGTATATGATAATATTCTGACCAACGTTGATTATTGTCATGTCCCATTTTGAATAAATAAGGTTCTTTTCCATTTTCAGCCCAACGGTGATATGGATTAGAAGAACAAATAAACTTGTTGTGATTATAATCATTACAAGTTTTACTCATGTTTGATATTTTATAATGATGATGCTTATAAAGATTTTGTCCTTTTTGACGAATAAAGCATTGTAAGACAACTTGCTTCTTTATATGAACTTTTTGTTCTTTGGAATGCAATCATTTTATGAAAGTCTCACCATGTGGTGAGAATTTTTGTGTCCTAGGTGCATGTATCTTTTGTAATTATAATGTGTGCTATGACACAATTATGATGTAAGAGAGGTGATAAATGAGACCTCGTCGAAATTGTGGTGAGTTTACCAGATTTCGAAGGGGGAAATGGAATGTCTCATTTAATATGGGTCCTCGTACTCATTTTTCTTACGCTATAATGATATTGTATTAGTTCTCCGAGTATGATGGAACCAACGAGAAGTCCTATTTGGAGAGTGAATGAATGAAAAATCACACTAATGTTTTGACTCCTTTTCATTTTAATGTGTTATTACTCCCTTATGAACACAATGAAACACACATGAATGATAAAGTGGCAAGTTTGCCATTCTAATGTTGTTTATGGTGTAGCATGTGGCTTATGGTTATATTTCTGACCAACGTCATTTATGATCATTTTTCTTGCTTCACTAAAAGTGGCAAGTTTTGTCAGTACCACGTGGCTCATGATTGTAATTCTGACCAACGTCGTTTATAATCATGTGGCACATTAATTTTCACCTTCTGCCCAACGATGTTGTGGTTTAGAACTGAAATGAAGCATTATCGAGGTTTGGAGCCATGTTCTCCAAAATAAAGTGATCACGAGGACCTTGAGCTTATGAACATGAATCTTAAGGAGAATTCTATGAGATCTTTGTTCATACGCATCATTTATGTTGAGAGTTATACGGTCCCTAATGCAACACTTGGTGTTGAGCCTCAACAAATTTCTTGTGATAAATAATGTGTGTGAACATTTATCTTGGTGACATTTGCCATGTATGATAAAGATTATGAGCTTTACTGATGTATGGAACTTAATAGAGTTTCCTAAATGAGTTAAATAACGGTAGGCCATATATGGTTCTACAAAACTAAATGTGACTCTAAGGAAATCTTGTTACAATAGTACCTCAAGAAGAGGGGGAGTAAGCTTCACTATTTTATGTAGATTGAATCTTACGGGCTATCCAAGAGATTTCAGTCTTCTCTATTATGTTATGAAGGGTCTTGGTAATGCCTCATACCTTGATTGTATTGAGGTTTGCCAAGATATAAGTCCAATCCAAAAGTACTACATGTTCTATTATGATGACATATGTTGATGGAGTACGAGAGAAAAATATTATACATTGGTACTCTATCTCACCTGCTACTAAAGCTAAGGGCGATAAAGATGGACATTTCAATGTCACAGGAACCATTTTAAACTGATCAGATAATGTTGGTTCTTTATGCTTCAGTTGTCAAAAGCAATATGTGTATTCAAGTATGAACACGCCCTATTTTACGATCGGGATAATTGGCAAGTGTATAATAAGTCCAGCAATAGACAGCTGGAAAATCCGCAAAAGGTCTTGCAGTACATGCAAGACAATAAACTTTACATGCTTATTAATAAGATGTCTGATGACCTCGATATCGTGGGTTATTTAGACATTGTTTTTGAGAGGTGTTTGGATATTAAGGTTTCCACGTCATGTTAAATCCTCACCTTCGTATGTGGAGCTATATCTCGTGGAAAAGCTCCAAATTGATATTGATGGCATTAGTAATGATGCCTTTTTTATGTGGCATGTTAAGAGGCTACTGAGCAGGATGTATGTCAAAAGGATTTTCCCGAAATTGAAGTGGTAAACAATATTTTCAAACCACTTACTGCATTATGACACGCAGTCTTCTATGCGAGTAACAACAAGTCAAATGGTGTTGCCAAGACCATTGACAATATGTTTTATGTTGTGAAAGATAGAATCTAGAATCAATATATTGATGAAGCATATAAATAAGTTTTGTATGTTTTACGGATCCGTTTATCGAAGGCTTATCACCCATATTTATGATTATGTTGCCGGCATGGGTTGCTCGAGAGCCTATTGATTCTGGAAATAAGGACCGTCAAACAAACCAACTCCCATAAAGTATTATGTTCTCCATTTCAAGATAGGATGGTGTACTATAAGTACCGAGGTTCACTGGCATGTCTTTGGCCACTACAACACCTTACTTTGGTATGTTATTCCTATTGAGAATGGACTTATGATGTTTGTTAACCTTATGATCAAGGGGGAGAATGTTGGAATATGATCTCATGGTATAACAAACCGAGAGAATAAGGAGGGAGACCAAGTCCTCTCACTAACGTTGGTGCCTTGATCGGAGGCACCCCCCAACGAATCTGGTTTGGTCCCTGTTCCCTTAGCACCAAGTATAAATAGGAGGTTATGCCCCTTGCGGGAAAGTCTGTCACTTACGTGAAACCTCAAAAATACTCTAACACCCGATCCTAAAAAGGTGCTAAAAGGATCAGAAGGCCAATTCCATCGCTGGCCACCAGGAGGGTTGTGCCAGCGTCCCAGCACCATCATCGACATGGGCTACGCCATATCTGCATGTGGCAGGCAAGTGCAATCTCCAAATACCTGTAAGTGCATCTCCTAATCCCTCTGTAAATGTTGATTAGGTGCTCTAAGTATGCTCAGGTTATGTTAATGTCCCAACCCTAATGATGGTTGAATTAACTCTAACACCTGGCTCCCCTCAGGAGGTCAAAGTTTGTATAGGGTGACACTGAAGCAAAAGTGTTCCATCTCCTCGATGCTATGCAGAATTTCTAACTGCATGTTGCCTAGCTATGCATGCACCGAACTACAGTATGTGCATCTATAGCTAAGCTTTAAAGCTTGGACGTTGGACCATGCATGTCCACGGAGAAGAAATATATGTTTCTTGTGTGTTATGTTGATAAAGTGATTGTTCTTAATTTATTCATTCGAATATAGTGAGAGGCTAAATCAGTAGAACTACACAAGTTGAATTACATGGAGCACTGTTGGCCTTTTTCGTTTTTCAGGGTTCACCTGAACTACTAATCCATCAGCTACTTCAGCTTGATTGGCAGCAGGCAACCAAAGCGCGTTGTGTTGAGTTTTTTTAATCATAAAACTCAAATGTTTTTTCCTTTGTACTATATACACTTTCTTTTGCGGGAAAGACATAAAGCCATAAATCAATTCTTACAAGAACATTTTTACAAAAAGAAATAAAATATAAGTCCTTCAAAAGTTCATCATTGTTTTCTTTCTGCAACCTCGACGGCGCGGCGTGAGCAAAGCTCGATGCCGTTTCTAGGCCTCCGGCGTAGCAAAGCTCGTGTCGGAAAAAATCTTGAAAAAAACCAGGCACTTGTATAAGCAGCGGCTAGGAAGTTGTCGACGTAGACAAGAAGATGTCGGCGACTACGATCTCGATAGATCCCCGTCCCAGAAAACTAGTACCGATAAAGGCCGGGAGATAATCCCAGGTCGGACGGAGATGGGGGACACCAAACTATTCAAACCATCCGTATCACTTTGCACACTTTTTCATTCTTTTTATATCACAGAACGAGAAAGCAAAATGTATTCCTGTATACTTTTTACGGGAAGAGAGAGTTGTTCCTTCTCTTTTTTAGAGAAAGAATCGAAGTAGCTGAATCCATTCAGTTGAAAGCTGCACAGTTGTGGCGTATGTTCCCCTGGGACGCATCGGTCTTGACCCCAACGCGGCCCATCTTGGTGATAGCTGCCACGAAGGCCTTGTCAAACGCGGCCTCGCTCTTGGCCCAGGCATCCACGGTGGGCCTGGACCGCGGGTCGGTGTAGAAGAGCTGGTCCGAGCTCAGCAGGCCCATTCCGGTCTGCAGGTTCTTGAAGTACTGGTTGTCGAAGGCCCGTGGCGTCACTGTATCCATGGGCACGGCCGTGCGTGCATCCACGTTGGGCGGGCACCAGGACTGAAGCTGGGCCGCAAACTTTGGGCTCAGCGTCGGGTCGACGGTCGGCCGCAGCCGGCTCGCGAACGTGCTGCAGTGGGCCAAGCCCACCGTGTGCCCTCCTGTATTTCGTTCAACAAGACAAAATAAGAATATGTTTATATAAAAATAAAAGCGATACACAAAAACATCAGGAATGGATTTGCTGGCAGTCCATGTCACGAAGCTCAGAAGGTAATATCAGGTATTCCCTCCATCTCAACGAAAGTTTTCTTAGATTTGTTAAATTTTAAATGTATCTTAAACACTATTTAGTATCACCTCTATTTCAAAGAATAATGCGCACACGTATCATAAGATGAATTTTAACCATCAAAATAGAGAAAAAAATCTTAATTATATTATATGTAATTAGTATCATTGGATTCGTATTGAAAAGCACTTTTTAATGATGGTAATTTCGTACGACCAACCTTTATTTATTTAAAATAATTCTTGGTTAAACAAAAAAAAAGCACGAAAAACATGGACGTCTTATTCTTTGTAATGGATGGAGTAGATATATCCAAATTTTATCAAATATTTAACAAGTTTCATGAGACCGAGGGAGTAGAAGTAATAAAACATGGCATGTCTAACCTCTACAATGGTGAACCAGATGAAACAATGCATCATGCAAATTCCAAAGATATCATACGATGCCTAAACATTACTAGATATAAGCCGTATAGGTTTTACTAAAAAAATCAAGAATATATGGTGTATTGCGTTGCACCACTTATCTATATAATTTTATTTAGGATTATTTTACGTTTTCTTATATTATCCAAAGTCTTCTATTTTCTCACGTCAGTTGTTCAGGGTTAATCCCGTTTAAACCTAGATAAAAAAATTCTCAATATGTGTTCTGTAATTTTCATGCCAAAAACTATATGGCTTACAAAATGGAACCGAGGAATTTTTTTGTAAAATGATGCCCAAACATTTCATTGCTTGGATCTCGATACCTTAGTTAAGAAAATAGTCGAGTGAAAATAAAACTAACTTGCCATATGTTTGATTTTTTCGCTTAACAAATAAAATAGTCTGCACCATTATCTTTCTCCCCCCCTCTGCAAAAAGCTCATGCATACCATTGCCCAGACATTCGTCCAAAAAAACTTTGGATCTGCCCCTCTCTTCGACGCATATATTTTCTAAAAACATGTTTGGTTGGAAACTTGGGATACATGTTATCAGGGCATTCAAACCCCCCAAAAATTTATAAAACTTGAAAGTTTTTTTTAAGGGAAGGTCATCATAGCTAAATAATAATTTTAAGTAATTGTTACATCGTGTAGAAGAGTTTGCAGTAAAAGAGAACTTGGAAGTTGATTTCATGACTTGTTTGCCCAAAGAAGAAGGGCTAACCGTTGTACTGATGTAGATTTTGGTTGTTTTAGCAGGTCAGAGGCAACAAAACATTTAGAACGAAATGCCAAACATCTGTTGACCCTTAAATAAAGATTTTATCTATACTCCTATATAGTGTACCAATTTCGAAAGTTTGAATCCAACCATCATAATGCAATGTCTACCGTTGATTTGATGCCATCCAACGGCCAAAATCACTAGGATTCGCAGCTACAGTAGCACCTGTCATCTCTACATTGTTCTAGAAACATTCGTGTGCCACAGCTGGCTGGCTAGCCTATGCAGCTACGCTCTCCATATAAATCACCACTTCACCACACGGAGGATGGCCTTAGTTAGAAAAGGACGGAGCGCCAAAAACAGTAGGACGTTCTAGACTTCTCTCAGCTATTTGCGCACTCGCGTTGACGAGATGACAGAGAGGGCGGGCAGTCTCGGCGCGATGATTACGA
Source organism: Lolium rigidum (assembly GCF_022539505.1). NCBI lineage: Eukaryota > Viridiplantae > Streptophyta > Magnoliopsida > Poales > Poaceae > Lolium > Lolium rigidum. Next base: position 178,676,570 of record NC_061514.1, on the reverse strand, counting down.
ACGTTGATACACGTAGGATGTGGCAAACAACGCTTGAGGGCATCAATTTGTATAGCAGATACTCTCTAAGCCTTAAAAATAATGTTACAATTTTTTCTAAAGTCGAATGTATATATACAATAAATAGTGTCAAGGTACATCCAAAATTAAAAAAAACACTATAATATCTTTTTAAGATGGGGTACCATATTTTCTAATCATATCAAGTCTTATCGTAAAAGGCCATGTGCATAACACGTGCCTTGGCTAAACAAGTTGTCGTATGCATGGAAACGGCAGTTCGTTTAGTCGCGTGTGGCTAGCAGCTCACTGGCACCACGTTCATGGAAAGTTGCATCAGTGCCGGGAACATCCTCATTGGTGACATACTGGCATGCATGTTAGAAGATATCTTTGAAGACGATCAAAGCTTTACAAGTAGAAATAAAAAGTTGAAAAGGAACAAGAAATTCAATCAGGAGTACATCCATGGCATCAATTTACATTTAAGCATGTGAAAGTATCCACGTTCAGTAAGACATAATTTTATTAAATTTAATACATGTAATGCAATTTTGAGGGAAAATTAGGAGGTTTATTCGCTGTAACGATTGTTTTTTAACGTGCAAAGCACGTGAAGCTGACTAGTATATATAAATTTACGAACCCTGAAAGCTCTATTTATGTAAGGAGAAAGGCCCATTATACAGGTCGGCATAAGACCCTGTATTTTGTGGGGTGCGGCTAATTTCGAGTCCCGTTCAGATAACGTCATCGAATCTCAGGTTGTAACTTGCCATTAACACGAATCATAAAGCAAATCTAATGATTTGAAGGCATTTTATCTACTTGCAATCTCATTTGCAACTGAAAATTTCTAGTTGCAAATCAAGTGCATGAATCACGATGTAAATCTGAGAATTAGCAAAAAAAACCGATATATTGTCGGCTCTTTCATTTCATCTCATGGTATTAGAGCTGGAGCTGTTAGTTTGTGCCCTGCAACCAGATCGCAAGGGCTAGAGCAAGATGTACTCTGTTTCCTCCATGGCGATATCAATACGTTGGGTGGATGCTCGCCTCGACGTGCTCTGTTTAGATATTGTCCCTCCCTTTCATCCTTCTTCCGAGGAAATGACACGCAACGGTAGCGACTCTCCCTGCATCCATGGCTCTGTGTGGGAAAGCGATGACATCCTGTATCTCCTTCCCTCCATGATATTGATCGCTAACCAAACACAATTAAGGCATACCTCCCCTCACTGTAACTAATCAAATTACAGAATCGTTGGCGCCAATCCGTTGCTACGCAATCCCATTTACATTACCATGGACCCCATTCAATCGCGTTGGCGTTCAAATTTTTGGAACAAAAACACTTTCTAACAGCAAATCAATCACCCAAATCACCCAAATTTTTGGAACAAAAACACTTTCTAACAGCAAATCAATCGTTGAGAGCCTGAGAGGTTTGACTGACCAACCCCTGAGAAAAAACAGTCAGCATATATTTAGCAATCCCGTGGATAATCTAAACTAGTAGTTCATTATTATGAAGCTGATGGCCAAAGATGGCATGGCATGACCAAAGATGACAGGGTCATGGCATCGTGGGTCGGCACGTTGTACTGTAGTACCGTCGTATTCGACGTCTTCCCCATTGATAGACCCGGTCAAGAAGTCGGCGGCTTTGCGCACTCCAAAACAGGACAGGTAACAGCCCGGTGTCTGATTTGGAATTGTGTGGAAGCTTGGACTACCTACCTAGCACTCATCATCGTCCCAGCTCGATCAATCTCAAAGTGCAAGTTAAGCAAACGCAGCCGGATAAGGCGATTAGCTACGTACTTGACTTAATTAACTACGTACTTAGCACGTACCGGAGAGGGCGATCATGTCGGTCTGCGAGAGCCCGTTGGAGGCGAAGAGCGCCGTGAGCTTGTCGAGGGTGGACGACGGCGGCGCCAGCTTGCCCGGGACGCTGGCCGCCGTGGAGCTCAGCCCGTCCAGCCTCCCCAGCTCCACCGCGTACGCCGGCCCGCCGGCCAGCGCGATGGCGTCCCTGGTGGCCATGGTCAGGATGTCCGCGCAGGAGACCTGGTTCCGGCACCGCGGCACCGCGTCCAGGGCCGCCTTCGCCTTGATCACCGCGTCGAACCCGTCGCCGGCCAGCGACAGGTTCGCCGTGCTGTCCTTCTCCGCCGTGTTGTTCGCCGTCGACGCGATCAGCACCGACGCGTCGCAACCCTGCAGCGTATACACATGCGCACGGGTATCAGTCCGGCTCAGCTGGGCATGCATGCTGTCGTACCGACTACCGGCCGTGAGATGGACGCGCGCATAGCCGACCACGACGGCATGTTTCTTACCTCGACGAAGCAGTCGTGGAAGTAGAGGTGCACCAGGGCGCCGACGGTGATGAAGGTCTGCTGGAACTTCTTGGCCACCGCGCCGCGGACGATGGTCTCCACGTCGGGGCACACGCCGGCGTAGTGGTTTCGACTGAGCTGCGACGCGCACACGGTGGCGCTCGCGGCCACCACCGCTACGAGGAGGAGGAACCTCATGACGCCGCGGACGCCCATATCGTTCCTAGCTGCCTTTAGCTTAGCGTGCGCCACAGCTGCAATGGTATACGTACTTACTGTATGGGCGGTAGTGGAGCGCGAGCCGAGAATTAGCGGCGACGACAAGTTTGTGTTTTGTGGTGGGGGCCGGCACCCAACAGAAGAGGAGGATAAGGTCACACACAACGCCACTGATATGATGGATGGCGGTCTCCATTAAACTGAAAGTGCAAACAGCGGATGTGCGTTGCCTTCTTGACAGTGATCTGAAAACGATGCCACCTTTTTTTGCGGGATGAAAACGAATGCTACTTAAATATTCCAAAACACACCCAGGAAAATATCAAGGCCGGAAACGATATGGGCACAAGAGTGTGCTTTTCGTCTCACTTCTAACAAAGTACTCAAATTCGAAATTCTCAAAATTTCACTCTGCTCTCCTCAAAATTTCTGAGAGACTACCTCCCTTCGGAAATAAACGGCGAGCAGGAAAATACTTATAGGTGTGACGGGTTCTCTGTAGATTAAGAACTAACTTAGTTTGCAGTCAGATGATATCATCAAATTTTAGTTGCAATCCATGTTATAACTCAAAACTAGCACGAACTACAAAGCAAATCTAACGGTTCTGATTATATTTCCACTTAGTACCGAAAAAAATCAGTTGCAATCTCATTACAACTGAAAAGAACTCAGTTCCAATCAATTGAACGATGTAGGACTTACCTACGAATTAATAACTTCGCAACTAGCTGAGAACTAGCAAATCCAAAAACTTATAGGGTGTGATAATTCTCGATCGATTCATGTGGCTGTTATCATCAAATTTCAGTTGCAACCCACGCTGCAAATAATGACCATCACGAACCACGAAGCAATCCAACAGTTCGAAGCGTTTTCTCAGTTGCAACTAGTGACTAACGCGAATCACAAGATGATCTAGTGATCCGAACTTTTTTTTTCTGAGTTGCGACCTCATGTGCACCTAGAAAGTTTTAGTTGCAACCCATGTTACAGCTCATGCTAGCATGGATCACGATTCAATCATATGATCTAGGAGTCAACTAAAAATTAAGCTATTTCTCAGTCAGCCGAGAATTAGCAAAACCAAAACTTCTAACCTTCGCAGTTAAATAGGAGTATTAGAATTAATTTAATATGTAATATAAAATTAGTATCATTTTTAACTAGAACTAGTATCATTAGTTTTGATCATCATGGTTTCATAAGAAAAATAGTTACATATTCAGATGAAGAGTGGTCAAAGCTCCAGGCTGCCAATAGTAATCTTAAAAAAACACTTAAATAAATTTGATATTATAAAACAGGTGAATGCAACCGCCACAGCATAACCTCTTACGCCTAGATTGCATATGCCCCCTTTCTCTATCATTCATGGTCGACAAACTGATGGTAACCTTGGACCTGCTCTTGGGGTTGTAGTTAGGTTCTTAAAGTTTGCATTTGGTCAATCGGCGACGGTGCTATGCTGCTGATGGCAGCGTTGTGTAGAACAAGAATAAGGTTTCGCTCACTCCTCTTCCACCTTGTCTGATGCAGCCTCATAAGTGGTGTTGAGGAGGGCGATGAATCATGGACATTGCCATTTTAGAGCGGTGGATCTAGTTGTCTTCGTTTTTTACAAATAGTCTACCTGTCTTGGTTTGTTGGTTCTTCTCCTACCGATGAGGTCCGGCCAACTTCTGCTTCATCATGGACTTACTGAGGTTTGGTCGCCCCAGATTTGATTGACTAATTTTGGGGTGGTCATAACCCTCTTCGCCGCTTTCTTCTTTGGGGTGGCTATTTGTTTCTCGGCATTGTTGGCTACGTCTTTTGGCTCCATCCGGCCACTTCCTGGCTATGTATCAACGGCATTTTTCCTAGATCCGACGTGATTCGGGGTCCAGAGGTGGCATCACGGTAGTCAACACATGCAACTAAACATGTATTCCCTCCAGCCAAGCCAAAATTGGTTGCATCTCGATCAGATTTAGTACATAAATACATCTAAATTTGGATAAAATTAAGATACTCTTTTATGAACAGAGGAACTAGTATACATTTATCCCATTGAAGACAAATCAACTTGCCCTAGGCTATGTGGCAATGTGATTCAGGGCTGCAGGCAAACCTTTTTTTTGTAATGTCCACCGTACCAATCTATTAAAAATACTAGTAATAAACATCTAACTCTACAACGGAGGAAAGGCAGTCAGTCAGGGCCATCTCCAGCAGCGCGACGCAAACGGCCGCCGTAACCGGAAATCGGAAATGCGTCTGGCACCACCTCCAGCGGGGCGACACAAAGTGATCGGACCGTCCGCGGAGACACAAACCTGACCCAAATATGCACCAGGTTTGCGTCTCCGGAGACGCTCTGCGGTCGCGAAATCTGTCCGCCTTGGGTGCATCCGGCCCCGGTCGGCAGTGAGTAGGTAAGCAAAAGATTTTTTCATTACTATTGATTGGCTAAAAGGACCATCTTTACAGAGATGGTTAGTCGAGTTAACCTAAAACTACAACGGCTGTACCTACTCGCCGTCGCGCGGCCTACACCGGCCTCGGTTACTCGCAGTCGCGCGCCCTACTACTGGCCGCCGGAAGGACCGGCGCCGTCGTCGAAGCGGGAGCGCTTCGCGCACTCCGCACGCCGCGCACGCCGGCGAACGGACATCTCGTCCTGCCGCCTGCGCCGTTCGAGGGCCTCGGCCAGGGTGCTGTCCCACAGGGCCGCCGCCTGGGTCGCCGCCACCTGGGCCTCCTCCGCCGCCGCCTGGACCGCCGCCGCGTCCTTGTTCGCCTGGGCTGCCACCTGGATCACCGCCACATCGGCGATGAAACGGGCCCTGTCCCTAGCCGTCGCTGCCACCGCTTCGTCCCTGGCGGCGATGGCGGCCTCCAGCTCGCGGTTCTCCTGCTCGACCCGCGCGGGACAAGGGCCCCTGCGCTGGAGCGAGTCCAGGTCGGAGCACATTAACCCCCGAGCATGGCCATCGCATAGCTGTGGGCTTCCTCCTCCGCCACCCAAGCATGACGGCGCTGGGCGTCCCCAGCCAGGGACTCAAAGGACGCGAGCAGAACCCGTTGGTCGCCGGCGCACTCGAAGCGACTGGGCACGGGGGGGGTCGTCGTCCGCGATGTCGTGGATGACGACGTCGGTCGGAGGGGCCGCGATGGCCGCCCGCGCCTCCGCGAGCTCGGCCATGGCGTTGGCATCTCCGCCCTGGTCGCCGCGAGGCGCCCTTCCGCGCGCTCTGCCGCCTCCGCCTCCGCGACCTCCGCCTCCGCCGCCGCCGCCTCCATATCCAGCTGCTGGGCCTCAACACCGGCGGCGGCTACCTCCTCCTCCTCCTCCGGGTGGAGCTGGCGGCACATGTGAACAACGTGCTCCCAACTCATGTGGTCGGCCATAGATGGATGGTAATGTTAGCTTGAGGTGTGCCCGTCGCCCCCACCGGTGTCCACCATATATAGCCCCGGCGGGGCGGGAAACGGCGTTGGCGCGCAGGGCGGCGAAACTTGCCAATGTATTGGGCACGCGCGGGAACGATCGTCGTCGCGCGAAAACAGTTAATCGCCGGTGGCAGTCCTCGACGGAACGTAAAACGCCATTAGCAAGCTTGACGCTGTCCCGGTTAAATATGCGTCCACACCGCTGGAGGTACCCTGCGACGCAAACGACCGCCCTAGGCCGCATCGCGTCTGCAAGCCGACGCAAACGGACATTTCGGATGTCCGAAATGCGTCAGTCCGCTGGAGATGCCCTCAGGCAGAAACTTTGGCCGTGCGATTTGTCAACTGGTTTCAAGTTTCAACGATGCATACATGATGGGGCGTGAGCGATGGGAGTTTGCCGACCTCGAGTTCTCGTGCACCGATGCTGCTGGGTGCGTGTGTGTGGTCAAGGCAGTATCTCCATATCTTAGGTTAATCTATCTCATCGATCAGTGCAGCTAGATACTCCGTACGTACGTGTGGGCGAGGTAGCTTGATGCCACGTACAATACGCAGTGGGTTAATTGGTTCAGCTAATGCTAATCCATTGTGGATTACGCTAGAGACTTCGATCGACTGAGGCGAGCCAGAAGACAGAAGAGCACTAGCTAAGTGGTGAAGCATGTCATTGTCCATCAAGTGTTTGCGCCACCGCTGGCTAAAGGTGCCTTTGACGGTAACCTACCTAGAACAACATCACACCGGGCACACTAATTAACTTAGTTAGTATGATTGGTTTCAAGATTATGCCTGGCCTGCGCACGTGATATCCAGCGAGATCCATCGTGTCCGAACTCAAGATTATTATACAAGTAGGCTCATTCAAACCCAAGATCTCTAGGGCACAAATAGAGATGCCTGAACTCTGTCCTGACCCTGACCTCCCCCCGCGCCAGCGGCGCCGCGCCGCGCCGGGGCCCAGCCACCCCCGCCGCCGTCTCCCTCCCTAGGGCGCCCTCCTCCCCCGCCGCCGTCGCCGGAAGCGTGGCCGGGCAAAGCCCTACGGCGTGGCGGTGGCGGCCTATCCTCTCGCCCCCACGATCGGAGGGCACGGCGGCGGCGGCCTATCCTCTCGCCCCCACGATCGGAGGGCATGGTGGCGGCGGTCGCCATGCCTCTCCTTGATGCAGCGGTGCAGGGAGGCGACGGCTACGAGGCGGCGGGCGGCGGCGGTAAGGATCGGGTCCAATCTAGGTCCGTTGGGCTGGGGCGGGCGTCGATCTGCCTATCGTGGCTCTGCCTACTTGGCAGGGAGGCGTTCGTGGGCATCCCTCGCGTCATGAGGAAACCTGGGGCAGCATCCCCGGGCATGGTGGTGGTGGTCATCTTCTTCGTCGGAAGTGGTCGACCAGGCTGGTAGTCCTGTGTGGGGGGTCATGGGATCTCACACAAGTTTCCGGTAATGGTGATCTAGTCCGGGGTGTCATGGCGGCCGGTGAAAATTGAGCCTCGACCTCGGTCTTGGCGGATGATGGAGGCGACAGTCGACGTCGTTACCTTGTCGAAGGCGTCATCTTTGCCCGTCTTGGTACTACACTCGGCGAGTTGGGGATGCGCGACTGCCGGTGAAAACCGTGCTCCGACCTCGGTTGGCGGACGATGGCGATGTGTCGCGCCGCTACCTTCTTGAAGGCATCGCCGTCGCAGTCTACGTTCTCTCACTCGTGTTGCTCCGGGGGAAACCCTAGGTCCGGGTCTCCCGGATCGAACGATGGTGGCGAGCCCTACGGAGTTCTACCTATTGGGGCATCGTTTTTGGAGCAGCTTCTGGATGTTGGCGGATTTCGGCGGAGTGGTGTTCATCTACCACATTATTGGTGCTGAGTCTCAGTGGCATGGTGCTGCATGGTATCGACGATAGATGCGGGATGATGTATACGTGCAGGATGGTGGAGCTGTCTGGCGTCATGGTGGCATCAACGGCAGGTCTTGCAAGGTTAATGCGATGATCTCTCTTGAAGATGGAGTCGAGGAAGACGGCGGGAGCAACTCCTGTGGCATGTGCGTTGGCGTGCGCTGAGAGTTTGATTGACTGGATGTGCTTCTCACCTGCTATTGAGCGGTTTGGGAAGGCATTTAGTTTTTGGATGATGTGAGTTGGTGTATTGTCACCCTCTTCATCCCACTGTAGGTATAGTAAGGTTGCTTCGAGATTGATCTTTTGTATTATTTCTTGTAAGGTTTTGTGAATAATCTAATAAAAAAAGTCGTGTGCATCATGTGGATGCAGAAGCTGGGGCGATATTTCCCTCATTTCAAAAAAAAAAAAAACACATAGAGATGCCCTTCACATGGTGACCCATACAGTTCAAAAATAATACTATTCCCTATGCAAAAGCAAACAAGGATTAAAATGTTGCCTCTGCACCATGCTTTTTTACCATCCTAATATAATCCTTATATACTTGGACTAATTTTGGTCAAAAATAAATATTCTAAACGTGTGCCCATGCCCGTAAGAAGCTTAGATCATTCCCATGTAGTGAAAAAGCGAACCAATGGGGTGCATAAATCGGTTCGATACATAGTAGAGTATAAAATTATGGTGCCAAAGAACAGAGAAGTGGATTGAGTTGTTGGATCAATTCAAGGGAAACAATGCGTTAGAGCAATGCATGGAGGTTTGCATGGCAGAGATTAATAACTTGGCTTTGAGGAGGGAGGATGTCAAGTAAAATATACTATTGCGTGACACATCCATCATGGCCCCATGTAAAATTCGACTCCAACATAGCATCGAACCCCAGGGCCGGGCCGGGAAAAATCGGGGCCCTGTGCGAAACTTTAATATAGGTCCCTATATATCTAGAAAAATAGAACTAACTATATAGTGTATGTATGTATTTTATAGATGTTTAAATAGAAAAGCTAATGTCTAGATTCCGAACTTGTAGAGAGTAATCTTAATATCTATTTTAAGAGAAACATGTAGTTTTTAAAGTCATTCGGACCGATGATGTAATCAAATATAACCTACTCCAGATTTAGACAAATCTCATACATCTATTTATATAGAAATAGTACATCTAATGATTTTGATACATTTGAGCTATTTGGGTTTTAAAAACAGAAAAGATAGCTAAATCCATTATAAGACCATCAAATCAATAGAATATCACTATATATCAAATTTACCTCGCCCTCTATAAATAAAAATGGCATTTATTATTAGAATTTAAGATATTTTTTCGAATTGCAGTTTTGGATTACACGCATCAATCAGAACTAGCAAAAAACTGAAGAAAACAAACTAGAGTACAAGGCTCAGCAATTTTTGTACATAGCTAAATCCATTATAAGACCATCAAATCAATAGAATAACACTATATATCAAATTTACCTCGCCCTCTATAAATAAAAATGGCATTTATTATTAGAATTTAAGATATTTTTGTGTAGTGTAGTTTTGGATTACACGCATCAATCAGAATTAGCAAAAAACTAAAAAGAACAAACTACAGTACCTCAGCAATTTTTGTTTTGTGTTCTGCAAGAATCGAACCAGGAACCTCCTGGTCAAACAACAACCATTCTTGCGATGGGAACCGATTGGGCTGTATCTTATTTTGTGTTTAGCTTCAGTATTTATGCTATATAAAGAGAAACTCCAATATTTTGGGGTCTAAAAATTTTTGGGCCCTGTGCGGCCGCACGGGCCGCACTCCCATGGACCCGGGCCTGTCGAACCCATAGGGATTCCTTTTTTTTTGCGAAACACAGTACAATTAAAGACGCTCATACATACGCGCACACACTCACCCCTATGAACGCACACACGCACATCCTACCTCTATGAGCACCTCCAAGAGACTGTGTTGAAGAATTGATCCGGCGGGTCTTGAGATTGACGAAGTCACCACAGGCGCCTCGCTGTCGACGGGAACGTCGCCTCCCACTGAAGAATATTCCACCTTTATGAGATACCAAAGTGTCAAATCTGGGATTTGAACTCTAGTGGGCTGGGGGTGCCACTGCCCTCCTAACCATCCAACCACAGGTTGGTTCTCCCCATAGGGATTCCTAGCTATGGCACCTTTGTCACTGAATCATCACGGCATAGTGCATGGTATTGTTTCCTCCACTGCCTACAAAGTATTGGCATGAAGTTTGGCATACATCTCTCTTTGATAACAAAAAAAAAACCACGGGACACTCATCCTGCATGTTCTAAAGCTCGTGATCAAGGGTCGAGGGTCAAAATGTAGTAAGATGTCATATAAGGTTGACTCCTTGTGCATGAATCATAATGGCAACAAAGTAAGTGACATAGCAATCATTAGCCGGTAAAGCGTTCCTTCAATTCAAAGAATATTTTAGGTTTTCTTTTAGTATTTGGCTCCTTAGTACACTCTTTTTTTGCAAGAAAACTTTCACCTAGTAAAATCTTTGCCAGAACTCCTTTATTTGTCCTATGGTTGTAAGGGTATTTTACCCTTAACCGTTATTTTGGTTAACAATAACACCGGAGCTATTGTGTGGACTAATGTTTTCTCTAAGTATATTCACAGGTTTAGTCCGCATGTGAGATTCAAGGTGGTGTGAGACCCCCATTTGATATCCACAAGAAGGGATGGTGTTTTGGCTCTTTTCTCTGTTGCTTTACTCTTGAGTCAATAGGAAACACCGCACTATTAAGAGGGGTGGTCTCGATGAGCTCACTGTGGATGTTGCCTGAGCCATACATACACATCCTACCACCATATTGTTCCATCACTCTTTTCGGAGAAGTTTAGTTTTTGGAGAGTTTGAAAAGAATTTGCGAGTTCCGGCGTAGGTTCCGGCGGAACCGGCTCTACCGCCGGAAATATTCCGGTTTGCCAGAATGGTTCTGGTTTTGCCAGAAAGCAGTATTGTAAGCTTTTTCGGCTAATATAGAATCGTTTCGGCGGGCCGGTCCTGAATCGGCGCACGGTCCAGCACGACCGGAACTGTTTCGATCCAGGCAGCCGGTCCGGCTGGATTTCCGGCTAGCCGGTCTGCTCGCCGGTCCGTTCCGGCTAGGAAACCGGCTACAAACAGCTATTTTTCTCTTTGGGCTATTTATACCCCTTCTTCCAGCTTGATAGGGTTAGGTCAACCATTCATTTCACATCCTTGTGCTCTCTCTCACACACACACCACTGTTGAAACACCAAAAAGCTTGGATCTCTCTTTCTACCCACCAAAAAGCCAAATCCCTTTGGTAGAAAGCAAGAGGAGGTCCTGATCTACGTTTACACCAAGCCAAATCTCATTCCCCCTTGAGTTCATCGAGCAAGCTTGTTACTCTTGGTTTTGTGGAAACCCTAGGTGACTAGGGTCGCTCAGAAGCATACGGGTTGTGGATTTTCTTCAAGAAGAAGTTTGTGAGCGTTTGGAGACTACCTTTAAAGTCTACCACGAGTGAGCAAGCTATTCCTTCGTGGGATAGGCTCCAGAGAAGAAAGTGAGCCTTCGTGGCATTTGGGAAGTCCTTCGTGGAACCCACACCTCTCCAAACGTGACGTACCTTCCTCTCAAGGAAGGAAACACGGGAATACATCTTCATCTCCGCGTGCCTCGGTTATTTCTAGCCGATCTCTTTACTTGTGTGATAGCATTCGTGCTTGAATTATCTTGTATCATCATATAGGTTCCCTCACCTAGTTTGCATTAGGCTCACTTTCTATTCCGCAAAGCCTAAACTTGCAAAAGAAATCAAAGAAAATCTGTAAAACCTATTCACCCCCCCCCCCCCTCTAGGTTACCATCTCTATCCTTTCAATTGTATCAGAGCTTAGGGCTCTTTCTAAGGGCTTCATCGCCTTAAGAGCGAGATGGTTTTCTCCGATGATGAGGATGAAACTAAGACTTATTAGATCAAAGAGATTCGGGAGAGGTATGCCCTTGAAAAGGCTAAGGCCTCTACCGACCGCGATGACCAAATGAGTAAATACTTTGAGCGTCTCAAGGTTCTTGAGGATAAGGTTGCACTTAGTGCTCCTCCGAGAATTCCAACCCCAGAAGCATTAAGTGATGGGGTTGTGGGTGACGCTTCAACTAGTGGTCATCCAAAACCTATGGGATATCTTCATGCTAATATTCTTATGAGTATCCTAAAACAAATCCCATCATGCCTCATATTAATCATTGTGGTCTTGCTCCTCATTTTGATGGAACTCACTTTCCCTTTTGGAAAACTTCTATGGAGTCTCATCTTTGTAGCTGTAGTGAGGAGCTTTGGGATGTTGTGGTAAAAGGATTCAAGGCCATCAATCCGGACAACTTGTCCCCACGAGAGTACTATGATCGTCAACTCGATGCCACCGCCCGTGACAAGATCCGAAGTGCTCTTCATCGGTATCTCCACAATCAAGTTAGTGATCTTGAGTTCGCCAAAGAGCTTTGGGATCGTATCATCATTCTTCAAGAGGGAATGTCCCCCATTCAAAGATCCATGTATGAGGCGGGCAAGGATGGTGAAAGTATTTCCGATTCCTATTCAAGACTTGATGCTCTCCGTGTGAGGATTAAGGGACTTAGTTGTGACAAATATCAAGATGGCTTTGATGTCAACTGTGAGACTATCAAGTCCAAGATCATCTCAATAATTGCTTGTGGCAACTCCGAAACTGCCCTCAACTTGACACTCTTCGATGCTCAACGAAACTTCACTCTGGATGATCTTGTCTCATACTTTGTGGCCACGGAAAATTTGGCCAAGGAAGGAAACAAGGTCAAGGAGATGAACCGTGTGTTGCAGGCCAACCATAGTCTCGCATTGAAGGCCAAGGTTGTTCAAGATGTCCAAGAATATCAAGTGATCGAAGAATAAGAAGAGATGACCTCAGCTAGTGATATCAATGTCGATCTTGCTTTTTTCGCCAAGAAATGGAAGAAGAGCTTTGGAAAGAAGGGTTTAAGTTTCCCTAGTGAGAAGAAGAGGACTTGTTACAATTGTGATGAAGCCAACCACTTCACCGACAATTGCCCATGTGAGAAGATAGAACATAAGCCAAAGTATGAACGGGGTGCCAAGCCAAGATTGAAGCCAAACCCCGTCAACGAAAGATATAAGAAGAAAAAGAGAAGAGAAGGAAGAGCTCTTGTTGGTGCCGAGTACACCTGATGGCGTGTAATGCACACGTTCGTTGGGAACCCCAATAGGAAGGTGTGATGCGCACAGCAGTAAGTTTTCCCTCAGTAAGAAACCAAGGTTTATCGAACCAGTAGGAGTCAAGAAGCACGTAGTAGGTTGATGGCGGCGGGATGTAGTGCGGCGCAACACCAGGGATTCCGGCGCCAACGTGGAACCTGCACAACACAACCAAAGTACTTTGCCCCAACGAAACAGTGAGGTTGTCAATCTCACCGGCTTGCTGTAACAAAGGATTAGATGTATAGTGTGGATGATGATTGTTTGCGAAGAACAGTAAAACAAGTATTGCACTAGATTGTATTCAGTGTAAAAGAATGGATCGGGGTCCACAGTTCACAAGAGGTGTCTCTCCCATAAGATAAATAGCATGTTGGGTGAACAAATTACAGTCGGGCAATTGACAAATAGATAGGGCATGACCATGCACATACATGATATGATAAGTATAGTGAGATTTAGTTGGGCATTACGACAAATTACATAGACCGCTATCCAGCATGCATCTATGCCTAAAAAGTCCACCTTCAGGTTATCATCCGAACCCCTTCCGGTATTAAGTTGCAAACAACAGACAATTGCATTAAGTATGGTGCATAATGTAATCAATAACTACATCCTCGGACATAGCATCAATGTTTTATCCCTAGTGGCAACAGCACATCCACAACCTTAGAACTTTCTGTCACGATCCCAAATTTAATGGAGGCATGAACCCACTATCGAGCATAAATACTCCCTCTTGGAGTTAAGAGTAAAAACTTGGCCAGAGCCTCTACTAATAACGGAGAGCATGCAAGATCATAAACAACACATAGGTAATAGATTGATAATCAACATAACATAGTATTCTCTATCCATCGGATCCCGACAAACACAACATATAGCATTACGGATAGATGATCTTGATCATGTTAGGCAGCTCACAAGATCCGACAATGAAGCACATAAGGAGAAGACGACCATCTAGCTACTGCTATGGACCCATAGTCCAGGGGTGAACTACTCACTCATCACTCCGGAGGCGATCATGGCGATGAAGAGTCCTTCGGGAGATGATTCCCCTCTCCGGCAGGGTGCCGGAGGCGATCTCTAGAATCCCCCGAGATGGGATTGGCGGCGGCGTCTCTGGAAGGTTTTCCGTATCGTGGCTCTCGGTACTGGGGGTTTCGCGACGGAGGCTTTAAGTAGGCGGAAGGGCAGGTCAAGAGGCCACACGAGGGACCCACACAGCAGGGCCGCGCGGCCAGGGCCCAGGCCGCGCCGCCCTGGCGTGTCGTCGCCTCGTGGCCCCACTTCGTAATCCTTTCGGTCTTCTGGAAGCTTCGTGGCAAAATAGGCCCCTGGGCGTTGATTTCTTCCAATTCCGATAATATTTCCTTACTAGGATTTCTGAAACCAAAAACAGCGAGAACAACAGAAGCGGCTCTTCGGCATCTCGTTAATAGGTTAGTGCCGGAAAATGCATAAATATGATATAAAGTATGCATAAAACATGTAGATATCATCAATAATGTGGCATGGAACATAAGAAATTATCGATACGTCGGAGACGTATCGGCATCCCCAAGCTTAGTTCCTGCTCGTCCCGAGCGAGTAAACGATAACAAAGATAATTTCGGAGTGACATGCCATCATAACCTTGATCATACTATTGTAAGCATATGTAATGAATGCAGCGATCAAAACAATGGTAATGACATGAGTAAACAAATGAATCATAAAGCAAAGACTTTTCATGAATAGTACTTTCAAGACAAGCATCAATAAGTCTTGCATAAGAGTTAACTCATAAAGCAATAAATCAAAGTAAAGGTATTGAAGCAACACAAAGGAAGATTGAGTTTCAGCGGTTGCTTTCAACTTATAACATGTATATCTCATGGATATTTTCAATGTAAAGTAATATAACAAGTGCAATATGCAAGTATGTAGGAATCAATGCACAGTTCACACAAGTGTTTGCTTATTGAGGTGGAGAGAAATAGGTGAACTGACTCAACATAAAAGTAAAAGAAAGGCCCTTCGTAGAGGGAAGCATTGATTGCTATATTTGTGCTAGAGCTTTGGTTTTGGCAACAAGAAACAATTTTGTCAACGGTAGTAATAAAGCATATGTATCATGTAAATTATATCTTACAAGTTGCAGGCCTCATGCATAGTATACTAATAGTGCCCGCACCTTATCCTAATTAGCTTGGATTACCGGGATTATCATCCCAATACACATGTTTTAACCAAGTGTCACAAAGGGATACCTCTATGCTGCCTGTACAAAGGTCTAAGGAGAAAGCTCGCATTTGGATTTCTCGCTTTTGATTATTCTCAACGTAGACATCCATACCGGGATAACATAGACAACAGATAATGGACTCCTCTTTAATGCATAAGCATGTAGCAACAATTAATGTTCTCATATGAGATTGAGGATATATGTCCAAAACTGAAACTTCCACCATGGATCATGGCTTTAGTTAGCGGCAGAATGTTCTTCTCTAACATTATGCATGCTCTAACCATTAAATGAGTGGTAAATCTCCCTTACTTCAGACAAGACGAACATGCATAGTGATGACCCACAAGTATAGGGGATCGCAACAGTCTTCGCGGGAAGTAAAACCCAAATTTATTGATTCGACACAAGGGAAGGTAAAGAATACTTACAAGCCTTAACAACTGAGTTGTCAATTCAGCTGCACCTGGAAAAGCACTAGTAACAGGGGTGATGTGAAAGTAGCAGTGATATGAGAGCAAGTAGTAACAGTAACACGACGACAGTAATATTAATATGAGAGCAATGGCACCGGAAAATAGTTGATACTACTTCCAATGACATGTAGAACGAGTATATGATGATGAAAGATGGACCGGGGTTCCCAGCTATCTACACTAGTGGCAACTCTCCAATAACAAGTGTTGGGTGAACAAATTACGGTCGGGCAATTGATAGGATTGAAATAGCATTAAGACAGAATATCAAGATCATTAATCATGTAGGCATGTTTTCCATATATAGTCATACGTGCTCGCAATGAGAAACTTGTACAACATCTTTTGTCCTACCAGCACGGTGGCAGCCGGGCCTCTAGGGAATCTACTTGGAAATTAAGGCACTCCTTTTAATAGAGCACCGGAGCAAAGCATTAACACTCCGTGAAAACATGTGATCCTCATATCTAAGCCTTCCCCTCCGGTTGTCCCAATTTCTGTCACTTTGGGGCCTTTGGTTCCGGACATAGACATGTGCATACAACTTGTAGATACAATCTAAGCAATAAGTATAGAGCTTAAATCTAAGATCATGCCACTCGGGCCCTAGTGACAAGCATTAAGCATAACAAGATTACAGCAACAATAACTTCATAAACTTTGTAGATAGACAATCATATCGTAACAATCCATCGGATCCCGACAAACACAATCATGTAAGGCAGCTCATGAGATCATTGTATTGAAGTACATGGGAGAGATGATACCAACTAGCTACAGCTAGAACCCGTAGTCCATGGGGGAACTACTCACGGAGCATGATGGAGGCGATGGCGTTGATGGAGATGGCTTCCGGGGCACTTCCCCGTCCCGGCAGGGTGCCGGAACAGAGACTTCTGTCCCCCGAATTGGAGTTTCGCGATGGTGGCGGCACCCCTGGAGTCTTTTTGGAGTTTCGTCAAGAGGTATCAAGTTTTTAGGTCGAAAGGGCTTAAATAGGCGAAGAGGCGGCGCAGGAGGGGCGACAGGGTGGCCCCACAGTAGGCCGGCGCGGCCAAGGTGTGGCCCGCGCGGCCCACATGTGTGGCGGCCCCCTGGCTCTCCTCCGACTCCCCTTCGGTGTTCTGGGTGCTTCCGGGAAAAATAGGATGTTTGGTCTTCGTTTCGTCGAATTCCGAGAATATTGCCCGAACAGCCTTTCTGGAACCAAAAACAGCAGAAAACAGGAAATAGCACTGTGGCATCTTGTTAATAGGTTAGTTCCGTAAAATGCATGAAAACATTATAAAGTGCAAGCAAAACATGTAAGTATTGTCATAAAACAAGCATGGAACATCAGAAATTATAGGTACGTTGGAGACGTATCAGCATCCCCAAGCTTAGTTCTCGCTCGTCCTCGAGTAGGTAAACGATAAAAAGAGTAATTTCTGTAGTGACATGCTACTTACATAACCTTTATCATACTATTACAAAGCACATGAGATGAATGAAGTGACTCAAGGCAATAATCTATAGATGCTAACAAATAGATAACATATAGCAAAACTTTTCATGAAGAGTACTTTCAAGACAAGCATCAAAAGCCTTGCACAAGAGTTAACTCATAAAGCAATAGATTCAAAGTAAAGGCATCGAAGCAACACAAAGGAAGATTTAAGTTTCAGCAGTTGCTTTCAACTTTCAACATGCATATCTCATGGATAATTTTCAACATAGAGTAATATGATGAAAGCAAATAAGCAAGTATGTAAGAATCAATGCACAGTTGACACAAGTGTTTGCTTCTAAGATGGAAGGAAGTAGGTAAACTGACTCAACATAAAGTAAAAGAATGGCCCTTCGCAGAGGGAAGCAGGGATTAAATCATGTGCTAGAGCTTTTTAAGTTTTGAAATCATATAGAGAGCATAAAAGTAAAGTTTTGAGAGGTGTTTGTTGTTGTCAACGAATGATAGTGGGAACTCTAACTACCTCATCAACCAGACTTTCAAGAGCGGCTCCCATGAAGGACGTTATCTCTACAAGCAAGGTAGATCATCCCTCTTCTCTTTTGTTTACACATGTATTTTAGTTTCATTATTTATGGATGACACTCCTCCCAACCTTTTGCTTTCACAAGCCATGGCTAACCGAATCCTCGGGTGCCTTCCAACATTCACATACCATGAAGGCGTGTCTATTTGCAAAATTAAGTTGCTTACTGATGAATCAGGGCAAAACACGTGAAGAGAATTATTAATGCAAGTTAATTAATTGGGGCTGGGAACCCCATTGCCAGCTCTTTTGCAAAATTATTGGATAAGCGGATGAAGCCACTAGTCCATTGGTGAGAGTCTGTCAAGAGTAAATGACAAGGTTGAAAGATAAAACACCACATACTTCCTCATGAGCTATAAAACATTAACACAAATTAAGAAGCATTTTGAAGGTTTAAAGGTAGCACATGAAGTATTTACTTGGAATGGCAGGAAATACCACATAGTAGGTAGATATGGTGGACACAAATGGCATAGGTTTTGGCTTAAGGTTTTGGATGCACGAGAAGCATTTCCTCTCAGTACAAGAGGCTTTGGCTAGCAAGGTTGTTTGAAGCAAACACAAGTATGAACCGGTACAGCAAAACTTACATAAGAACATATTGCAAGCATTATAATACTCTACACTGTCTTCCTTGTTGCTCAAACACTTTTACCAGAAAATATCTAGACCTTAAGAGAGACCAATCATGCAAACCAATTTCAACAAGCTCTACGAGTAGTTCTCCACTAATAGGCTTAGACTACATGAAAAAAACTTAATCATGATCTACTTGAGAGCTCAAAACAATTGCCAAGTGTCAAATTATCCAAGACATGATGAGGCATTTTCTCGTTTTCAACCAAATATAAATAAGTGCAATAGCTTCCAACTTTTATCATTGAACATTAAAAGTAAAACGAAGAACACGAGTGTTCATATGAAAAAGCGGAGCGTGTATCTCTCCCACACAAGGATTGCTAGGATCCGAATTTATTCAAACATAAACAAAAATAAAAGCACACAGACGCTCCAAGTAAAGCACATATGATGTGACCGAATAAAAATATAGTTTCAATAGAAGAAACCTGATAAGTTGATGAAGAAGGGGATGCCCAAGGCATCCCCAAGCTTAGACGCTTGAGTCTCCTTGAAATATGCAGGGATGAACCACGGGGGCATCCCCAAGCTTAGACTTTTCACTCTTCTTGATCATATATCATCCTCCTCTCTTGACCCTTGAAAACTTCCTTCACACCAAACTTCTTATAAACTTCATTAGAGGGGTTAGTACTCAAAAAAACTTGAATCCACCTTGGTCCTGTAGTGACACATTGCAAGAACTCAATAAAACATTAGCTACAGCTCTCCACGTCTAGAAAGCCTTGCTTAAAGTCCACAAGAGACAATGCAAAAAAACAGAGACAGAATCTGCCAAAACTGAACAGCCAGTAAAGACGAATTTTAAATAAATACTTCCGTTGCTCAAATCAGAAAACTAAAAACTAATGAAAGTTGCGTACATATCTGAGGAACACGCACGTAAATTGGCATATTTTCCGAGTTACCTACGAGAGAAAACAGCCCAGTATTCGTGACGGATAGAAATCTGTTTCTGCGCAGAAATCCAAATCTAGTATCAACCTTCGATTAGAGGCTTCACTTGGCACAACAATACACAAAACTAAGATAAGGAGAGGTTGCTACAGTAGTAAAAAACTTCCAAGAAACAAATATAAAACAAAGTACTATAGCAAAATAACACATGGGTTATCTCCCAAGAAGTTCTTTCTTTATAGCCATTAAGATGGGCTCAGCAGTTTTAATGATGCACTTCCAAGAAATAGTATTTGAAGCAAAAGAGAGCATCAAAAAGAAAATTCAAAACACATTTAAGTCTCACATTCTTCCTATCCATAGGAATCTTGTAAATAAACAAGTTCATGAAAAACAAAGTAACAAGCATAGGAAGATAGAACAAGTGTGACTTCAAAATTTTAAGCACATAGAGAGGTGTATTAGTACCATGAAAATTTCTACCACCATATTTTCCTCTCTCATAATAATTTTCAGTAGCTTCATGAACAAACTCAACAATATAACTATCACATGCAGCATACTTTTCATGATTTCCAAACACATAATTTTTATCAAGTTCAAGAATAGTGGAATTAAAACTTTCAAACTTACTTTTATTAATAATATAACAAGGTAGTTGATCAATCTCAATAGATATGGGACTCATAGTATAAGTCAAGAACTCTCCAATCCCATTTTCATTAGTAGTACAATTAATATTATCAAGTAACATAGGACCATCATCTAGAGCTTTATCATAGACATTTGCCAAACAAAATTCTTTAGTACCATGCATTTCGACATCGAGGCACAAACAAAGCATTATCATAAGATTTATCAAAGTAGCATGGATTATCATAGATAACAGTAGCATAATCATTCTCACAAGTATTACTCATAGGTACTATTTCAAGAGAATCCACAGGAACATAACATTCAACCTCTTCCGGTAAGCATGGAGGACAATCAAATAGTGTAAGAGATAAAGAGTTACTCTCATTAGAAGGTTGACATGGGTAGCTAATCCATTCTTCCTCCTTTTGTTCATCGCTCTCCTCTTCTTTTTCATCCAATGAGCTTTCAGGTTCATCAATTTCCTCCTCTTTTTCATCCAATGAGCTTTCGGGTTCATCAATTTCTTCTTCCACCGGTTCCTGCAAATTGTGAGTGCATTCTTGTGCATTAATGTGTCTCTCTTTATAATCAAGGATATAAGGATTCCTATCTGTAGCATTCTATGCAAGAATTAAGGACAGTAGAGACATAATCTTTAAGGTCCTTACAAACAACACAAGTTTCATAATTCTCAACCATGAAGGATTCTATCTCGGAGGCTCCCATAAATAAGACAAATTGTTCTACCTCTTCGAACCCATAATGAATATAGCAATTCCGATTATAGCTCTTAATAAAAAATTCCTCACTAAAGCCACATTGAAATTTAAGATGTTTAGTGTCCTGTTGAGAGCAACAGTTTATATCATGGCGTTTAAGCAAGATTTTAGCAATTGTATTCAGTTTTTCTATCATAGCACTCATTATTTTACCAGTTCTTGATTCTCTATAACAATTATAACATTCCATAAGCTCCAAGTAGGTTGTTGGTTCTCCCATAACATCAGTTTTTAATTTTTTGGTTTTTCAAATTTTTATGGATTTTTGGGTATATGAGACAAATAAAACAAGACAAAAATAAACTAGACAAAAGTAAACTAAGCACAAATAAACTAGACAAAAGTAAACTAAGCAAAACAAAGTAAAACAAAATAAAAACAGAGAGAGAGGTAGAGTGTACTCCCCAGGTGAACTTATGAGTAGAGCTATGCCTCCCCGGCAACGGCGCCAGAAAATAGTCTTGATGACCCACAAGTATAGGGGATCGCAACAGTCTTCGCGGGAAGTAAAACCCAAATTTATTGATTCGACACAAGGGGAGGTAAAGAATACTTATAAGCCTTAACAACTGAGTTGTCAATTCAGCTGCACTGGAAAAGCACTAGTAACAGGGGTGATGTGAAAGTAGCGATGATATGAGAGCAATGAGGTAACAATAACACAACGGCAGTAATAGTAATATGAGAGCAATGGCACCGGAAAATAGTTGATACTACTTCCAATGACATGTAGAACGAGTATATGATGATGAAAGATGGACCGGGGTTCCCAGCTATCTACACTAGTGGCAACTCTCCAATAACAAGTGTTGGGTGAACAAATTACAGTCGGGCAATTGATAGGATTGAAATAGCATTTAGACAGAATATCAAGATCATTAATCATGTAGGCATGTTTTCCATATATAGTCATACGTGCTCGCAATGAGAAACTTGTACAACATCTTTTGTCCTACCAGCCCGGTGGCAGCCGGGCCTCTAGGGAATCTACTCGGAAATTAAGGCACTCCTTTTAATAGAGCACCGGAGCAAAGCATTAACACTCCGTGAAAACATGTGATCCTCATATCTAAGCCTTCCCCTCCGGTTGTCCCAATTTCGTCACTTTGGGGCCTTTGGTTCCGGACATAGACATGTGCATACAACTTGTAGATACAATCTAAGCAATAAGTATAGAGCTTAAATCTAAGATCATGCCACTCGGGCCCTAGTGACAAGCATTAAGCATAACAAGATTGCAGCAACAATAACTTCATAAACTTTGTAGATAGACAATCATAACGTAACAATCCATCGGATCCCGACAAACACAACACCGATTACATCGGATGAATCTCAATCATGTAAGGCAGCTCATGAGATCATTGTATTGAAGTACATGGGAGAGATGATACCAACTAGCTACAGCTAGAACCCGTAGTCCATGGGGGAACTACTCACGGAGCATGACGGAGGCGATGGCGTTGATGGAGATGGCTTCCGGGGGCACTTCCCCGTCCCGGCAGGGTGCCGTAACAGAGACTTCTGTCCCCCGAATTGGAGTTTCGCGATGGTGACGGCGCCCCTGGAGTCTTTTTGGAGTTTCGTCAAGAGGTATCGAGTTTTTAGGTCGAAAGGGCTTAAATAGGCGAAGAGGCGGCGCAGGAGGGGCGACAGGGTGGCCCCACAGTAGGCCGGCGCGGCCAAGGTGTGGCCCGCGCGGCCCACATGTGTGGTGGCCCCCTGGCTCTCCTCCGACTCCCCTTCGGTGTTCTGGGTGCTTCCGGGAAAAATAGGATGTTTGGTCTTCGTTTCGTCGAATTCCGAGAATATTACCCGAACAGCCTTTCTGGAACCAAAAACAGCAGAAAACAGGAACTGGCACTGTGGCATCTTGTTAATAGGTTAGTTTCGGAAAATGCATGAAAACATTATAAAGTGCAAGCAAAACATGTAAGTATTGTCATAAAACAAGCATGGAACATCAGAAATTATAGGTACGTTGGAGACGTATCACATAGCAACTCACATGATATTCAACAAAGAGTTGATGGCGTCCCCAGAGACATGGTTATCGCACAACAAACAACTTAATAAGAGATAAAGTGCATAAGTACATATTCAATACCACAATAGTTTTTAAGCTATTTGTCCCATGAGCTATATATTGCAAAGGTAAAGAATGGAAATTTTAAAGGTAGCACTCAAGCAATTTACTTTGGAATGGCGGAGAACTACCATGTAGTAGGTAGGTATGGTGGACACAAATGGCATAGTGGTTGGCTCAAGGATTTTGGATGCATGAGAAATATTCCCTCTCGATACAAGGTTTAGGCTAGCAAGGTTATTTGAAACAAACACAAGGATGAACCGGTGCAGCAAAACTCACATAAAAGACATATTTTAAACATTATAAGACTCTACACCATCTTCCTTGTTGTTCAAAACTCAATACTAGAAATTATCTAGACTTTAGAGAGACCAATTATGCAAACCAAATTTTAGCAAGCTCTATGTATTTCTTCATTAATAGGTGCAAAGTATATGATGCAAGAGCTTAAACATGAGCACAACAATTGCCAAGTATCAAATTATTCAAGACATTTTAGAATTACTACATGTAGCATTTCCCGATTCCAACCATATAACAATTTAACGAAGAAGATTCAACCTTCGCCATGAATACTATGAGTAAAGCCTAAAGACATATTTGTCCATATGCAACAGCGGAGCGTGTCTCTCTCCCACACAATGAATGCTAGGATCCATTTTATTCAAACAAAAACAAAAACAAAAACAAACCGACGCTCCAAGCAAAGCACATAAGATGTGATGGAATAAAAATATAGTTTCAGGAGAGGAACCTGATAATGTTGTCGATGAAGAAGGGGATGCCTTGGGCATCCCTAAGCTTAGATGCTTGAGTCTTCTTAAAATATACAGGGGTGAACCACCGGGGCATCCCCAAGCTTAGAGCTTTCACTCTCCTTGATCATATTGTATCATCTCCCTCTCTTGATCCTTGAAAACTTCCTCCACACCAAACTCAAAACAACTCATTAGAGGGTTAGTGCATAATAAAAATTCACATGTTCAGAGGTGACATAATCATTCTTAACACTTCTAGACATTGCACAAAGCTACTGGACATTAATGGAACAAAGAAATTCATCCAACATAGCAAAAGAGGCAATGCGAAATAAAAGGCAGAATCTGTCAAAACGAACAGTCCGTAAAGATGGATTTTATTGAGGCACCAGACTTGCTCAAATGAAAATGCTCAAATTGAATGAAAGTTGCATACATATCTGAGGATCACGCACGTAAATTGGCATAATTTTCTGAGTTACCTACAGAGAATTAGGTCCAGATTCGTGACAGCAAGAAATCTGTTTCGCGCTAGATAATCCAAATCTAGTATTGACTTTACTATCAAAGACTTTACCTGGCACAACAATGCAATAAAATAAAGATAAGGAGAGGTTGCTACAGTAGTAAACAACTTCCAAGACTCAAATATAAAATAAAAGTACTGTAGTAAAAACATGGGTTGTCTCCCATAAGCGCTTTTCTTTAACGCCTTTCAGCTAGGCGCATAAAGTGTATATCAAGTGTCATCAAGAGATGCAGTATCAACATTACCTTGGGCTTTACCCTTACCTTTCTTGTTATTTTTTTTACTCTTTTATTTAGGAAATATATGTCTACCCCCGGGTGTAGAGGTGAATTTTAGGGTGCCTTCTCCCATATCTATGACTGCTCCCAATAGTTTCAGCAGGGATCTTCCGAGTGTGATTTGTCATGTTCCTGCACATTCAATAACAAGATAATCAATGGATATTGTTCTCCCAAGAACGGTTGTATGCACACCCGCAGCTATTCCTTTAGGAATTATAACGAGTTATCAATAAGAGTTATTCCTTCTCCCCTTCAACGAATCCCCAAAGTTTCAAAGATTCATGAATACTCTTAGGCATTAGGCAAAATTCAGACATAATATCACAATTGGCATGAAGAGTTTGGTCACCGATAACAATTTTAATAGTAGGATCCCATAATGAAGGTTCGAGTTCACTAAAACTTGATCAAGACGATTACGAACATATCTATAATTTTCATTCAAGTGAGATGCACTTGTCTCAAGAGTGTTTAATCTATTATAAATGCTAATAAGGGCTGAATCAAAGTTATTAGCTGAATCATGTGATGCAACCAACTTCTTTATGGAATTAAAAGCTTGATCCCCATTGCAATGAAGAAAATCTCCTCCCACTACAGCATCCAAGGCATATCTATAGCGAATCATAAGACCAAAATAAAAATTACTAAGGAGCAAACTTAGAGTCATTTGAGGTTCAGACTTTACGATAAGAAGTAAAAATTCTGGACCAAGCATCTTTAAAACTCTCCTCATCCCCTTGTTTAAAAGTGAAGACTAATTCCTCAGGTGAAGAAGTAACAGGTGCAGAACTAGACATGGTAACAAAAGTAAAATGCAAGTAACTAATTTTTTTGTGTTTTTGATATAGAGAACAAGACAGTAAATAAAGTAAAACTAGCAACTAATTTTTTTGTGTTTTGATATAATGCAGCAAACAAAGCAGTAAATAAAATAAAGCAAGACAAAAACAAAGTAAAGAGATTGGATTGTGGAGACTCCCCTTGCAGCGTGTCTTGATCTCCCCGGCAACGGCGCCAGAAAATATGCTTGATGGCGTGTAATGCACACGTTCGTTGGGAACCCTAAGAGGAGGTGTGATGCGCACAGCAGTAAGTTTTCCCTCAGTAAGAAACCAAGGTTTATCGAACCAGTAGGAGTCAAGAAGCACGTAGAAGGTTGATGGCGGCGGGATGTAGTGCGGCGCAACACCAGGGATTCCGGCGCCAACTGATGGTGTGTAACTCACACGTTCGTTGGGAACCCCAAGAGGAAGGTATGATGCGCACAGCAGCAAGTTTTCCCTCAGAAAGAAACCAAGGTTTATCGAACCAGGAGGAGCCAAGAAGCACATTGAAGGTTGATGGTGGCGGGATGTAGTGCGGCGCAACACCAGAGATTCCGGCGCCAACGTGGAACCTGCACAACACAACCAAAGTACTTTGCCCCAACGAAACGAGTGAGGTTGTCAATCTCACCGGCTTGCCGTAACAAAGGATTAGATGTATAGTGTGGATGATGATTGTTTGCGAGAAAACAGTAGAACAAGTATTGCGATAGATTGTATTCGATGTAAAAGAATGGACCGGGGTCCACGAGTTCACTAGAGGTGTCTCTCCCATAAGATAAATAGCATGTTGGGTGAACAAATTACAGTCGGGCAATTGACAAATAGAGAGGGCATGACCATGCACATACATGATATGATGAGTATAGTGAGATTTAATTGGGCATTACGACAAAGTACATAGACCCCTATCCAGCATGCATCTATGCCTAAAAAGTCCACCTTCAGGTTATCATCCGTACCCCTTCCAGTATTAAGTTGTAAACAATAGACAATTGCATTAAGTATGGTGCGTAATGTAATCAATAACTACATCCTTAGACATAGCATCAATGTTTTATCCCTAGTGGCAACAACACATCCACAACCTTAGAACTTTCACGTCACTCGTCCCAGATTTAATGGAGGCATGAACCCACTATCGAGCATAAATACTCCCTCTTGGAGTTAAGAGCAAAAACTTGGCCGAGCCTCTACTAATAACGGAGAGCATGCAATATCATAAACAACACATAGGTAATAGATTGATAATCAACATAACATAGTATTATCTATCCATCGGATCCCGACAAACACAACATATAGAATTACAGATAGATGATCTTGATCATGTTAGGCAGCTCACAAGATCCGACAATTAAGCACAATGAGGAGAAGACAACCATCTAGCTACTGCTATGGACCCATAGTTCAGGGGTGAACTACTCACTCATCACTCCGGAGGCGACCATGGCGGTGAAGAGTCCTCCGGGAGATGAATCCCCTCTCCGGCAGGGTGCCGGAGGCGATCTCCTGAATCCCCCGAGATGGGATTGGAGGCGGCGGCGCCTCAGTAAGGTTTTCCGTATCGTGGCTCTCGGTACTGGGGGTTTCGTCACGGAGGCTTTAAGTAGGCGGAAGGGCAAGTCAAGGGGCGACGCGAGGGGGCCGCGCGGCCAGGGCCCAGGCCGCGCCGCCCTGGCGTGTCGCCGCCTCATCGCCCCACTTCGTTACGTCTTCGGTCTTCTGGAAGCTTCGTGGCAAAATAGGCCCCTGGGCGTTGATTTCGTCCAATTCCGAGAATATTTCCTTACTAGGATTTACTGAAACCAAAAACAGCGAGAACAACAGAATCGGCTCTTCGGTATCTCGTTAATAGGTTAGTGCCGGAAAATGCATAAATACGACATATAATGTGTATAAAACATGTAGATATCATCAATAATGTGGCATGGAACATAAGAAATTATCGATACGTCGGAGACGTATCGGCATCCCCAAGCTTAGTTCATGCTCGTCCCGAGCGGGTAAACGATAACAAAGATAATTTCTGGAGTGACATGCCATCATAACCTTGATCATACTATTGTAAGCATATGTAATGAATGCAGCGATCAAAACAATGGTAATGACATGAGTAAACAACTGAATCATAAAGCAAAGACTTTTCATGAATAGTACTTCAAGACAAGCATCAATAAGTCTTGCATAAGAGTTAACTCATAAAGCAATAAATCAAAGTAAAGGTACTGAAGCAACACAAAAGAAGATTAAGTTTCAGCGGTTGCTTTCAACTTATAACATGTATATCTCATGGATATTGTCAACATAGAGTAATATAACAAGTGCAATATGCAAGTATGTAGGAATCAATGCACAGTTCACACAAGTGTTTGCTTCTTGAGGTGGAGAGAAATAGGTGAACTGACTCAACATAAAAGTAAAAGAATGGTCCTTCAAAGAGGAAAGCATCGATTGCTATATTTGTGCTAGAGCTTTGGTTTTGAAAACATGAAACAATTTTGTCAACGGTAGTAATGAAGCATATGTATCATGTAAATTATATCTTACAAGTTGCAAGCCTCATGCATAGTATACTAATAGTGCCCGCACCTTGTCCTAATTAGCTTGGACTACCGGGATCATCGCAATACACATGTTTTAACCAAGTGTCACAAAGGGATACCTCTATGCCGCCTGTACAAAGGTCTAATTAAGGAGAATGCTCGCATTTTGGATTTCTCGCTTTTGATTATTCTCCACTTAGACATCCATACCGGGACAACATAGACAACAGATAATGGACTCCTCTTTTATGCATAAGCATGTAGCAACAATTAATGTTCTCATATGAGATTGAGGATATATGTCCAAAACTGAAACTTCCACCATGATTCATGGCTTTAGTTAGCGGCCCAATGTTCTTCTTTAACAATATGCATGCTCTAACCATTAAAGTGGTAGATCTCCCTTACTTCAGACAAGACGGACATGCATAGCAACTCACATGATATTCAACAAAGAGTTGATGGCGTCCCCAGAAACATGGTTATCGCACAACAAGCAACTTAATAAGAGATAAAGTGCATAGGTACATATTCAATAGAACAATAGTTTTTAAGGCTATTTTGTCCCATGAGCTATATATTGCAAAGGAGAATGATGGAAATTTTAAAGATAGCACTCAAGCAATTTACTTTGGAATGGCGGAGAAATACCATGTAGTAGGTAGGTATGGTGGACACAAATGGCATAGTGGTTGGCTCAAGGATTTTGGATGCATGAGAAGTATTCCCTCTCGATACAAGGTTTTAGGCTAGCAATGTTATTTGAAACAAACACAAGGATGAACCGGTGCAGCAAAAATCACATAAAAGACATATTGTAAACATTATAAGACTCTACACCGTCTTCCTTGTTGTTCAAAACTCAATACTAGAAATTATCTAGACTTTAGAGAGACCAAATATGCAAACCAAATTTTAGCAAGCTCTATGTATTTCTTCATTAATGGGTGCAAATTATATGATGCAAGAGCTTAAAATGAGCACAACAATTGCCAAGTATCAAATTATTCTAGACATTTTAGAATTACTACATGTAGCATTTCCCAATTCCAACCATATAACAATTTAACGAAGAAGATTCAACCTTCGCCATGAATACTATGAGTAAAGCCTAAGGACATATTTGTCCATATGCAACAGCGGAGCGTGTCTCTCTCCCACACAATGAATGCTAGGATCCATTTTATTCAAACAAAAACAAAAACAAAAACAAAAACAAACCGACGCTCCAAGCAAAGTACATAAGATGTGATGGAATAAAAATATAGTTTCGGGGGAGGAACTCTGATAATGTTGTCGATGAAGAAGGGGATGCCTTGGGCATCCCCAAGCTTAGATGCTTGAGTCTTCTTAATATATGCAGGGGTGAACCACCGGGGCATCCCCAAGCTTAGAGCTTTCACTCTCCTTGATCATATTGCATCATTTCCCTCTCTTGATCCTTGAAAACTTCCTCCACACCAAACTCGAAACAACTCATTAGAGGGTTAGTGCATAATAAAAATTTATATGTTCAGATGTGACATAATCATTCTTAACACTTCTGGACATTGCATAAAGCTACTGGACATTAATGAATCAAAGAAATTCATCCAACATAGCAAAAGAGGCAATGCGAAATAAAAGGCAGAATCTGTCAAAACAGAACAGTTCGTAAAGACGAATTTTAAAATGGCACCAGACTTGGTCAAATGAAAATTCCCAAATTGAATGAAAGTTGCGTACATATCCGAGGATCACGCACATAAATTGGCATATTTTTCCGAGCTACCTACAGAGAGGCAGGTCGAAATTCGTGACAAGCAAAGAAATGCATTCATTGCGCGATAATCCAAATCTAGTATGAACCTTACTATCAAAGACTTTACTTGGCACAACAATGCACAAAACTAAGATAAGGAGAGGTTGCTACAGTAGTAAACAAATTCCAAGACTCAAATATAAAATAAAAGTACTGTAGTAAAAACATGGGTTGTCTCCCATAAGCGCTTTTCTTTAACGCCTTTCAGCTAGGCGCGTAAAGTGTGTATCAAGTGTTATCAAGAGACGAAGTATCAACATCATAACTTGTTCTAATAATAGAATCAAAAGGTAACTTCATTCTCTTTCTAGGGAAGTGTTCCATACCTTTCTTGAGAGGAAATTGATATTTAATATTACCTTCCTTCATATCAATGATAGCTCCAACAGTTCGAAGAAAAGGTCTTCCCAATATAATGGGACAAGATGCATTGCATTCAATATCCAAGACAACAAAATAAACGGGGACAAGGTTATTGTTAACGGTAATGCAAACATTATCAACTTTCCCCAAAGGTTTCTTTATAGCATTATCAACAAGATTAACATCCAAATAGCAATTCTTCAATGGTGGCAAGTCAAGCATATTATAAATCTTCTTAGGCATAACAGAAATACTTGCACCAAGATCACATAAAGCATTACAATCAAAGTTATTGACCTTCATCTTAATGATGGGCTCCCAACCATCTTCTAACTTTCTAGGAATAGAAGCTTCACGTTCTAATTTCTCTTCTCTAGCTTTTATGAGAGCATTTGTAATATGTTTTGTGAAAGCCAAGTTTATAGCACTAGCATTAGGACTCTTAGCAAGTTTTTGCAAGAATATTATAACTTCAGAGATATGGCAATCATAAAAATATAAACCATTATAATCTAAATCAATGGGATCATCATCCCCAATGTTGGAAAAAATTTCAGCAGTTTTATCACAGGCAGTTTCAGCAGTTTTAGCAGTTTTTTGTAGTTTTGCAGGCTTTGCATTAGGAGTAGAAGCATTGCCAACACCAATTATTTTACCATTGATAGTAGGAGGTGCAGCAACATGTGAATCATTAACATTACTAGTGGTGGTAATAGTCCAAACTTTAGCTACATTATTCTCTTTAGCTAGTTTTTCATTTTCTTCTCTTTCCCACCTAGCATGCAATTCAGCCATTAATCTTATATTCTCATTAATTCTAACTTGGATGGCATTTGCTGTAGTAACAATTTTATTTTCAATATCCTTATTAGGCATAACTTTCGATTTCAAAAGATCAACATCAGAGGCAAGACTATCAACCTTAGAAGCGAGAATATCAATTTTATTGAGCTTTTCCTCAACAGATTGGTTAAAAGCAGTTTGTGTACTAATAAATTATTTAAGCATAGCTTCAAGTCCAGGGGGTGTGTTCCTATTATTGTTGTAAGAATTCCCGTAAGAATTACCATAACTATTACCATTATTATAAGGATATGGCCTATAGTTATTACTAGAATTGTTCCGATAAGCATTGTTGTTGAAATTATTATTTTTAATGAAGTTTACATCAACATGTTCTTCTTGGGCAACCAATGAAGCTAACGGAACATTATTAGGATCAACATTAGTCCTATCATTCACAAGCATAGACATAATAGCATCAATCTTATCACTCAAGGAGGAGGTTTCTTTGATGAGAATTTACCTTCTTACCTTGTGGAGCTCTTTCCGTGTGCCATTCAGAGTAATTAATCATCATATTATCAAGAAGCTTTTTTGCTTCACCAAGAGTGATGGACATAAAGGTACCTCCAGCAGCTGAATCCAATAGGTTCCGCGAAGAAAAGTTCAGTCCTGCATAAAAGGTTTGGATGATCATCCAAGTAGTCATTCCATGGGTTGGGCAATTTTTAACCAAAGATTTCATTCTTTCCCAAGCTTGTGCAACATGCTCATTATCCAATTGTTTAAAATTCATTATGCTACTTCTCAAAGATATAATTTTAGCAGGGGGATAATATCTACCAATAAAAGCATCCTTGCATTTAGTCCATGAATCAATACTATTCTTAGGCAGAGATAGCAACCAATATTTAGCTCTTCCTCTTAATGAGAAAGGAAACAATTTTAATTTTATAATATCACCATCTACATCTTTATACTTTTGCATTTCACACAATTCAACAAAATTATTGAGATGGGCAGCAGCATCATCAGAACTAACACCGAAAAAATTGCTCTCTCATAACAAGATTCACTAAAGCGAGGTTTAATTTCAAAGAATTCTGCTGTAGTAGCGAGGTGGAGCAATAGGTGTGCATAAGAAATCATTATTATTTGTGGTTGTGAAGTCACACAACTTAGTATTTTCAGGAGTGGCCATTTTAACAGTAGTAAATAAAGCAAACTAGATAAAGTAAATGCAAGTAACTAATTTTTTTGTGTTTTTGATATAATGCAGCAAACGAAAAAGTAAATAAAATAAAGCAAGACAAAAAACAAAGTAAAGATATTGGATTGTGGAGACTCCCCTTGCAGCGTGTCTTGATCTCCCCGGCAACGGCGCCAGAAAATATCCTTGATGGCGTGTAACTCACACGTTCGTTGGGAACCCCAAGAGGAAGGTATGATGCGCACAGCAGCAAGTTTTCCCTCAGAAAGAAACCAAGGTTTATCGAACCAGGAGGAGCCAAGAAGCACGTTGAAGGTTGATGGCGGCGGGATGTAGTGCGGCGCAACACCGGAGATTCCGGCACCAACGTGGAACCTGCACAACACAACCAAAGTACTTTGCCCCAACGAAACGTGTGAGGTTGCCAATCCGACCGGCTTGCTGTAACAAAGGATTAGATGTATAGTGTGGATGATGATTGTTTGCGAGAAAACGGTAGAACAAGTATTGCGGTAGATTGTATTCGATGTAAAAGAATGGACCGGGGTCCACAGTTCACTAGAGGTGTCTCTCCCATAAGATAAATAGCATGTTGGGTGAACAAATTACAGTCGGGCAATTGACAAATAGAGAGGGCATGACCATGCACATACATGATATGATGAGTATAGTGAGATTTAATTGGGCATTATGACAAAGTACATAGACCGCTATCCAGCATGCATCTATGCCTAAAAAGTCCACCTTCAGGTTATCATCCGAACCCCTTCCAGTATTAAGTTGTAAACAACAGACAATTGCATTAAGTATGGTGCGTAATGTAATCAATGACTACATTCTTAGACATAGCATCAATGTTTTATCCCTAGTGGCAATAGCACATCCACAACCTTAGAACTTTCTGTCACTGTCCCAGATTTAATGGAGGCATGAACCCACTATCGAGCATAAATACTCCCTCTTGGAGTTAAGAGCAAAAACTTGGCCAGAGCCTCTACTAATAACGGAGAGCATGCAAGATCATAAACAACACATAGGTAATATATTGATAATCAACATAACACAGTATTCTCTATCCATCGGATCCCGACAAACACAACATATAGAATTACAGATAGATGATCTTGATCATGTTAGGCAGCTCACAAGATCCGACAATTAAGCACAATGAGGAGAAGACAACCATCTAGCTACTGCTATGGACCCATAGTCCAGGGGTGAACTACTCACTCATCACTCTGGAGGCGGCCATGGCGGTGAAGAGTCCTCCGGGAGATGAATCCCCTCTCCGGCAGGGTGCCGGAGGCGATCTCCTGAATCCCCCGAGATGGGATTGGCGGCGGCGGCGCCTCAGTAAGGTTTTCCGTATCGTGGCTCTCGGTACTGGGGGTTTCGTCACGGAGGCTTTAAGTAGGAGGAAGGGCAAGTCAAGGGGCGACGCGAGGGGCCCACACGACAGGGCCGCGCGGCCAGGGCCCAGGCCGTGTCGCCGCCTCGTCGCCCTACTTCGTTACGTCTTCGGTCTTCTGGAAGCTTCGTGGCAAAATAGGCCCCTGGGCGTTGATTTCGTCCAATTCCAAGAATATTTCCTTACTAGGATTTCTGAAACCAAAAACAGCAACTAGCTCTTCGGCATCTCGTTAATAGGTTAGTGCCGGAAAATGCATAAATACGACATATAATGTGTATAAAACATGTAGATATCATCAATAATGTGGCATGGAACATAAGAAATTATCGATACGTCGGAGACGTATCACCAACGTGGAACCTGCACAACACAACCAAAGTACTTTGCCCCAACGAAACAGTGAGGTTGTCAATCTCACCGGCGTGTTGTAACAAAGGATTAGATGTATAGTGTGGATGATGATTGTTTGCGAAGAACAGTAAAACAAGTATTGCAGTAGATTGTATTCAATGTAAAATAATGGACCGGGGTCCACAGTTCACTAGAGGTGTCTCTCCCATAAGATAAATAGCATGTTGGGTGAACAAATTACAGTCGGGCAATTGACAAATAGAGAGGGCATGACCATGCACATACATGATATGATAAGTATAGTGAGATTTAGTTGAGCATTACGACAAAGTACATAGACCGCTATCCTGCATGCATCTATGCCTAAAAAGTCCACCTTCAGGTTATCATCCGAACCCCTTCCAGTATTAAGTTGCAAACAACGGACAATTGCATTAAGTATGGTGCGTAATGTAATCAATAACTACATCCTCGGACATAGCATCAATGTTTTATCCCTAGTGGCAACGAGCACATCCACAACCTTAGAACTTTACGTCACTGTCCCGATTTAATGGAGGCATGAACCCACTATCGAGCATAAATACTCCCTCTTGGAGTTAAGAGTAAAAACTTGGCCGAGCCTCTACTAATAACGGAGAGCATGCAAGATCATAAACAACACATAGGTAATAGATTGATAATCAACATAACATAGTATTCTCTATCCATCGGATCCCGATAAACACAACATATAGCATTACAGATAGATGATCTTGATCATGTTAGGCAGCTCACAAGATCCGACAATGAAGCACATAAGGAGAAGACGACCATCTAGCTACTGCTATGGACCCATAGTCCAGGGGTGAACTACTCACTCATCACTCCGGAGGCGATCATGGCGATGAAGAGTCCTCCGGGAGATGATTCCCTCTCCGGCAGGGTGCCGGAGGCGATCTCTTGAATCCCCCGAGATGGGATTGGCGGCGGCGGCGTCTCTGGAAGGTTTTCCGTATCGTGGCTCTCGGTACTGGGGGTTTCGCGACGGAGGCTTTAAGTAGGCGGAAGGGCAGGTCAAGAGGCCACACGAGGGACCCACACAGCAGGGCCGCGCGGCCAGGGCCCAGGCCGCGCCGCCCTTGCGTGTCGTCGCCTCGTGGCCCCACTTCTTGATCCTTTCGGTCTTCTGGAAGCTTCGTGGAAAAAATAGGCCCCAGGGCGTTGATTTCGTCCAATTCCGAGAATATTTCCTTACTAGGATTTCTGAAACCAAAAACAGCAGAAAACAGCAACTGGCTCTTCGGCATCTCGTTAATAGGTTAGTTTCGGAAAATGCATAAATATGATATAAAGTATGCATAAAACATGTAGATATCATCAATAATGTGGCATGGAACATAAAAAATTATCGATACGTCGGAGACGTATCAACACCTCCGATGAAGGAAGTGATGATGAGGAGAAGGTTGTGAGTGTGGCCGGTTTGGATCTTTCCGTACCCGGGTCACTCTTCACATATGACTACACCAAGGACTACTCCAACAACTATGACATTCCTAACATCACCGGCACGTATCTCATGGCAAGAGTATCTATGGAGGACAATCTTGACCTCTCCACCATTCCCAATAACTCTGACATTTGCACCATGGCAAGAAGTTCGAAGGTGATTGCTCCTCCCTCTCTCTCTCTCTAGCATCTTGGATGATAATGATGTTGTTGAAGAAGAAGAAGATATTATCACCGGCTTGTTTAAAGTAAGGTGATCTCTTCGTGGTGACGCTCTTGCTAAGTTTGATTACTTAATGGATACCGTCACTTCACGTGATAAGACCATTGAGGAATTGACAACTCATATTGAATATGAGAAGCGGAGATTCAATCTCCTAAAGCAAGAGCTAAGCTATGAGAAGAACACCACATTTCTTCTTAACAAAAAATTGAAACCTTTGAAGTTGATAAGGTTAAAGACATGGAAACTCTTGGTAGGGATCTTTTATTGTCTCGGGAGCTTGATGCATCAAAGAAGGAACTTGAAGTTGCTCGTGCTTCCCTCACAAAGTATTTTGAACACCTAGAGCTTGCTAACAAGCTAGTTAAGGGTGAGCTCATGGAACTTAGAGAGAACCATGACCTACTTCAAGCCACTTATGAAGAGGCTCTTGGCACAATAAAGGATCCCATTATTGTTGAAAATATTGCTTGTGCTTCTAACTCTACCATTGATCAAGCACTTCTCATTGAGAAGAATAAAAAGTTGAAAGAACAACTTGAGAAGGAGTGTCCCACACCTCCTACCAAGGGTAAGACCCTTGATGATGTTCTTTCTCATCAAAGGGTGAGAACTCACAAGCAAGGCCTTGGGTACAATCCAAGGAATGACAAGAATGGTGCCACTCCACCTAACAAGGTGAACTTTGTGCGAGAAGGGCACAAGGTGGATGGCAATGCTAAGAAGGCCATTGTGAATGGGGGAGCCACAAGGGGCAACCCCAATCGCAAGTTTGCGGGGAAGAACACCCATCTTATGTGCTATGTAAGGGCACACAAGGGGATGTATATGTTAAATATGTTGGCCCCCAAAATGGCTATGCTTATAGGTGGTACTCAATTTGGGTACCAAAAGATCTTTTTGCTAATTCTATGGAACCCATTACTCAATGGGTTCCTAAACAAAAGGTTTGATTTGTGCAGGGATATGCCTCTAGTGGTCCAAAATGGGTGTTTGATAGTGGATGCACCAATCATATGACCGGAGGCAAGGGGGTGCTTGATGAGTTCATTAATGCTATCAACTCAACGTCAAGCGTCACCTTTGGTGACAATTCTAAAGGAAAGGTACTTGGGTACGGCAAGGTGGTGATCACTGTAACATCCCAAGTTTTAACAATAATAAAATCAAGAGAGAGTTTCAATTACTCAAATTTTGCAGTAAACAAAAAGTTTTTATATGCATATAGTGTCACATATAATTTCATGCATTTGAGTGATTTTCTTTTGTGCCATTGCCATGATGAGTGTTAGTATGTTGATCTATTGCCACTAAACCATAAACCAAGATCACCTAACCCAAATTTAAGAAGAATAAAAGAAAATGAGAAAAACCTATTTCTCTCTCACATACACTAAGTGCAATTTTGCAAATCTTCATGTGAGGCCACCATTGTTTGCCCTATGGTTTCTAAAACTCTTATATAACTCAAACAAACCCAAATACACCAAAGAAACCAAAATCAAATCAAAATTTAACTCAAAACCATCTCACATGTGATGATGGTCATTTGGGTGATTTTTAACATGATCCCCTCTTTACCCCTCTGGTTTAATTCTTTCCTAAACTAAACTTGGTCAACCAATGCCATGTCATCGAAGACCATGTCAAAGTCTACAACTTTCATGTTGACCACCAGGGTTAAAGTTGACCAGGTTGACCAGTAGAGTATTGACAAGTGGTGACTTTGAATCAATATGAAGATGACCCCAATTTGAAATTTTGCATTTCTTCTCCAAATTGAACCCCACCACCACCAAACTAACCTATAATTAATATGTTTGAGTTCCACCAAAAAGAATTTCGAAATTCAAATTTAAAGTTCTTGCGGGCATTGTGCCGAACACCTTGCGGGCTCTATTCCAGAAACTTGCTACCTCCTATTACCCGATGGTTTCTTGCCTAAACCACTTCCATTTCGTGATCATTAGACTCCCCTGCATCCTCTGCATTGAGCTTGGTACGTGCCATGGTTGTTTAAAGAGAAAAGAAGAGGAGAGATGCACCTCACCGTAGCATGCCGGCCACCTTTGGCATCCCTCTCTCTGGCCTCCCTCTCAACTTTTCTTCTTGTCTTGGAGCATCTCTGAAGCTCAAGGATCACGCCAGTACCTCTCGCTCGAACGCCAATGCACGGCATGGGCTAGAACGCCCGTGTCCAAAACCATGCCAGAGCATGCCAGCCAACGCGGTGAGCGCGCTCTGGACGCGCCAGTACGTCGCCCACTCGAGCGCGATCGTCCTCCCCCTGCATCCCTATCCCTGGAATGAGCATCGCCTCCACGCCCTCTACCACCTAGCCACACTCGAGCGAATGCCCCTGCTCCGTCACCGTCGTCCTCGACGAAATCATGCCGCAAGCCCTGCCGCACTCGAATCGAACTCCTGAGCAATCCCATCGCCCTTTTCTCTGCGCCGCTGCAAGTTGAGCATCGCCAGGACACCGCCTATCGCTAGCCGTCCTTTACTTGCCCCTTCGATCGCCAGAAGCGCCGCGCCATGGCCGCTCCTCCACAGCACCCCGCGGCACCCCTCGACCCTATAAATAGAGCCACTCCCAGCACGCTCTATTCACACCACTCAACTCCCCTCTCACCACTGATCCTCCTCACCACCATAGCTCGTCCAATTACTGCCGGAGGCACCTCAATTGCAAGATCGGAGCCGCCAGAGCCCGGACATCGACGCCGTTGATCCCCGCCGCCCCACGCCTCGCCACTGCTACCAGGAGCTTCAGTGTCGTCGACAACCTCGCCTCGCCACCACCAGAACCCCGCGGGAACGCCGGTAAGGCCGCCGACCCCCTAGGCTCGCCGCCAGTGATCCCGTCGCTCGTCGGAGACGACGACGATCCCTGGCCGCTGGATCCTTTTCTAATCCAACGGCTTACCTCGTGCGTACCGATTCGCGTGGTTAAGAGCCACTGACGGGTGGCCCCCACCTCGTCAGGGCGGCCTAGTGGCACTAGATGCTAGTTGGGCTGCACAGTGTTCGTTTAATCCGTTTCGGCCCATTTCCATTTCCCGCGCAGCCCACGAATTCAAATTTTGTTTAAATAGTTTCAGTCAAATTTCAATTCTGGTGTCCACTTCCAAATTGAATAACTTTCAAACCCCTGCACCAAATTTAGCCAATTTTATCTCTCTGGAAAGCTAAGGAAATTATCTAGCTAATGCCACGGGTCCCACCTCCAAATTCTTAGTAGAATTCAAATGCTAAAAATGACAAGGCAGGGACTTTTACAACTTAAAACTTTGTTTAAAATTCAACCAAGAATGATTTTGAGTGGTTTCCAACTCTCATAAATCACAAATGTTGTACTCTTATTGATTATGCAATAATATAGCCAAGTTGTTTGCATGATCATGTACTGGATCAACACAATGGCTATGTAGCCATTTCTAGTGCATTTAAATTTTGGAATTTAAATCTTGTAAATAGTATGAGAGCTAGTCTCTCATTTAAATCTTGATCCTAAGTAATACAATAAGAGGAAATGACCTTAGGCTAATAAACCTCTGATTGTTATTACTTAGAGATTTTAAATCATTTAAATGTTAGTTTTAAATTGTATGAGGTGTAGCACCTCATTTAAATTATTACTCCCTCATAATAGATATGAAATGTTGACCTTGGTCAACTTATATTTCATACCTTATTATTATTTGTGGAGATTAAATCTTGATAGGATGTAATGTGAGGAAATTACTTTCTCCAAAGACCTAAGTAGCAAATCCAATAAATACTTAATGAGAGGAAATTATTTTTCTCTTAAATAAGAACAAACCAAGTAGTTCACCATGCCATGTTGTATGTGATGTTAGAATTAGTTGTGTCAACCCTTTTTTTGTGTTTTAGTCTAGCATGCAAGTATTTGTGTGGTGATTGTGCACTCGTATTCGTATATTGACGCTAGTAACGAGGAATACGTGGAGGAGGGAAGCTACTCTCAAGAGGAGGAGGAAAACTTTGACTCCTATCCCCACCAAGGCAAGCTAATACTCTTGCTAACCACCATGATGCAAAGCTCTACAAGAGCAAGGGCACCATCACCCCTTCAATTTTATGTATTACCTATCCCATGTTTTTACCTTGCAATTACTTTTGCTTATTTACTTCAAAGTACTTTTTGATTTATGATTCCACTTGGTATAGAGTAGAACAAGATCAAAGGTTAGCTTGGAAACCCTCAAAGCTAGATAGCACCCCTCATGAAATAGTTGCTAGTGCGAATCAAATAAAATTTGACTACTCTAGGTGGGAACATGTGACTTTGAAATAAATTTGAAACCTTGGAATGATGAGTCATTCCATTGAATGATTTTGAAGGTGAATATGACCAGGAGAAGATGGTGATTTTTGATATAAAACTGATATGGGTTGGAATGCGATACCCTTCCAATTATACAAGTACCCCCACAATACCTGATTATGGGTAGGGCTTAACTAGAAACTTGTGTATTTTAGTATGGGTTCCCTCTAAACAAGCATCATAGGGGTTACGCCGAGGCTGCCTCCGTACATGAGAAATGATGTGAATATGAGGTGAATGTACGACCCAAGACCCGTGCGGCTTCCGGGTTAACAGCTTGGTTCTCACCGGGAGGTCAAGCTCATGGGGAGAGGTGCCTATACTA
Organism: Lolium rigidum; assembly: GCF_022539505.1. Taxonomy (NCBI): domain Eukaryota; kingdom Viridiplantae; phylum Streptophyta; class Magnoliopsida; order Poales; family Poaceae; genus Lolium; species Lolium rigidum. The sequence continues at coordinate 178,636,377 of NC_061514.1, read as the reverse complement.
GGACATATAAGTGAAAGGTTAAGGTTGATGATCCGCGTACTGAGTTACGATGATTCGGGGTTATCCTCGACGGATGTAATCAAAAGTTGTGGCACAAGAGTACAACCTCTGCAGAGTATTTAAACCTATTCGAATAGCCGTGTCCGCGGTTATGGACGATTGGAAAGGCCATACTATTTCCGTTATCAGAATTTTTTATCTTAAAAAGGAATGATGAATTGAAAGGTGACTTGATTTGGATCACAAATGATTTGTGGGAATGACACTAATGTTCCCACTTGAGTTAGTCTAGCAAAGGATGAGTCTTTACTAAATGTTTAATAAACTAAACTTGGCTTTATGCAAATCAAACTAGAGCTTAGCACCCCTTACTACACTAAATTAGTTATTACTATGGTATTAGTTTGCGAGTACTTTAAAGTACTCATGGCTTTGCCCTGGCTATTCAAATGCCAGACTTTGAAGAGGAGCAACAGTATCCGGATGACGGACAGCAGGACGTCTATGATAACTAGGATCGTCTTCTAACGTCAAGCGTTGCCTGTGGAATAGATAGTCCACTACTGCTACGCTTCCGCTACTTATTTGTGATGTTGAACAATCTATTTGTGTAATATTGGATCATGTGATCCCTTGTTGTAAGACCATTATGTGTTGTAATAAATGATGACTCTAAACTACTTACTATTATGTCTCGCAAAAACAATCTTCCTGGGATTGCGATGTATGATGTAATAGGGCATCCATACTTAAAAATCCGGGTGTTGACAAGTTGGTATCAGAGCCATTGTTTGACCTTAGAAGACCCTAGTTAGAATGGACGATTAACAAACTTAGTTTTAATATCATAAACTGAATAGTTATGAAAAATATAATCATACCCTTACCTTTGAGATCTTTTAAAACTAGCCAATTCATGTTCTTATTTATAAGTTACTTAAAATTTTGAACACTTGCACTTCTCTAACTTGCTCATTAATCCCTCTACAGATGGAGCCTATCATCCCCATGGAACCCTTCATCCAAACCCAAGTGTACGAGCTGGCGAACGGGGGAGATCTCATCTTTGAGAGGGATCTGTTTGCCCTCTCAGAGTTCCTCGGACGCTCGCCTCCCGTGTTCTACGGGGGCCAGATCGCTGACCAGACCGGGGACCAACTCCAATGGATCATCATGGCTAACCTCCCCGGAAGGCCGGAGTCACCCATGTTCCGCCAGATTCAGTTCTCTCTCCGAGAGAACAACTGGGTGGATGGTCTCGCCCGCGCACTACAGGAGGCTCTCGCTCGCCTGTGCGGGCAAAACTCGGTGGCCATTGAAGGGGAACGCTTTGCACACTTTGCAAGGCACTCCTCTCTTGGGCTGCCCATCAGCCTGCCGTTCCACCCCGTGCTGAGGCACCACGTGGATCATCTCGACTTTATGTTGTTCGAGACTCGTGCTGAGCTGGACAACTCCCGCGCATTCGCCAACACCACCCACCTCCAGCTGAAGCAGCAGGCGGAGACCATCCAGGTCATCGCCAAGGAGCGTAGGGCTCTCCGCCAGCTGGTCTCAAAGAAGGAATACACCATCAACCGCCTCAAGGCCAGGATCGCCGCCCTGAAGGAGACCGTCGCCACTCAGGCGGAGCAACTCCAAGCTCTGGAAGGGGAAGGCGAGGGAGAAGACATCCAAGGGGATGGCTACTCCTACGTGAGCAACGACAACGACTATGAGGAGGATGATGAGGGAGATCTGGACTTCCACCAGCACCTGCCTGCCGGGATGGACACCATCTTCCCACTCCGCATCGATGGATAGTAGTTCCGTCTGAGCACTTGCGTCTCGTGATATGTATCGGTCCTTTGTACCTGCCCCATGTATCGTAGATTGTTGAAAGGGTTCTTCAAACCCTCCGGATTGTTGGCTTGTAATAATTGCTACCTCCATGACTATGTTCGTGTGTGTAATATTATTATTTTATGAATCAAGTTTTAAATTATGTGAATTTATCCCAAAATGAGCCATAGAAATTTCCCTCTCGTCTCATTATCCATATCCCTGTTCAGATGGCACCTCCAACTCGCAACATGGCTCAAGAGGCAATGATGCAGATGTTGCAACAGATGATGGCTGATAGAGAAGTTGAGAGAGCCGAACGGCAAGCCAACCTAGCTTCACTTCAACAGATTGCACAAAACAATCAGGGCCATGGAAACCATGACCACCCTGGGTCAAAGCTGAAAAACTTCCAGAACACCAATCCACCGGTGTTTAGCAAGACGGAGGAACCCCTTGATGCCGACGATTGGCTCCGTACTATGGAGAACAATCTTGAAGTGGCCGGAGTGGAGGAGAATGACAAGGTGCTATTCGCCACCCACTATCCGGGCAGGACCTGCACGTGCCTGGTGGACAAGTGCTCGCGCATTGAATGCGGGACAAATGATGACTTGGGCAGATTTCAAGCTCAAGTTTAGCAAGTATCATGTGCCACCGGGTCTCATCAAAAAGATGCGGGATGAGTTCCGCGAACTGAAGCAAGGCCGTCTAACCGTGGTAGAATACCGCGACGGATTCCTCACTCGTCAAGGTACGCCCCGGATGAGACCGACACCAACGAGAAGAGGAAGGAAAGGTTCCTGAATGGACTGCATGATGAGATGCAGACTGTGCTGATCAACATTCCCTTTGCTGATCTAGAAGCCCTCGTTGAATCCGCCATCCAAATGGAAGGAAAGATCCATCAGGCAAATGAAAACCGCAAGCGCCGCATGATGAATCAGAGTGGGCCCAGCAACAACCACAAGTATCGCCCCGGCTCAAGTGGAGGGTTTGTCCCAAGAAACAACAAGCCCCCGATGCAGAATTCACGTCCGGGTTACCAGAACCGGAGTGGAAGAAACCCCAGGCCAGGAGGCCACCACAACAACAACAACTACAACAACAACAACTTCAACCGCGCTCCACCTCCAGCCCCCAACCACAACAACAACACCTCCAACACTGCTCCAAGGACTGGGAGCAACGCTGTTCCTATCACCCCCAAGGACAAGTCCACCATCACTTGTTACGAGTGCGGAGTGGTGGGGCATTACTCCAACGAGTGCCCCAAGAGACTCGCCAAGACTACCGCCAACACCTCTGGCCCTGCTCAGCAGCAACGCCGTGTCGCCAAAAACAAGAAGTTCACCCCCAACAACCCGAACAACCGTAGCGGCCGCCTCTTTCACATGAGTGCGGAAGAAGCTCAGAAGCCCCGGATGTCGTGCTGGGTATGTTCTCTCGTTAACTCAATACCCGCAAGAGTGCTCGTTTGATTCCGGAGCATCGCATTCGTTTGTTACTCGAATATTTTGCATGCACTAGTAAGATTCAACCCATCAGTTTGAAGCATGTCATGATAGTTCAAATACCTGGATCAACCACTAAAGCTAGAAAAATTTGCAAAGATGTCCCTATCAGAATTCATGAAATAGAATTTTGTGCAAATTTGATTGTCCTGGGAACAAAAGGTTTGGAAGTAGTACTGGGTATGGACTGGATGTCGAAACATCATGGACTGATCGATTGTGCCAAGAAGGCCATCACCATGACTAGTAGCACCGGAATATTAGTCGAGCACATATCTGAAAGATTGCCCAGAACTTTCACCTGCAACCAAAGTCTAGCTAAACCCACCTTGGATCAGATCAGGGTTGTTTGTCGATACCCCGATGTGTTCCCTGATGATCTACCCGGTATGCCCCCAGATCGGGATATCGAGTTTATCATTGAGTTAATCCCTGGAACCGGACCTATAGCCCAGAGAGCCTATAGTATGAACCCGACAGAGTTAGTGGAACTGAAGAAGCAACTGGATGATATGCTATTCAAGGGTCTGATTCGACCAAGTGCGTCGTCTTGGAGATCGCCAGTCTTGTTTGTGGACAAGAAGGATGGTGCAAATCGTTTATGTACGGATTACCTTAAGCTTAACGATGTCACTATCAAGAACAAATATCCCTTGCCGAAGATAGAAGATCTGTTTGATCAACTGACCGGTGCCAAAGTATTCTCGAAGATTGATCTGAGGACTGGTTACCATCAACTGAAGATTCGTGCCACTGATATCCCCAAAACTGCTTTCACCACCAGATATGGATTGTATGAGTACAATGTCATGTCGTTTGGATTAACCAACGCCCCCGCTTATTTCATGAATCTCATGAATAAGATCTTCATGAACTTCCTGGATAAGTTTGTCGTTGTCTTCATCGACGACATCCTTATCTACTCCAAATCCGAAGAAGAGCATGAGCAACACTTGGAAGTGGTCTTAGATACCCTTCGGGAGCATCAGTTGTACGCCAAGTTCAGCAAGTGCGAGTTCTGGTTGAAGGAAGTAGGATTCCTGGGACATATCTTGTCTGCAGGAGGAATTGCCGTTGACCCCTCGAAGATCAAGACCGTTGAAGAATGGAAAGCCCCAACCACCCAGACCGAGGTCCGTGCATTTCTCGGATTGGCGGGATATTACCGCCGATTCGTTGAAGGATTCTCAAGCATAGCACGACCAATGACTCAATTGTTGAAGAAGGACAAGAAGTTCGAATGGACGGACAAGTGTGAAGAGAGTTTCCAACGTGCTCAAGCTACGTACTAACTTCAGCCCCAATATTGATCATGCCGGACATCACCAAGCCTTTTGACGTATATTGTGATGCCTCCAAGATTGGTCTTGGATGTGTGTTGATGCAAGAAGGGAAAGTGATTTCATACCTGTCAAGGCAACTGAAGCCGCATGAGCAGAACTATCCAACCCATGACTTAGAGCTAGCAGACTCGTGGTTTTAGCACCGAAAGTGTGGCGTCATTACCTCATGGGTAATCGATGCGAGATCTATTCGGATCACAAGAGCTTGAAGTATATCTTCACTCGAAGGAGCTGAACATGAGGCAGAGAAGATGGTTAGAGCTAATCAAGGATTACGATATGGAAATTCACTACCACCCCGGCAAGGCCAATGTGGTAGCGGATGCTTTGAGTAGACTGCCGTGTCATTTGAACTCCATGATCGACGAAGAGCAACCTACCCTGTTTCAAGAGTTTGAATAGTTTAGAATGGAGTTAGCGAGTGAAGGATTTCTAGCAAGCATTGAACTCCAACCCACCCTGATTAGTCAAATCAAGGAAGCCCAGAAGGGAAATGCAAGCATTGAAGGGATCAAGAGCCAAATAGTTGCAGGAAATGCACCGGGATTCACTGTTGATAAAGAAGGAGTGCTATGGTACGACGGACGCCTTTGTGTGCCGTCAGATTCAGAGCTGAAGCAAGTGATTCTGAAAGAAGTCCATGACACCCTTTACTCCATTCACCCTAGAGGTACCAAGATGTACCAAGATCTGAAGGAACAATTTTGGTGGCATGGAATGAAGAGAGAGATCGGAAGCTACATCGCCAAGTGTGATATCTGTCAAAGAGTCAAGGCAGAGCATCAACGCCCCGCAGGACTGTTGCAACCCCTACAGATTCCTGAATGGAAGTGGGATTCCGTCGGGATGGACTTTATCACCGGACTGCCCAAATCAAGTAAAGGAAATGATTCTATCTGGGTAGTGGTCGACAGGTTGACCAAAGTCGCCCATTTCATCCCCGTCAAGACCACCTATCAAGGACCAAGACTTGCAGAGTTATATATCTCACGGATAGTCGCACCGCACGGAACACCGAAGTCAATAGTATCCGATAGAGGATCCCAATTCGCCTCCGTATTCTGGCAGAAGGTACATGAAGGACTCGGAACTCGACTGAATTTCAGCACCGCCTATCACCCGCAGACGGATGGACAGACTGAACGAGTCAACCAGATACTGGAAGATATGTTGAGGGCATGTGTGTTAGAGTATGGATCCAAGTGGGAAGACTGCTTGCCGTACGCAGAATTCTCGTACAACAACAGCTATCAAGCCAGTTTGCAAATGGCCCCCTTTGAAGCACTGTACGGAAGGAAGTGTCGTACCCCTCTGAACTGGTCAGAAGTCGGAGAGAGTCAAGTCTTTGGCCCAGATATTCTTCGCGGCGCGGAAGAGAAGGTTCACAAGATCCGCGAGTATCTCAAGACCGCTCAATCAAGACAGAAGAGTTACGCCGACAAGAGACGCCGAGAGATGACCTTCGAGATTGGAGATTTCGTATACCTCAAAGTGTCCCCCCTTAAAGGAATGCATAGATTCCAGCTTAGAGGAAAGCTTGCACCCCGATATGTCGGACCCTTCAAAGTCCTGAGTCGCCGAGGAGAAGTGTCCTATCAACTGGAGTTACCGGGAGAAATGGCAGCGGTACGCAATGTGTTTCACATATCGCTACTCCGGAAGTGCCTAGAAGTACCGGAATCAACGGAAGTCTTCAAGAACATCGATCATCGAGCGGTAGATATCAACTCAGATTTGACCTATCGCGAAGTGCCTATTCGCATCCTGGAGGAAGCTTTCAGAACCACCCGCACCAGAAGTATTAAGTTTCTGAAGATCCAATGGAGTAATCACACCGAAGAAGAAGCCACTTGGGAGAGAGAAGACTTCATGAAGACCGAGTACCCAGATCTCTTTAGTACCTAGTTTTCTTTAAGATCTCGGGACGAGATCTTTTGTAAGGGGGAAGGGTTTGTAACATCCCAAGTTTCAACAATAATAAAATCAAGAGAGAGTTTCAATTACTCAAATTTTGCAGTAAACAAAAACTTTTTATATGCATATAGTGTCACATATAATTTCATGCATTTGAGTGATTTTCTTTTGTGCCATTGCCATGATGAGTGTTAGTATGTTGATCTATTGCCACTAAACCCTAAACCAAGATCACCTAACCCAAATTTAAGAAGAATAAAAGAAAATGAGAAAAACCTATTTCTCTCTCACATACACTAAGTGCAATTTTGCAAATCTCCATGTGAGGCCACCATTGTTTGCCCTATGGTTTCTAAAACTCTTATATAACTCAAACAAACCCAAATACACCAAAGAAACCAAAATCAAATCAAAATTTAACTCAAAACCATCTCACATGTGATGATGGTCATTTGGGTGATTTTTAACATGATCCCCTCTTTACCCCTCTGGTTTAATTCTTTCCTAAACTAAACTTGGTCAACCAATGCCATGTCATCCAAGACCATGTCAAAGTCTACAACTTTCATGTTGACCACCAGGGTTAAAGTTGACCAGGTTGACCAGTAGAGTATTGACAAGTGGTGACTTTGAATCAATATGAAGATGACCCCAATTTGAAATTTTGCATTTCTTCTCCAAATTGAACCCCACCACCACCAAACTAACCTATAATTAATATGTTTGAGTTCCACCAAAAAGAATTTCGAAATTCAAATTTAAAGTTCTTGCGGGCATTGTGCCGAACACCTTGCGGGCTCTATTCCAGAAACTTGCTACCTCCTATTACCCGATGGTTTCTTGCCTAAACCACTTCTATTTCGTGATCATTAGACTCCCCTGCATCCTCTGCATCGAGCTTGGTACGTGCCATGGTTGTTTAAAGAGAAAAGAAGAGGAGAGATGCACCTCACCGTAGCATGCCGGCCACCTTTGGCATCCCTCTCTCTGGCCTCCCTCTCAACTTTTCTTCTTGTCTTGGAGCATCTCTGAAGCTCAAGGATCACGCCAGTACCTCTCGCTCGAACGCCAATGCACGGCATTGGCCAGAACGCCCGTGTCCAAAACCATGCCAGAGCATGCCAGCCAACGCGGTGAGCGCGCTCTGGACGCGCCGATGCGCCGCCCACTCGAGCGCGATCGTCCTCCCCCTGCATCCCTATCCCTGGAACGAGCATCACCTCCACGCCCTCTACCACCTAGCCACACTCGAGCGACTGCCCCTGCTCCGTCACCGTCGTCCTCGACGAAATCATGCCGCAAGCCCTGCCGCACTCGAATCGAACTCCTGAGCAATCCCGTCGCCCTTTTCTCTACGCCGCTGCAAGTTGAGCATCGCCAGGACACCGCCTATCGCTAGTCGTCCTTCACTTGCCCCTTCGATCGCCAGAAGCGCCGCGCCATGGCCGCTCCTCCACAGCACCCCGCGGCACCCCTCGACCCTATAAATAGAGCCACTCCCAACACGCTCTCTTCACACCACTCAACTCCCCTCTCACCACTGATCCTCCTCACCACCATAGCTCGTCCAATTACTGCCGGAGGTGCCTCAATTGCAAGATCGGAGCCGCCGGAGCCCGGACATCGATGTCGTTGATCCCCGCCGCCCCACGCCTCGCCACTGCTACCAGGAGCTTCAGCGTCGTCGACAACCTCACCTCGCCACCACCAGAACCCCGCGGGAACGCCGGTAAGGCCGCCGACCCCCTAGGCTCGCCACCAGTGAGCCCGTTGCTCGTCAGAGATGACGACGATCCCTGGCCGCTGGATCCTTTTCTAATCCAACGGCTTATCTCGTGCGTACCGATTCGCGTGGTTAAGAGCCACTGACGGGTGGCCCCCACCTCGTCAGGGCGGCCCAGTGGCACTAGATGCTAGTTGGGCTGCACAGTGTTCGTTTAATCCGTTTCGGCCCATTTCCATTTCCCGCGCAGCCCACGAATTCAAATTTCGTTTAAATAGTTTCGACTCAAATTTCAATTACGGTGTCCACTTCCAAATTGAATAACTTTCAAACCCCTGCACCAAATTTAGCCAATTTTATCTCTCTGGAAAGCTAAGGAAATTATCTAGCTAATGCCACGGGTCCCACCTCCAAATTATTAGTAGAATTCAAATGCTAAAAATGACAAGGCAGGGACTTTTACAACTTAAAACTTTGTTTAAAATTCAACCAAGAATGATTTTGAGTGGTTTCCAACTCTCATAAATCACAAATGTTGTACTCTTATTGATTATGAAATAATATAGCCAAGTTGTTTGCATGATCATGTACTGGATCAACATAATGGCTATGTAGCCATTTCTAGTGCATTTAAATTTTGGAATTTAAATCTTGTAAATAGTATGAGAGTTAGTCTCTCATTTAAATCTTGATCCTAAGTAATACAATAAGAGGAAATGACCTTAGGATAATAAACCTCTGATTGTTATTACTTAGAGATTTTAAATCATTTAAATGTTAGTTTTAAATTGTATGAGGTGTAGCACCTCATTTAAATTATTACTCCCTCATAATAGATATGAAATGTTGACCTTGGTCAACTTATATTTCATACCTTATTATTATTTGTGGAGATTAAATCTTGATAGGATGTAATGTGAGGAAATTACTTTCTCCAAAGACCTAAGTAGCAAATCCAATAAATACTTAATGAGAGGAAATTATTTTTCTCTTAAATAAGAACAAACCAAGTAGTTCACCATGCCATGTTGTATGTGATGTTAGAATTAGTTGTGTCAACCTTTTTTTGTGTTTTAGTCTAGCATGCAAGTATTTGTGTGGTGATTGTGCACTCGTATTCGTATATAGACGCTAGTAACGAGGAATACGTGGAGGAGGGAAGCTACTCTCAAGAGGAGGAGGAAAACTTTGACTCCTATCCCCACCAAGGCAAGCTAATACTCTTGCTAACCACCATGATGCAAAGCTCTACAAGAGCAAGGGCACCATCACCCCTTCAATTTTATGTATTACCTATCCCATGTTTTTACCTTGCAATTACTTTTGCTTATTTACTTCAAAGTACTTTTTGATTTATGATTCCACTTGGTATAGAGTAGAACAAGATCAAAGGTTAGCTTGGAAACCCTCAAAGCTAGATAGCACCCCTCATGAAATAGTTGCTAGTGCGAATCAAATAAAATTTGACTACTCTAGGTGGGAACATGTGACTTTGAAATAAATTTGAAACCTTGGAATGATGAGTCATTCCATTGAATGATTTTGAAGGTGAATATGACCAGGAGAAGATGGTGATTTTTGATAAAATTGATATGGGTTGGAATGCGATACCCTTCCAATTATACAAGTACCCCCACAATACCTGATTATGGGTAGGGCTTAACTAGAAACTTGTGTATTTTAGTATGGGTTCCCTCTAAACAAGCAACATAGGGGTTACGCCGAGGCTGCCTCCGTACATGAGAAATGATGTGAATATGAGGTGAATGTACGACCCAAGCCCTGTGCAGTTCCCGGGTTAACAGTTGGTTCTCACCGGGAGACCAAGCTCATGGGGAGAGGTGCCTATACTAGGACATATAAGTGAAAGGTTAAGGTTGATGATCCGCGTACTGAGTTACGATGATTCGGGGTTATCCTTGACGGATGTAATCAAAAGTTGTGGCACAAGAGTACAACCTCTGCAGAGTGTTTAAACCTATTCGAATAGCCGTGTCCGCGGTTATGGACGATTGGAAAGGCCATACTATTTCCGTTATCAGAATTTTTGATCGTAAAAAGGAATGATGAATTGAAAGGTGACTTGATTTGGATCACAAATGATTTGTGGGAATGACACTAATGTTCCCACTTGAGTTAGTCTAGCAAAGGATGAGTCTTTACTAAATGTTTAATAAACTAAACTTGGCTTTATGCAAATCAAACTAGAGCTTAGCACCCCTTACTACACTAAATTAGTTATTACTATGGTATTAGTTTGCGAGTACTTTAAAGTACTCATGGCTTTGCCCTGGCTATTCAAATGCCAGACTTTGAAGAGGAGCAACAGTATCCGGATGACGGACAGCAGGACGTCTACGATAACTAGGATCGTCTTCTAACGTCAAGCGTTGCCTGTGGAATAGATAGTCCACTACTACTACGCTTCCGCTACTTATTTGTGATGTTGAACAATCTATTTGTGTAATATTGGATCATGTGATCCCTTGTTGTAAGACCATTATGTGTTGTAATAAATGATGACTCTGAACTACTTACTATTATGTCTCGCAAAAACAATCTTCCTGGGATTGCGATGTATGATGTAATAGGGCATCCGGACTTAAAAATCCAGGTGTTGACAATCACGAAAGACTTGTCTCTCGAGAACGTCATGCTTGTCGAATCCCATGGCTATAACTTGCTTTCTATTTATCATCTCGCAAGTGCCGGCTAAGATTCCTATTTCTCTCAACATTTTGTGAAAGTCTGTAGGAGTGATAATCTCAAATTGGTCCTTGTTGGATATGTGGAAGACAACCTTTACATGGTTGATCTCTCAAAAGAGTACTTCTCTTCCTACATGTCTAATGGCCACAGTTGATGAAGGATGACTTTGGCTTAGCCGCCTCGGACACGTCAACATGAGAAATCTTAAACAACTCCTAAGGGTGAACATGTTGTTGGACTAACGGGTGTTACTTTTGAGAAGGATCGTGTTTGTTGTGCTTGCGTTGCCAGGAAGCAACAAGGTAAAAGGCATCCCTTCAAGAACGTCATCGCTATCTCTGTTACCTTGGAGCTCCTTCATTTGGATCCCTTTGGGCCATCATGTTATGAGTCTCTTGGAGGAAGCAAATATTGGCTCGTCATTGTTGATGATTATTCAAGGTATACATGGGCGTTCCTCCTCAAGTCCAAGGATGAAACCTACAAGTACTTCATTGACTTCGCCAAGCGAGCACGCCGCACGTATGAAGTGGAGATCAAGACCATCCGAACCAATAACGGTTCCGAGTTCAAGAACTACACCATGGACGAGTTCTTTCAAGATGCGGGGATCAAGCATGAGTTCTCCGTACCCTATACTCCTCAACAAAATGGTGTTGTTGAAAGGAAGAACCGGACTCGCATTGGGATGGCAAGAACCATGATAGATGAATTCAAGTCTCCTTATCACTTTTGGGGAGAAGCCATCTCTACCACGGTTCATTATGTGAACCGGCTCTTTCTTTGTCTGTTGCATAACAATACCCCGTACGAGATCATCACGGGGAACAAGCCCAACGTCATGTACTTTCGTGTCTTTGTATGCAAGTGCATGGTCAAGAACAAGAAGGAGAAACTCGGTAAATTTGAATCTAGATCTATCGAGGATATTTTTGTTGGTTATGCTGATAACTCCCACGCCTATAAATACTTCAACAAAGCCAATGGTTGTACTGAAGTATCTTTTGATGTGGAGTTCTTCGAGAATAATGGCTCCCAAGCGGAGCAAGTTGTTCCAAGTGATGTAGGTGATGGAGAGTCTTCCCAAGTCATCAAGGCTATGGGCATTGGGCATATCTTCCCCACGAAGGTCCATGATGTTGTTGATCAAGCAAATGATGAAGAGGACTCGAGCTCAACTCTAGTGGAACCTAGCTCTACTCAAGTTGGACAATCAGGTGCATCACAAGGGGAGCAAATCACTCAAGAGGAGCCGCATTCCGAAGAACATGCACCAAGAGCTCATTCACTTGAGAAAGATCAAGAAGGGGAACAAGACTCTTCTACATCTCAAGATCATGCTCAAGTCGTTGTTCGTGATCAAAATCTTGCAAGAGATGAATTTATTGATCATGAAGGGACCACTCAGAAGATCAAGGCCGCCACAAGGTCAAGTGGGATGCAGGTGGACAAGATCCTTGTAAGCATCTCCAAAGGGGTGGTAACTCGTAGGCACATAACTCTTTTATCAACCTTTTGTGAACATCATGCCTTCGTGTCTACTTTTGAGCCACTCGAGGTACATGAGGCTTTGGTTGATCCGAATTGGGTGATTTCCATGCAAGAAGAACTAGAGTGTTTCACCCGCAATGAAGTATGGTCTTTTGTTGAGAGGCCCGAAGATCGTCGCATCAATGTGATTGGGGCCAAATGGGGTTTCAAGAACAAGCAAGACGGGAACGACATCGTTACAAGAAATAAAGAAAGGTTAATTAGTGGCACAAGGGTTTGCCCAAATAGAAGGTATGGATTATGAGGACACCTTTGCACCCGTTGCTCGCCTTGAAGCTATTCGTCTCTTAGTTGCTTATTCCTCTTTTCATAACTTCAAGCTTTATCAAATGGATGTGAAAAGTTCTTTTCTAAACGGTCCCTTGGAGAGGAGGCATATGTTGCTCACCCCCCGGGTTTCGAGGACTCACATCATCCCGACCATGTGTATTTACTCCATAAGGCACTCTACAGTCTCAAGCAAGCTCCACGTGCTTGGTATGAGTTCCTTAGGGATTTTCTACTCAAGGACGGGTTTAGTGTGGGTAGAGTCGATTCCACCCTTTTCACCAAGCGGGTTAAAGGGGGTGGCTTGTTCATATGTCAAATCCATGTTGATGATATTATTTTTTGGTGGAACTAACAAATCTCATAACAAAGCTTTTGAGGATTTGATGACTAGGAAATTCGAGATGTCCATGATGGGGGAGTTGAAGTACTTTCTTGGTTTCCAAGTGAGGCAACTTGCAAGTGGCACCATCATCTCCCAAGAGAAGTATGTGAAGTACATGCTCAAGAAGTTTTATATGACCAAGGCCAACACCGTAAAGACCCCCATGCCATTGAATGGGCAACTTGGGTCTTGTGAGGATGAGCAAGGCGTGGACCAAAAGATATATCGATCCATGATTGGATCCTTGCTCTATCTTTGTGGTTTGAGGCTAGATATCATGTTAAGTGTAGGGATGTGTGCTCGTTTTCTATCCGCTCCTAAGGAGAGCCACTTGGTGCCGGTCAAACAGATCTTAAGGTATCATGTTCTCACTCCTACTCTCAGGCTTTGGTATCCAAAGGGGTCAATATTTGAGCTTGTGGGCTACTCGAACTCCGATTGGGTCGGCAATAAGGTTGACCGGAAGTCGACCTCCGGGGCTTGCCAATTTATTGGTCGGTCGTTGGTGAGTTGGTCATCCAAGCCGAATACATCGCCGTGACATCTTGTTGCGCTCAATTGTTGTGGATGAGGCAAACCTTGCAAGACTATGTTGTGTCTCTTGGTACGGTGCCTCTTCTATGCAACAATGAAAGTGCAAATAAAGATCGCTCATAACCTTATCCAACATTGATGCACCAAACATATTGACATCCGCCACCACTTCCTGCGTGACCATGTCGCAAATGGTGATATTGCTCTCACCCATGTGGGAACAATGTACCAATTGGAGGATATTTTCATGAAGCCTTTAAATGAAGCCTTCTTTGTTACCTTGAGAGGAGAACTTGGTATTCTTGATCCTAAAAACTTGGATTGATTTACTTCTTGCACTATATTCTTGCTCTTAACATGTTATCTAGCTTGGTAGCACCGCATATGTAGGGATAGTATTCTTACCATTTCTCGGTATGATGCATACCTATGTGTGCAACATCAATAGAACCAATGTCAAAATATGGACCCAAGCATGTATCTTCGCGGTCTCATGACATATGCGCTTTCACATAGGGGGAGAAAATCCCCTTCCCCTTTATTTGCCTCTTATGCATCTTGGTTTATCCATCTTTTGAGGCTTTTTTAGTTCTATTGCAAATCTTGTTGTTGTTGCACTTGGTTCTTGACATCATTCAAAATCATGCCCGTTGTAACTTTTCACTTATTGTTTGGTTTTCCCCAACGGGTATGTCTAGAATAGATGTGTTTTCTCATCTTGTGTCTTTGCTACTCCCTACCTCTCTCTCCGTCTAATGTACATGTCATATTTTATCTCCGGCGAAAAAGGGGTCTTGCAGCAGGTTTCGGCAGCCAAACTGGTCGGACCGGTCTCTGTGCCGGTTTGGATTTTCCAAATCGGCGCACAACCCGACGCCACCGGTTTAGCCACCAGTTTAGGTTGCCCTCTTCTAAAGGGCTCGGGGCACCCCTGGGGTTTTTCTCCCTCATTCTCCCCCGAGCCCCCAATCTCCATGGCCGCCCCTCTTGCTGCTTCACCCTCCTCTAGTGGATTTCATCCATTAGAACTCCAAAACAACCACAAATTAGATAGATCAGGCAGTTTGGAGGTTCTTCACCGAAGGATTCTTCAACTCTTGCACCTCATTGGGAGATCTTGGGTATACACCCACCAAGCATCTCCATAGCAGTCTCTCTCCGCCAAGATAGAACAAGGGAGACGATGGCCTCGGGTAATCTTTGCTCTCCTCCCCCTCTAGTTCTTGATTGACTCTGTTTTCTTCTCCATATATGAGGTTGTTAAGATCTAGGGTTAGGGTCAGGGTTGTGTGTGTTGTCTTGGAGACCTACCACCTCACTTCTTGGTCTTCACCTTCCTAATGGTAGCTTTGTACAAGTATTGAGCATGTTTTTGAGATTTTTAGACACAAATTTTTTTCTATGTGTGTTCCCAATAGGGGTTCCGGCCAGGAGGGTCTGGCGCCGGAATTTTCCAGCTGGTGAACCGGTTCGCCGGTTTGCTTGTCGGAACGTTCCGGCGCAGGAACCAGCTGCCGGCTGTTGTAACCGGAAATTTCCGGCGAGGTTTCAGGCTCCACCGGTTTGCTCGCCGAAAATCACTATCTCCAAAAAAATTCGAACTCGTCGCTTGCTCAAACCTCATCCATTCTTTGGACTCCTTTGCTATGACATGTACACTTATCTTGTGCTTCCCTCTATATGTTTTTTCACAGATGATGAGTACAGTATTGATGATCCAGTGATTGGGGAGAAGAGACAGCGGACTGAGAAGATTGAGAGGCCGCCTGGTTGTCGCACCAACGATCGTGTTCCTAGAGGTGCTCAAGGAGGACCCGGTGGTAGCCGCAGTGGTGCAATTAAGCTCAAGACCACCGGGGGCAAAAATAAAAGCAAGAACATTGACCCTGCTAACGAATATGTGCTTACAGAGAATGCTGCTGAGATCCATGTTGGTCTTTGGAGGCCCATACGGCAGGAAAATCCATATCGCTTTGAAGAAATGACCTACACCGGTCGTGACAAGTTGTTTTGGACTAAGAATAAAGCTCATATGTGGAATGACTTCTATGATGACGCAGACCATATGAAGAAGGGCTTCTATGTGGTTCCGAAATATCTTAATGTGCCTCCCTTCGATCTCCACGTCAACACTGACTTTCGGTACATTGATAAAGTTTTGAAGTGGTTGAATGTGTTTGATCTTGTGTGCATTGAGACCGATCTTGTGTTGCTTCCGGATGCCATTCGCCAGTTCCATGCAACTGTGTTCTTTCACTCAGATCCTCCTCGCACTATCACTTGGATGACTGGCAAGGGTCAGTTCTCTGCTACTTTTGATGATTTTTGTAATGCTCTTGGTTATGGTGAAGGACGGGCTGGTGGTTTCAAGCTCCACTCTTAGAAGCCCATGTCCATCCAGAAGATTGCTTTTTTGCTATACTCCTGACCCTGAACAGCTACCTCCTCGGATTTGCTAGCATGTACTACTACCACCACACCTTGGCCAAGCTATTCCGGGAGAATCATGTGAGCAATGTCGGTGACGAGGCTAGTTGTCGCCATTACCATGTCAACTTGATGTACTATTGTCGTCCAGAGAATTTGAAGAAGATAAATGGTTGTGATTTCATCTTCTGTTAGTTGCAGAGGTCTGTGGAGAAGCGCATGTCCCCCCAACTACTGCCAGTTTGTTCAGCGTCTTCTCTCACATGTTGTGCCTATTGATAAGCTTCCTAAAGGTCAGCAAGTGCGGATGGAATCCTTTTCTCTTGCACTCCGTGACCATTATTTGGATGTTCCTAAGATGATGCCCCCTGAAGCTAGGATCAAGGCTGGATATGATCCTCTCTATACCTTGGGTACCTTTTCTTCTCGTCGTGGTGCTCGTGGTGCCATTTCCAAGTCAATGAAGGGGCTGCCAAGTTCTTCACCAACCATTGGCAGATGTGCAAGTGCTCCTATGATGTGAACCACCGGGCCTTGGAGATGGCTCAAGAGACTAGGAGGCAAGATGAGTTCCTTTGTGAACGAAATGTGACCATTCCCCTGCTAGGGCCAGAGATGAATCCCGTGCCCTATGAGTCCTTTGTGATGCCTGCGATTGATAATGCTATGTTCCATGGGTTTGATATGTTCAGGCTGCCTCCCTTTGGCTCAGCTGGTGCTCCTCCCCGTCCTCATCCCAGTGTTCCCAGTGGAAGTGGTACCGGCAGTGGTAGTCACACCGCCTTCGGTGATGGTGAAGAAGATTCTGAGGTGAGTTCCCAGCACCACGACTATGTCGCCTTCCTTGCTTGATCGTTAACATCATCTACTTTTTTTCCTCTTTTTGGTGTTTCAATGCCAAAGGGGGAGAAAGAGTAGAGTCTATTAGGATTATGGGTTCTTTTCTGGGGTCTCCGGAGTTCTCCGTATGCACAAGCCTTGCTCTTTGTTCCGTTCTTATTGGCTTGTGCTACCATTTGCTATTTCATTCGAACTATTTGCTTTATGTTCGTGTGTTGGACAAGTTTGTATTATGTTATGTGAATCTTGGATATCTATCTATGTTATGCTATGACTCGTCTATATGCTTAGATATCTTTTATTTATCTTGTCCATGCCATGTTGTTTCCTAAAGATATCGGGGGAGCTTCTCATACACTCTATTGTTGCAATTTGCATTCAAACGCAAATTCTCCAAGTGCATACATTATGGGGGAGCTTGTATAATATCTTCTATGGGAACATTTTTTTAAGCTCATCATAATATCTTTATTTGACTCTAGCTCGGTTTTTCATCGTTAACCAAAAAGAGGGAGATTGTAAGGGTATTTTACCCTTAACCATTATTTTGGTTAACAATGACACCGGAGCTATTGTGTGGACTAATGTTTTCTCTAACTATATTCACATGTTTAGTCCGCATGTGAGATTGCAAGGTGGTGTGAGACCCCCCATTTGATGTCCACAAGAAGCGACGATGTTTTGGCTCTTTTCTCTATTGCTTTATTCTTGAATCAATAGGAAACACCGCACTATTAAGAGGGGTGGTCTCGATGAGCTCATTGTGGATGTTGCATGAGCCATACATACACATCCTACCATCATATTGTTCCATCACTCTTTTCGGAGAAGTTCAGTTTTTGGAGAAAACGCCGTTTGAAAAGAATCTGGTGAGTTCCGGCGCAGGTTCCGGCGGAACCGGCTCTACCGCCGGAAATATTCCGATTTGCCAGAATGGTTCCGGTTTTGCCAGAAAGCAGTATTGTAAGCTTTTCCGGCTAATCTAGAATCATTGCAGCGGGATGGTCTGTAATTGGTGCACGGTCCGGCACGACCGAAACTATTTCGGCCCAAGCAACCGGTTCGGCTGGATTTCCGGCTAGTCGGTCTGCTCGCCGGTCCGTTTCGGCAGGAAACCGGCTCTGGCGATTTTGCTGCCGGTTGGGCTAGCAAGACTTTTTCCAAACGGCTCTTTTTCTCCTTGGCTCTTTATACCCATTTTCCAGCTTGAGAGGGTTAGGTCAACCATTCATTTCATATCCTTGTGCTCACTCTCTCTCACAGACACACACCATTGTTGAAACACCAAAAACCTTGGATCTCTTTTTCTACCCACCAAAAGCCAAATCCCTTTGGTAGAAAGCAAGAGGAGGTCCCAATCTACGTTTCCACCAAGCCAGATCTCATTCCCCCTTGAGTTCATCGAGAAAGCTTGTTACTCTTGGATTTGTGGAAACCCTAGGCGGCTAGGGTCGCTCGGAAGCATTCGGGTTATGGATTTGCTCCAAGAATAAGTTTGTGAGGGTCTCGAGACTACTTTTAAAGTTTACCAGGAGTGAGCGAGCTATTCCTTCGTGGGAGAAGAAGGTGAGCCTTCGGGGCGTTTGGGAAGTCATTCGTGGAACCCACACTTCTTCAAACGTGATGTAATTCCTCTCAAGGAAGGGAACACGGAAATACATTTTGGTCTCCGCGTGCCTCAGTTATTTCTAATCGATCTCTTTACTTGTATTTTTTACTTGTGTGATAGCCTTCGTGCTTGAAGTATCTTGTATCATCATATAGGTTGCCTCACCTAGTTTGCATTAGGCTCACTTTCTATTCCGCAAAGACTAAACTTGCAAAAGAAATCAAAGACAATTTGTAGAACCTATTCACCCCTCTAGGTTACCATCTCTATCCTTTCAATGGTGTCAAATAGATATTCATTGAAATTCCCACAGTTCTAGTTTTATGGTCATGCCACTCCAATCAAAATTTTCTACCAGTTTTGTTAGTTCCTAAAACTTAGTTCTTGAACAAGTCCTACATCATTCTATTTGTATCATAATTCATGCATTTAAGTTACAAGTGAGGTTGAAACTAAGATTAAATCATTTTTCTGGTCCCACCTCTCTTAATTTTTCACTTGGCTGGACGGACTTTGTTCGCTAAAAAAATATATCTGAACTATTAGGTTTGCTTCGTGATTCGTATTATTGGTGAGTTACAAGTTGACAACATAGATTGTAACTAAAATTCGGTGATATGAACTGAACAAGAACTTTCAATTGAGAAATTGAGAATTAGAGCATCTCCAACAGGCGCACTAAAATTCGGCGCGCTATACGTCATTGCGACCACGCTGTAAACGTTTACCGCACGCCTGCTGAGCGCGGAGTTGATGAAGGAGAATTTATGCGCAAAGTTGAGTGGAACCCCAAGAGGAAGGTATGATGAGCACGGCAGGAAGTTTTCCCTCAGTAAAAAACCAAGGTTTCTCGACCAGTAGGAGAAAAACGTTCTCTCCTGAGGTGTTGCGAACCAACTCGTGGCAGGGCGCACTACCGGCGTCAGCAGCAACGTGGAGACCTGCACACAAACAACCAAGTACTTTGTCCCCAACTTTCAACGAGGTTGTCAAGCTCACTGGTTTTGCTGAAAACAAAGGATTAAACGAACCGTGTGGAAAAAGAATTGTTTGCAGAGAACAGAACAAAAAATGTTGTAGAAGATTGCAATTAAAAAAAGAAGGACCGGGGTCCACAGTTCACTAGAGGCGCCTCCCCAATAAATAAATATGCTGCGTAAACAAATTACAGATGGGCAATTGACAAACAGAGATTCTACGCTAATGGTTGGTGCAGAATACATGCTATGAAAGTATGCGGGCATTACAATAATATACATAGACCGTAATCCAACTGCATCTATGACTAATAATCCACCTTCAGGATTGCATCCACGACACCCTCCAGTATTAAGTTGCAAGCAACGGACTATCGATTTAAGCAATGTGTGTAAAGTAAACGATGAAACTATCCTTGAATAGAACACCGATGTTTTCTCCCTAGTAGCAACAACACATCTACAACCGTAGAGAACAAGGTCACTTCCATGGTTAAATAGAGGCATAAACCCACTATCGAGCATAAATACTTCCTCTTGGAGTCGCTAGCATCTACTTGGCCAGAGCATCTACTAGAAACGGAAAGCATGCAAGATCGTAATAACATAATACATAATCTCAACCAAATCAATCTCTCTATAAATCGGATCTACATCAAACCAACATGTAGCAATTACAAATAGATGATCTTGATCATGTTATGCAGCTCACAAGATCTATACATGAAGCACAAGAAGGAGAGGACAGCCATCTAGCTACTGCTATGGACCCTTGGTCCCGTGGAGGACTACTCACGCGTCACCTCGGATGAAGACATGGCGATGTAGAGGCCTCCGGCGGTGATTTCCCTCTCCGGCAGGGTGCCGGGATGGACTGCAGAACCCTCCCGAACTAGGGTTTCGGTTGACAGCGGCGTCGGAACTTTTCATGGATGGAGGCTCTGGTCCCTGGGGTTTTCCCTATACGAGGAATAAATAGGCGGAAGGGCGGAGCAAACGAGGCGACGAGGCGCCAGTACATGGCCAGGCGCGACCAAGGGTGGGGCCACGCCTGCCCTATGTACTGCCACGTGGTAGCTCTCCTGCGCGTGTCCTTCTGGCTCCGTCTTCGTCCCGGAAAAATAAGACTCTGGACTTTTGTTTCGTCCAATTCCGAGAAACTTTCATGTACAACTTTTCTGAAACACAAAAATAACAGAAAATAGGAACTAGCACTGCGGCACTGCGTTAATAGGTTAGTCCCAGAAAATGCTAAAAAGTGTGGAAAAATGCACATAAAACATATAAGAAATATAACAAAACAAGCATGGAGCATCAAAAATTATAGATACGTTTGGGACGTATCATCATCCCCAAGCTTAATTCCTGCTCGTCCTCGAGTAGGTAAGTGATAACAAACAAATAATTTTTTAGGTGACATGCTGTCACACTACTTTGATCAATCTAAGTGTCAAAGCAAAAATAGCTGGAATCATAGAATCCTAACATAAGCATGATAGATATAATCAAACAATGAAACTTAATAACCATGCTAAAACATGAATAGTAATCAAACAAAAGAAAATGTATAACGTGCATGGAAAGCAAAGTGATTGTCAAGAGCATAGCATAGATACATACTAAAGTGGTACTCAGCTTGTCCCATAAGTGGAAGCAAAACATAAATGCTTGGACACCTTCAAAAGATTATAAGGATGACTAGAAATAAAAAGTTTGAACAAGCAATACCATAATTATGAATCAATCAATAAAATCTTGGGACCATGCACATAAAACTAAGAATGACAACTATGCTCTCATAAGTGGTGCATAAACTAGAAGGTGGAGACTCAACATAAAAGTAAAAGAAGGTCTCTCTTTGAGAAGCAAGTAAGATCACTCATGTGCTAGAGCTTTTTATTGAAACAACAAGAGTATAAAATACACTTTTGAGAGGTGGATGATGTCAACGGTAAGTACAAAGCATATAGGTTGTGCAAAAGTGCTACTTCTAAATCGCAAGCCTCATGCATAATTGATACTAGTGCTCACACCTCGTCCTACTCACCTCGGATCACCATTAGCTCTCATCACATACAAGTTGTTTTAACCGAGTATCACAAAGGTGTACCCCCGTGCCTCCTGTACAAAGGTCCTAGGAGATGCATTGCTTTTGATTTCTCATTTTTAAAGCATCTTCAACTTGGGACATCCATACCCAGGACGACACGAGCAACAGATAAATGGACTCCTCTTATTTTTTATTGCTAGAAGCTTTATCATAAGAGATTGAGGATTTGTCCAACTGAAACTTCGACCATGATACATGGCTTCGGTTAGCGGCCCAATGTTCTTCTCTAACAAAAATGTGTACTCAAACTATTTTGCATTGATAATCTCCTTCATTTCAGACAAGATGAACATGCATAGCACATGATATTCAGCGGCAAAGCACGCTGAGGTGTCCCCAGTATTTCAATGGTTATCACACAACAAGCAACTTAAAAGAGCTACGGTTACACAAGGAACACACACTAGGGACAATAGTCATTTTGACTACTTTCCCATGAGCAACAAAAATATAATACTTTGAAATTTAAAGGTAGCATATGAGCAAACTACTATGGAATGGCAATGAAATACCACATATCGGTAGATATGGTGGACACTTTGGCATATTTGGTTTTGGTGGTTGGATGCATGAATAAAATACTCATACAAATGGAGGCTAGAAAAATACCGGGTGCGACCAACTAAGAGAGTATAATGGCCATAATCATGCACAATGACAAAATATATTAATCAAAGCATAAATTGATACACAAGTTGCAAACTAAATGATCATAGAGGCAAGAATTTACTGGAATGTAGTCATAACATGTTGTAAAACATGTGCCAAGTCGACCCAAATAAAAACATTCGCAAGAGAATATATACCACAACATTATGCTTTTCTATTGTATGCTAAAAACAATGCATGAAACCTTCAATGTCACACTAAACACTCTCAGTATTTGAGACTAATCATAATGAAAACATAATTAACAAGATCATCATGAGAATAACATCTAGCAAGATATGCAAAAATAACTATGCCACAGTCCAAAAATGTTTTCATTTGCATCACATACACATAAAACTTTTTCATGCTTCCAACGCCAACCAAATGAAACCAAACAACTCTCATATATGAAAAACAAGTAAATGTCCAGAGAGCTATTGAAACTCAAATAAATGTAAAAGTGGAGTGTGTCTCTCTCCAACGCAAAATACATAACAGTGGAGCGTGTCTCACTCCAAAATAAACATGCAAAACAGCGGAGCGTGTCTCACTCGAAAGTAAATATGCAAAACGGTGGAGCATGTCTCACTCCGAAGTAAACATGAATGATGGGATCCAAATTTATTAAAAGTAAACACACAACAAAAAGTAAAGGCGCTCCAAGGATAACACATATCACATGAAGAAATAAAAATATAGCATGTTGAAAAATGACCTGGTGCTTTTTGTTGATGAAGAGGGGATGCCTTGGGCATCCCCAAGCTTTGACGCTTGTACTTCTTGGATATTTCTTGGGGGGTCCAGGGAACATCCCTAAGCTTGAGCTATTGTCTATGCTTCATCTTAGTGCATCATTCTTCTCTCCCTACACTTGAAAACTTCCTTCACACAAAACTCAACACAATTGATTAGCAACATTAGTGCAAATAAAAAAGATATATCAAACCAGCAAGACTTCAGTAATGGCACATATCAAATACTAATTTTAACATATGCTAATGTAGCTACTTCTTCCCAAAGCTCTTTTTCACAAAAGAACTCAAAAAAATGAAGCATAAGACGCAAATGCAAAACATGGCAGAAATCTGTCAAAACAGACCAGCAGGCAGAGATCGAAATTAAAGAAATAGTTCTGTTGCTCAAATCGAAAAATGCTAAACTAGCTAAAGTTAGCTAACATACTGGGGCATAAGCACAAAACATTTCAGCTGAAAATAACGTTCTGGCGATTTTTAATTGTTTTTTTCGTGATCAGCATAGAATCTGTTTCAGAATTGCAAATACCCCAAACACTGCTTTCTTTCTATTAGAGACTACCCTTGGCACAAAAACAAAATAAAAACGATAAGGAGAGGTTATTACAGTAGCAATAACTTCCAAGACTCAACAAAGCAAAAATAACATAAATAAAACATGGGTTGTCTCCCATAAGCGCTTTTCTTTAACGCCTTTGAGCTAGGCGCAGAAAGGGTGCAAATCAAGTATTGTCAAGAGAGAAATCATTAAGATCGGGAATGAAAGTAGTTTCAACAAGGCATTCTATGCTATCTATAGTGGTTTTTGAAATTTCTCTCTCAGCACTTTTAGGTTTACTTTTTTCATCAAATAAATTCTCAGGAACAATCCAATCAAAATTCCTATCGTAAGCTTCATGCACTGCTAGGTATTGGTATATTGATTTCCTCCGTTTTAAATTTACTAATCTTACCAAATAATTTCAGAATATCTATGCTTGATCCTAGCATACCATAGTGTTCAAATATTTTCCTTGCTTCTATAGCTTCATACCTAAATTTTCTAAGCAAGGTTTCAAGAATAAATTCTTTTTTCTCACCATCCTCAATTTCATGGAGTTTAAGAAACATGTATTGCAAAGATGAGTGAAGGCTAATAAATTTACTCTCTAGCATTTTAACTAGGCAAGCCATCGCGGTTTCATAATCGGGAGCAAGTTCAGTTAAAGATTTTTCTGGGATTTTCTCATACTTACTAATATGATTAAGGAACTCTCTAATATTATTTATCCCTACTATAGATCCATCACCTATATATAGGTTCTAAACTCAAACTCGGGAATAATCATGGTAAACTAAATGCAATAAAAGTAACAACTAAACTAATTTTTTATTTTTATTTTTGATATAAGATGCAAACAAGATAAACATAAAGTATGCAATCAAAACAATAACAAAGTAAAGGAGTTGGGGAGTGAGAGACTCCCCTCGCGGAAGAGATGCTTTTCTCCCCGGCAACGGTGCCAGAAAAAGTCTTTCCTCATCGCGGAGTTGATGAAGGAGAATTTATGCGCAACGTTGAGTGGAACCCCAAGAGGAAGGTATGATGAGCACAACAAAAAGTTTTCCCTCTGTAAGAAACCAAGGTTTATCGACTAGTAGGAGAAAAACGTTCTCTCTCGAGGTGTTGCGAACCAACTCGTGGCAGGGCGCACTGCCGGCGTCAGCAGCAACGTGGAGACCTGCACACAAACAACCAAGTACTTTGTCCCCAACTTTCAGCGAGGTTGTCAAGCTCACTGGTTTTGCTGAAAACAAAGGATTAAACGAACCGTGTGGAAAAAGAATTGTTTGCAGAGAACAGAACAGAAAAATGTTGTAGAAGATTGCAATTAAAAGAAGAAGGACCGGGATCCATAGTTCACTAGAGGCACCTCCCAAATAAATAAATATGCTGGGTAAACAAATTACAGATGGGCAATTGACAAACAGAGATTCTATGCTAATGGTTGGTGCAGAATACATGCTATGAAAGTATGCGGGCATTATAACAATATACATAGACCGTAATCCAACTACATCTATGATTAATAATCCACCTTTAGGATTGCATCCGCGACACCCTCCAGTATTAAGTTGCAAGCAACGGACTATCGCTTTAAGCAATGTGTGTAAAGTAAACGATGAAACTATCCTTTAATAGAACATCGCTGTTTTCTCTCTAGTAGGAAAACACATCTACAAACGTAGAGAACAAGGTCACTTCCGATGGTTAAATAGAGGCATGAACCCAATATCGAGCATAAATACTCCCTCTTGGAGTCGCTAGCATCTACTTGGCTAGAGCATCTACTAGAAATGGAGAGCATGCAAGATCATAATAACATAATACATAATCTCAACCAAAGCAATCTCTCTATAAATCGGATCCACATCAAACCAACATGTAGCAATTACAAATAGATGATCCTGAACATGTTAGGCAGCTCACAAGATCTATACATGAAACACAACAAGGAGAGGATAGCCATCTAGCTACTGCTATGGACCCATGGTCCCGTGGAGGACTACTCACGCATCACCTCAATGAAGACATGGCGATGTAGAGGCCTCCGGCGGTGATTTCCCTCTCCGGCAGGCTGCCGGGATGGACTGCAGAACCCTCCCGAACTAGGGTTTTGGTTGACGGCAGCGTCGGAACTTTTCGTGGATGGAGACTCTGGTCCTGGGGTTTTCCCGATACGAGGAATAAATAGGCGGAAGGGCGGAGCAAACGAGGCGACGAGGTGCCAGTACATGGGCCAGGTGCAACCAAGGGTGGGGTCGCGCCTTCCCTATGTACTGCCACATGGCAGCTCTCCTGCGCGCGTCCTTCTGGCTCCGTCTTCGTCCTGTAAAAATAAGACTATGGGATTTTGTTTCGTCCAATTCCGAGAAACTTTCATGTACAACTTTTCTGAAACAGAAAAACAGCAGAAAACAGGAACTAACACTGCGGCACTGCGTTAATAGGTTAGTCCCAGAAAATGCTAAAAAGTGTGGAAAAGTGCACATAAAGCATATAAGAATTATAACAAAACAAGCATGAATCATCAAAAATTATATATATGTTTGGGACGTATCAGCGCCTGCGCTAATTTTCCCCTGCCAGACGTTGTATTATGCAGCACGTGCTTGGGCGCTAAATACGTTCCTTCGCCGGACGTTCCATTATGCAGCGCGCAGCGCGGCCAAACAACATTTTGATTATATTTTGCGCATGGAATCGATCAAACAAAACATGAAAAATTAACTAGAAATACGAAATATATTGCAAACTTTGATGCTACAACCACATTAATTTTGAAACTACCCTAAACTACTCGAATCCCATTCGAAATTCGACGAGCGAGTGGTGTCCGACACCAGAGTGGATGTCCACTTGAAGGAGGAGGAGAGGACGATCGTCGACGGGTCGGTACCGTTTTTCTTCTCCTCCGCTTTCCTCGCGGCCTTCTCCTACCTCTCCTTCTTTCTCGCCGCTGACTTCGCCATCCGCTCCTCGCGATCCGCCTTCTTCGCCGCCGCCACCTTCTCCTCTTCCTTGTTCGTGTAGAAGGCCTCCATCGCGGCGACGTCCTCCGGGAACTGGCGCGCCCACTAGAGGCGAAGGCGCTCGTCGCGCTCCGCGATGACGAGCCGCTGCTCGAGCTCGCACTGGTGCTACTGCTGCTCACGCGTGACGGCTAGAGGCGGCGGCGCGAGCGCTTTCGCCTGCTCCCGCATCCACGCGTCGTGGAAGTTCATCGTCCGGCGGGAGCGGTGATGGCGTGTAAGACACACGTCCGTTGGGAACCCCAAGATGAAGGTGTGATGCGTACAGCAGCAAGTTTTCCCTCAGTAAGAAACCAAGGTTATCGAACCAGTAGGATTCAAGGAACACGTGAAGGTTGTTGGTGACGGAGTGTAGTGCGCCGCAACACCAGGGATTCCAGCGCCAACGTGGAACCTGCACAACACAATCAAAGTACTTTGCCCCAACGTAACAGTGAGGTTGTCAATCTCACCGGCTTGTTGTAAACAAAGGATTAAATGTATAGTGTGGAAGATGATGTTTGTTTGCGAAGAACAGTAAAGAACAGAGTTTGCAGTAGATTGTATTTCAGATGTAAAAGAATGGACCGGGGTCCACAATTCACTAGTGGTGTCTCTCCCATAAGATAAATAGCATGTTGGATGAACAAATTACAGTTGGGCAATTGACAAATAGAGAAGGCATAACAATGCACATACATATATCACGATGACTACTATGAGATTTAATCAGGGCATTACGACAAAGTACATAGACCGCTATCCAGCATGCATCTATGCCTAAAAAGTCCACCTTCAGGTTATCATCCGAACCCCTTCCAGTATTAAGTTGCAAACAATATACAATTGCATTAAGTATGGTGCGTAATGTAATCAACACAAATATCCTTAGACAAAGCATTGATGTTTTATCCCTAGTGGCAATAGCACATCCACAACCTTATAACTTTCTGTCACTGTCCCAGATTCAATGGAGGCATGAACCCACTATCGAGCATAAATACTCCCTCTTGTAGTCACAAGTATCAACTTGGCTAGAGCCTCTACTAGCAACGGGGAGCATGCAAGAACATAAACAACACATATATGATAGATTGATAATCAACTTGACATAGTATTCCATATTCATCGGATCCCAACAAACACAACATGTAGCATTACAAATAGATGATCTTGATCATGATAGGCAGCTCACAAGATCTAACATGATAGCGCAATGAGGAGAAGACAACCATCTAGCTACTGCTATGGACCCATAGTCCAGGGGTGAACTACTCACACATCAATCTGGAGGCGATCATGGTGATTTCGTCCAATTCCGAGAATATTTCTTTTGTAGGATTTCTGAAACCAAAAACAGCAACTGGCTCTTCGGCATCTCGTCAATTGGTTAGTGCCGGAAAATGCATAATAATGACATAAAGTGTGTATAAAACATGTGAGTATCATCATAAAAGTAGCATGGAACATAATAAATTATAGATACGTTTGAGACGTATCAAGCATCCCCAAGCTTAGTTCCTACTCGCCCTCGAGTACGTAGACGATAACAAGGATAATTTCTGAAGTGACATGCTATCATAATCTTGATCAATACTATTGTAAAGCATACGAGATGAATGCAGCGATTCGAAGCAATGGTAAAGACAATGAGTAAACAACTGAATCATATAGCAAAGACTTTTCATGAATAGTACTTTCAAGACAAGCAT
This sequence comes from Lolium rigidum, assembly GCF_022539505.1. Classification (NCBI taxonomy): domain Eukaryota; kingdom Viridiplantae; phylum Streptophyta; class Magnoliopsida; order Poales; family Poaceae; genus Lolium; species Lolium rigidum. The sequence continues at coordinate 178,607,983 of NC_061514.1, read as the reverse complement.
CAATAAGACTTGCATAAGAGTTAACTCATAAAGCAATAAATTCTTAGTAGAAAGCTTTGAAGCAACACAAAGGAAGTTATAAGTTTCAGCAGTTGCTTTCAACTTCAACATGTTTATCTCATGGATAATTGTCAACACAAAGTAATATAACAAGTGCAATAGGTAAACATGTAAGAATCAATGTACACAGTTCACACAAGTGTTTGCTTCTAAGATAGAAAGAAGTAGGTAAACTGACTCAACAATAAAGTAGAAGATAGGCCCTTCGCAGAGGGAAGCATGGATTACTATTTTTGTGCTAGAGGTTTTCATTTTGAAAACATAGAAGAAATTTTGTCAACGGTAGTAATAAATCATATGTGTTATGTATAAGACATCCTATAAGTTGCAAGTCTCATGCATAGATTACCAATAGTGCTCGCACCTTGTTCTAATTAGCTTGGATTTACATGGATTATCATTGCATAACATATGTTTCAACCAAGTGTCACAAAGGGGTACCACTATGCCGCCTCGTACAAAGGTCTAAGGAGAAAGATCGCATTTGATTTCTCGTTTTTGATTATTCTCAACTTAGACATCCATACCGGGACAACATAGACAACAGGTAATGGACTCCTCTTTAATGCATAAGCATTCGACAACAGATAATATTCTCATAAGAGATTGAGGATTAATTGTCCAAACTGAAACTTCCACCATGATTCATGGCTTTAGTTAGCGGCCCAATGTTCTTCTCTAACAATAAGCATACTCAAACCATTTGATCATGATAAATCACCCTTACTTCGTACAAGACGAACATGCATAGCAACTCACATGATATTCAACAAAGGTGTAATAGTTGGTGGCGTCCCTGAAGCATGGTTACCGCTCAACAAGCAACTTATAAGAAATAAGACACATAAGCTACATATTCTTTACCACAATAGTTTTTAAGGCTATTTTCCCATGAGCTATATATTGCAAAGACAAAGAATGGAATTTTAAAGGTAGCACTCAAGTAATTTACTTTGGAATGGCAGAGAAATACCATGTAGTAGGTAGGTATGGTGGACACAAATGGCATGGTTTTTGGCTCAAGGATTTGGATGCACGAGAAGAATTCCTCTCAATACAAGGCTTAGGCTAGCAAGGTTGTTTGAAGCAAACTCAAGTATAAACCGGTACAGACAAAACTTACATAAGAACATATTGCAAGCATTATAAGACTCTACATTGTCTTCCTTGTTGTTCAAACACCTTAACCGTGAAAATATCTAGACTCTAGAGAGACCAATCATGCAAACCAAATTTTAACAAGCTCTATGTAGTTCTTCATTAATAGGTGCAAAGTACATGATGCAAAAGCTTAAACATGATCTATGTGAGCACAAAAATTGCCAAGTATAAAATTATTCAAGATATTATACCAATTACCACATGAAGCATTTTCTGTTTCCAACCATATAACAATGAACGAAGCAGTTTCATCCTTCGCCATGAAAATTAAATGTAAAGCTAAGAACACATGTGTTCATATGCAACAGCGGAGCGTGTCTCTCTCCCACACAAAGAATGCTAGGATCCGATTTTATTCAAACAAAAACAAAATAAAAACATACATACGCTCCAAGTAAAGCACATAAGATGTGATGGAATAAAAATATAGTTTCACTAGAGGTGACCTGATAAGTTGTCGATGAAGAAGGGATGCCTTGGGCATCCCCAAGCTTAGATGCTTGAGTCTTCCTAAAATATGCAGGGATGAACCACGGGGGCATCCCCAAGCTTATACTTTTCACTCTTCTTGATCATATTGTATCATCCTCCTCTCTTGACCCTTGAAAACTTCCTCCACACCAAACTCAAAACAAACTCATTAAAGGGTTAGTGCATAATCAAAAATTCACATATTAAGAGGTGACATAATCATTATTAACACTTCTGGACATTGCGCAAAGCTACTGAAAGTTAATGGAACAAAGAAATCCATCAAACATAGCAAAACAGGCAATGCGAAATAAAAGGCAGAATCTGTCAAAACAGAACAGTCCGTAAGGACGAATTTTTCTGGGGCACTTAACTTACTCACATGAAAAAGCTCAAATTGAATGAAAGTTGCGTACATATCTGAGGATCACAAACGTAAATTGTCAGATTTTTCTGAGTTACCTACAGATAGGGCTGCTCAATTTTGTGTCAGCAAGAAATCTGTTTCTGCGCAGTAATCCAAATCTAGTATCAACCCTACTATCAAAGACTTTACTTGGCACAAAAATGCAATAAAATAAAGATAAGGAGAGGTTGCTACAGTAGTAACAACTTCCAAGACTCAAATATAAAACAAAAGTGCAGAAGTAAAATAATGGGTTGTCTCCCATAAGCGCTTTTCTTTAACGCCTTTCAGCTAGGCGCAGAAAGTGTGAATCAAGTATTATCGATAGATGAAACATTAACATCGTAATTTGTTCTAATAATAGAATCATAAGGTAACTTCATTCTCTTTCTAGGGAAGTGTGCCATACCTTTCTTGAGAGGAAATTGATAATTAATATTACCTTCCTTCATATCAATGATAGCACCAACAGTTCGAAGAAAAGGTCTTCCCAATATAATGGGACAAGATGCATTGCATTCAATATCCAAGACAACAAAATCAACGGGGACAAGGTTATTGTTAACCATAATGCGAACATTATCAATCCTCCCCAAAGGTTTCTTTATAGCATTATCAGCAAGATTAACATCCAAATAACAATTTTTCAATGGTGGCAAGTCAAGCATATCATAGATTTTCTTAGGCATAACAAAAATACTTGCACCAAGATCACATAAAGCATTACAATCAAAATAATTGACCCTCATCTTAATGATGGGCTCCCAACCATCCTCTAACTTCCTAGGAATAGAAGTTTCAAGTTTTAGTTTCTCCTCTCTAGCTTTTATGAGAGCATTTGTAATATGTTTTGTAAAGGCAAAATTTATAGCACTAGCATTGGGACTTTTAGCAAGTTTTTGTAAGAACTTAATAACTTCAGAGATATGACAATCATCAAAATCTAAACCATTATGATCTACAGCAATGGAATCATTGTCCCCAATATTTTGAAAAATTTCAGCAGTTTTATCACAAACAGTTTCAGCAGTTTTAGCAATTTCAGCAGTTTCAAGCAGTTTTGCACGCGTTGCACTACGAGTAGAATCATTGCCAACACCAATTGTTTTATCATTGATAGTAGGAGGTTTAGCAACATGTGAAGCATTAACATTACTAGTGGTGGTAATAGTCCAAACTTTAGCTACATTATTCTCTTTAGCAAATTTTTCGTTTTCTTCTCTTTCCCATCTAGCATGTAGTTCAACCATCAATCTAATATTTTCATTAATTCGAACTTGGATGGAGTTTGCTGTAGAAAATGACTTAATATCTTTATCTTCATTAGGCATAACTTTCAATTTTAAAAGATCAACATCAGTGGCAAGACTATCAACCTTAGAAGCAAGAATATCAATTTTACCAAGCTTTTCTTCAACAGATTTGTTAAAAGCAGTTTGTGTACTAATAAACTCTTTAAGCATGGCTTCAAGACCAGGGGGTACACTCCTATTATTGTTGTAAGAATTATCATAAGAATTACCATAATCATTACCATTATTAGAAAGATATGGCCTATAGTTGTTACCAGAATTATTCCTATAAGCATTGTTGTTGAAATTATTATTTTTAATGAAGTTCACATCAACATGTTCTTCTTGAGCAACCAATGAAGCTAAAGGAACATTATTAGGATCAACATTAGATCTACCATTCACAAGCATAGACATAATAGCATCAGTCTTATCACTCAAGGAAGAGGTTTCTTCAACAGAATTTACCTTCTTACCTTGTGGAGCCCTTTCCGTGTGCCATTCGGAGTAATTGATCATCATATTATCAAGAAGTTTTGTTGCCGCGCCTAAGGTGATGGACATAAAAGTACCTCCAGCAGCTGAATCCAATAGGTTCCGCGAAGAAAAATTCAGTCCTGCATAAAAGGTTTGGATGATCATCCAAGTAGTCGATCCATGGGTAGGGCAATTCTTCACCAAAGATTTCATTATTTCCCATGCTTGGGCAACATGCTCATTATCCAATTGCTTAAAATTCATTATGCTACTTCTCAAAGATATAATTTTAGCGGGAGGATAATATCTACCAATGAAAGCATCCTTACATTTAGTCCATGAATCAATACTATTTTTAGGTAAAGATAGCAACCAATCTTTAGCTATTCCTCTTAAGGAGAAAGGAAACAATTTTAATTTTATAATGTCACCATCTACATCCTTATACTTTTGCATTTCACAAAGTTCAACAAAATTATTAAGATGGGCAGCAACATCATCAGAACTAACACCAGAAAATTGCTCTCTCATAACAAGATTTAGTAAAGCAGGTTTAATTTCAAAAAATTCTGTTGTAGTAGCAGGTGGAGCAATAGGTGTGCATAGGAAATCATTATTATTTGTGCTAGTGAAGTCACACAACTTAGTATTTTCAGGAGTACCCATTTTAGCAGTAGTAAATAAAGCAAACTAAATAAAGTAAATGCAAGTAACTAATTTTTTTGTATTTTTGATATAGAGAACGCAAACAAGACAGTAAATAAAGTAAAGCTAGCAACTAATTTTTTTGTATTTTTGATATAAAGAGCAAACAAAGCAGTAAATAAAGTAAAGTAAAGCAAGACAAAAACAAAGTAAAGAGATTGGATGTGGGAGACTCCCCTTGCAGCGTGTCTTGATCTCCCCAAATGAACACGAGGATACAATCACCAAACAATACTTAAGTAGCCTTAATTAGCCTTAATGGCTCACTCCAAATGATCTAGCATCATCACTTAGCATTGCTACCAAGAATTAATCTAGGGTTTTCTTACTTAGGGTTAGAGAAATAATTTCCTCTCATTACATATGTAAATGATAGTTTCCATTTAGTTCTTGAGGAATAATTTCCTCTCATTGAATCTTCTTAAGATTTAATTTCTCAAACAATCATACATGAAATCATGTTGACCTAAGTCAACCATTCATCATCATCATTTGAGAAAATGATTTAAATGAGGTAGAATACCTCATACTATTTAACAATGCTTATTATGATTTAACATCACCAAGTATTTCATGTGAGAGTATTTGACCAGGGGATCAAACTTCATATGGAAGTACTTGGGACAAGATTTAAATGAAGTGAAACACTTCATATGATTTGCATAATAGTTTTGGACAATATCACTTAACTAAAATAGCCATATTGTCTTCTATTTAATTTGGGCCATGATCACTCAAAGTGACCACACCATCTTTTTGCATAAACAATTAGTGTAAGTGAAATGTGAGCTATTAGAGTTGGAATTAACTAAATATCATTTTTGGTTGATTTTTAAGAATTGTTTGAAGTCCCAAAAGTTTATGATTTGTTATTTTCGTCACATTAATTCTACAACAGATTTCAAAGTGGGACCAGTGTGGTTGGATCAAGCATTTCAGTAGCTTTCCAACAATATAAAGTTTGTTAAATTTGGCCCAGCCAATTTGAAACTATTCAATTTCCAAGACAGGACGAGTATTTGAATTCTCTGAAACATTTTAATTTGAAAAATGCTAAATGGGCTAGGCGGGAAAAGGAATGGGCCGATTTGGTTTGAAACTGAGGAAACCAGCCCAGTAGCGCTGCGGGCCAGCTAACAAAGGGGCCCGCACGTCAGCGACTGAGGTTTACCGAAACGGTACCTTCTACTCTGGACCGTGCGATTAGATGGCGATCGAACGGTGGCGCTTCGTCGTCGTCGTCGACGAGAGAGGGTTGCTGCCGCGGCGGAGGTAGGGGGTCGGCGGCGAGCTGGAGCTCCGGCGAGGGTCAGCGACAGTGCAGGGCGAGGTTGTCGTCGACGGCGAGTGCACTAGTACCGGTGGCGTCGCTCGGGGAGGCGTCAAACGACGGCGTCGCTGAGGTACTGGCGTGGCGGTCTCCGGTGAAATTGCGGCGGCGGAGTGGACAATGTGGAGCAGAGAGGTGTTGAGGAAGGTCAGGAGGGAGAGGGGAAGTCGAGGGTGTGAAGAGATCATCCAGGGGCGTGCTCTTTTTATAGTGGCGCGAGGTGCGGCGAGGGTACCGTGGAGGTCGACAGCGGAGCGGCGCTTCCGGCGAGCAATCGGGGTAGGCGATGGCAGCTCTGGGTAGGCGGCGTCCAGGCGGTGCTAGGGTGCTTGCTAGCTAGGTGGGGGACGGCCTGGTGAGCGAGCGCGACGACGAGTCCTGGCGGCACGGGCGCGGAAGAAATGGCGAGGTGGTCGACGGTGACAGGCGGCGCGAGGGCAAGGGGGCGTGTCTGGTGGGTTGGCGCTGCGACAGCGAAGCTCAACGAGTATCCAGGGGGTCCGGGGGAGGCTTGAGCTGGCGAGGCGGCGCGTGGCCAGTGCTGCTCGTGGCGCGCGCGCGTGCGACGCCCACGGCATGCGCTGGTCACCCTGGGCGCGCTCCTTCCGGCCATGGTCGGCCTCCTCCTCGACCAAAGCTGGCATAGGCTGGTGCAGTAGGGCTAGGTGTCGCTCAGGGACATGGTGGGCAATGCTGGAGAGGGAAGGAGAGGAGGGGAGCATGTGCAAGGTTGACATGGCCGGCATGGCCATGTCCATGCTAGGTTTGGCCTCCTCCTCTAGGGTTGTTGTGCATGGTTAGAGAGAGAGGGGACCAGGGAGCAAGTAGAAGCAAGGTGGTGCAGTTTAGAGTGGGAAAACACTATTTCAAATAGTGTTTGAATTGATGCCTAATTGCAATTTGCAAATTGTTGCCAAATTTGGTTTGTGCACTATGGTTCCAAAATTTGAAAATGGTGCATTTGGATAAGTTGCGAATGACCAGAGAGAAATACAAGTGGTGGTGGAATTTTAAAAATAAAAGAATCGCAAAATTGCAATGTGTGAGATTGTTGCATTTGATAAAAAGTTCCAACTTCGCATGAGCATGCTTTTTGATCCAAGATGATTTTGGCATGGTGGTCTTTACCAAAGTTGTTCACCTTGATGTGCTTTTGGATGACATGCAAAGAATTGGGAAAGTTTAGTTTGAAAAACTTGAAATGCAGGGGCTCAAAGTAGTGACCAGCATGTAAATAACAGATTTGACCATTATCCCATGTGATCACAATTTGAGTTTGAATTTGATTTGATTTGTGTTTCTTTGATTCCAAAAGTTGTAATAAGTGTTTAGTAACATAATACAACTAATGGTGCAGACCAAAATGGTCTAGGGTAAAGATTTGCAAAATGGCATAAACCATATGTGAGGGTTTTGTGATTTTCTAACTTTTATTCTTTTCTTTTTCTTTGCTTCACTTAAGCATGGGTGAGGTTTATTTGGTGTTAGATTGAGTTGGGTAAAGGGTTCAAACCATTTTGGGGCCATGGGGGTGCCTAGGTCAAGATTTGAGATTTTGGCTAAGTGCCACATATGCCTCTATGCATATGTTTTAATTCATTTTTGTTTTCTTTTTTATTTCACCAAGATTTGAGTGGTAAGCCTTAAATTAGGTTTGTTGAGGTATTTTCAAACCATCTACCAAGGTAGACAAAGAAAAGTTTAGCATTTGCAAAAAGTAGCCATAGGCTTGCATATGCCTTTTTCTTATTTAAGATCATTTCTTTTTATTTTGTTTTTCAAAAGTTGGTGACAAGGGAGAGGGGGTTTAGGGTTTAGTGGGGTTTACCATAGTCCACCACCATTTAGTAGAGTAAGAAAGGTAGGGTTCAAGATTTACATATTAGGGCTATATGCCCACATATGTCTTTTTCTTTTATTTTGGTTTCTCAAAATAGATCCACTTGGATTTGAGAAGGTTAAGGTTTAGGGTTTTGGGAAATGTGTTCAAAGTAATAAACAAACATTCATGGCAAAACACAAGTATTAGGCATGAGCACTATGCATAGCACTCTAGGTAAGAAAAGTTTTTGTTGGTTCTCACTTTTGGAAAAAAGGAAATTCATTTTCTCTTTGTTTTAAAAATTTGGGGTGTTACAAACCCTTCCCCCTTAAACAAATCTCGTCCCGAGATTTTAAGAAAAGTTAGGTTCCTAAGAGAGATTGGGCGATATGATTTAACAGGAAAACATACTTGGCATGGCCTCGAGGTGCTTCTTGGGCTTCGTTGCGCTCATGTTGTAGAGGCGGCCGTTGTTGTTGTTCTGGTTCTTTCTTGCGGCAAAGTGGCGCTGGTTCTGAGCAGGTGCAGCGGTGTTGGCGGCAATCTTGGCTAACCTTTTGGGGCACTCGTTGGAGTAATGCCCAACCACTCCACACTCATAACAAGTGATGGTGGCCTTGTCCTTGTTGGCGACGGGGATGGCATTGCTTCCAGTCCTAGGGCCAGTGTTGTTGTTGTTGTTGTTCCCGTTGTTGTTGTTGCTGTTGGGGTTGGTGGTGTTGTTGTGATTGTTGTTGTTGTTGCCTCCGGGCTTCGGGGGTCCTCCGTGGTTGTTGGTGTAGTTTGGGCGGTAAGTCTGGGCAGTGGTCTTGTTGTATCTGGGAGTAAATCCTCCAGATGAGTTGTTGCGGTACTTCTGGGTATTGCTGGACCCATGCTGGTTCATCATTCGGCGTTTGCGGTTCTCGTTGGCTTGGTGAAGCTTCCCTTCCATCTGGATGGCGGGGTCCACCAGGGCTTCTAAGTCAGCAAAGGGAATGTTGACCAGTACATTCTGCATTTCGTCGTGGAGTCCGTTCAGAAATCTTTCCTTCCGCTTCTCATTGGTGTCGGTTTCGTCCGGGGCGTACCTTGACAGAGTAAGGAATCTGTCGCGGTATTCTACCACGGACATTTTGCCTTGCTTGATTTCGCGGAACTCGTCTCTCATCTTCTTAATCAGTCCTTGGGGCACATGGTACTTGCTAAACTTCAGCTTGAAGTCTTCCCAGGTCATCATCTGTCCCGCATTCATTGCGCGGGCGCTTGTCCACCAGGCTCGTGCATGTTCTGACAGGTAGTGGGTGGCGAATAGCACTTTCTCGGTGGCTTCAACTCCCGCAACTTCCAGGTTGTTCTCCATTGTCTGGAGCCAGTCATCTGCGTCTAGTGGCTCTTCGGTCTTGCTGAAAATAGGTGGGTTGGTGTTTTGAAAGTTCTTCAGTTTTGACCCAGGGTGGTCGTTGTTTCCATGTCCGTTGTTGTTCTGAGCGATCTGCTGCAGTGCAGCAATGTTGGCTTGGCGTTCAGCTCTCTCGGCTTCTCGGTATGCCATCATCATTTGAAGCATCTGCATCATGGCGTCTTGGTTGGCGCTGCGGGTGGGTGGGGCCATCTGAACATCGGAGTAGATGATAAGATAAGAGGGAAATTTCTATGGTTTGTTTGATTTAAAGTTCAAAACTTGAAACTTGAGTAGTGTTGAGGGGGTAAAAACCAGCAACACTTTTTCATTCATACCAAACATCACACATTACAAATCTAACACACCGTTGGTTTGAAGAACTATTCATTCGCTCTACGATACAAGGGGATCCTGATACAACTCACACCTACGAACGTGCTTTAGTGATACTACTCTGCAGGGTGGATTCTTCTTCTTCACGGGTAATGTGCTTGGCAAAAGGAGAGGGCGTTGTCCAACTCCTTGCGGGTCTTGTACAGCATGAAGTCTAGGTGTGCTACATAGTGGTTCATCTCCGTGTGCGGGGGCATGGTGATCGGTCTTCCCATGGGGTCATGTCTTGGGTAGTAGATGAAGCGAGTGTTCTGAATCTTGTTCTCATTTTGTCCACAGAGACGGGCAATTGCTTCTTGCATAGCTCTTACTAGTCCTTCCTTCCAAGTGTTTCCCGTTACAGAAAACCAAAAGGTTTCTCATATTGGAGCTCCAGGCTTTCTTCGCAGATCTGCAGTAACTTCCCACCGAGGTGGTCCTCCGGAGTGAGTATTGAGGGATATTCCGAAGAACTCGGGGTACGGGCGTCCTAGATATTCCACTAGTTGCTTCAAATCCTTCTCGAACATTAGGTTTCCTCCGTGGCCAAGCTGATAGGACTTGCAGGTGTACTCCATCTGTGAGCAATTTAGGATGAGTGAGTTAAAGAAGTAGTCAAGTGTGCACAATTTTATGTAGGCTTGCAAAGAAAAGTAGAGCATAGATTTCTCATTTTTGAAAAAGATCTCAAGGATAAGAGTGAGAATAAGTTTTCACAAATATTCACTTCATTGGTTTTTGAAACTAAGTTTTTCAGACGTCTCTTCTAACTAGGGTCTCCTAAGGTCAAACAATGGGTGATACTAACTTGTCAACACCCGGATTTTTAAGTCCAGATGCCTGTCATGCCATACATCGCAATCCCAGGAATATTGTTGTTGCGAGACATAACAGTTGATATCATAAGTCATCATTCATTACATACCATAGTCGTCTTACAAATAGAGATCACATGATCCAATATTACACAAATAGTTGATCTATTGATCAATGGACACAAAGTTCATAGCGGAAGCGTAAATAGAATGGACTCTCTAGTCCACAGGCCAACGTCTGATGTCAGAAGATTCCCTAGTTGTCGTACACATCTTGGTTGCTGTCATCTTGATAGTTTTTCTCCTCTTCATAGTCTGGCCATTTGAATAGCCAGGGACACAGCCGTGAGTACTCTAAAGTACTCGCAAACTAATACTAATGTAAGTACTATCAATTCTAGTAAGGGGGTGCTAAGCTCTAGTTTATTTGCATAAAGCCAATTTTAATTCACAAGTATTTGAGAAAAGACTTATTCATGTGCTAACTAACTCAAGTGGGAACATTAGTGTCATTCCCACAACTCAATTGTGATTCAAAAACAAGTCACCATTCACCATTCACTTCACCAACATTTTCAAGAATCTGACACCAGAAACTGTATGGCCTTTCCAACCTGATACGTCCATTTTGCATCACTATTTTATATCATAATTTGCTGTTATTCATTGATATATTTCATATTTGGAGATGATACTTATGCTATTTCATCTATTTTGCATGTTTCATGATTATTGGAGGATCGCGCACCGGAGTCAGGATTCTCGCCGGAAAAAGCATCGTCAGAATGCAATATTTCGGAAGATCAACAGTTGACGGAAATTATATGAAAAATCCTATTTTTCCAGAAGACGAAGGGAGACAGAAGGGGGAGCCGAGGAGGGCCGAGGTGGGCCCACCTCATAGGCTGTCGCGGCCCAAGGCCTGGCCGCGCCGCCTTGTGAGGAGGGGGCCCACAGCCCCCTCTGGTCTCCTTTTCTTCGCGTACGTATTTTTCCCGAAAACCTAAGATCGAGGGGATAGTCGCGAGGAGTCAGAGCCGCCTCTGCGGGGCAGAAAACACCAGAGAGAAAAGAGCTCTCCGGAAGGCTGAAATCCATCGGGGAAATTCCCTCCCGGAGGGGGAAATCGACGCCATCGTCATCGTCATCGAGCTGGACATCATCTCCATCATCATCACCATCATCTTCATCATCATCACCGCCATCTCCACCGCTGCACCTCATCACCGTTGTAACAATTTGGGTTTGATCTTGATTGTTTGATAGGGGAAACTCTCCCGGTGTTGATTTCTACTTGTTATTGATGCTATTGAGTGAAACCGTTGAACCAAGGTTTATGTTCAGATTGTTATTCATCATCATATCACCTCTGATCATGTTCCATATGATGTCTCGTGAGTAGTTCGTTTAGTTCTTGAGGACATGGGTGAAGTCTAAATGTTAGTAGTGAATTATGTTGGTTAGTATTCAATGTTATGATATTTAAGTTGTGGTGTTATTCTTCTAGTGGTATCATGTGAACGTCAACTACATGATACTTCACCATTTATGGGCCTAGGGGAGTGCATCTTGTATTCGGTTGCTAATTGCGGGGTTGCCGGAGTGGCAGAAACCTAAACTCTCGTTAGTATATCGATGCAGGAGGGATAGCAGGATCTCGGAGTTTAAGGCTGTGGTTAGATTTATCTTAATTACTTTCTTGTATTTGCGGATGCTTGCGAGGGGTATAATCACAAGTATGTATTAGTCCTAGGAAGGGCGGTGCATTAGCATAGGTTCACCCACACAACACTTATCAAAACAATGAAGATTAATCAGCTATATGAAGCGAAAGCACTAGACTAAATCCCCGTGTGTCCTCAAGAACGTTTGATCATTATAAGTAAACAAACCGACTTGTCATTTGTGCTAAAAAGGATTGGGCCACTCGCTGCAATTATTTCTCTCGCACTTTAATTACTTGTACTTTATTCATCTGCTATACTAAAACCCCCTGAATACTTGTCTGTGAGCATTTACAGTGAATCCTTCATCGAAACTGCTTGTCAACACCTTCTGCTCCTCGTTGGGTTCGACACTCTTATTTATCGAAAGTACTACGATACACCCCCTATACTTGTGGGTCATCAAGACTATTTTCTGGCGCCGTTGCCGGGGAGTGAAGCGCTATTGGTAAGGGAAACCTTTACTGTACGTGCTGTTTTTATTTCTGCCTACTGCTAAAAATCATTATGGAGAGGTCTTCTCTTGAATTCCTCTTTGGGAAATCTGCTACTACTGCAAAGGTAGTGGATGAGGCACCAGGTGAGAAAGAGGTTCCATACAAAATACCTATGAAAATTATTGAACGTGTTGTGGATAACCGCTATGAAGGGGATGGAACTGTCCATCCTGGTGATCATTTACTGTTTTTACATGAATTATGCGGGTTATTCAAATGTGCGGGTATTGCTATGGATGAAGTTAGGAAGAAACTATTCTCTATATCGCTATCTGGTAAAGCGGCGCACTGGTATAAATTGCTGAAGAATAGGGATTCTCTTAATTGGGAGGACATTGTGCCTTTATTCTATTCCAAATTCTATCCTCCAAGTGAAATTCACAAAGATCGGAACCGCATATATAATTTCTGGCCTCATGATGGAGAGAGTATTGCCCAAGCTTGGGGGAGATTGAAGTCTTTAATGCTCAAATGCCCCATTCATGAGCTTCCGGTAATATTATTATTGGTAATTTCTATGCAAGATTGTCTTTTCAAGATAAGACTTTGCTGGATACTTCTTGTTCTGGATCATTTACACGCAACAAAGAAGAGTTTAAAAGGGACCTTCTTGATCGGATCCAGGAGAATACTGAAGGATGGGAGAACGACAAAGATAGATAGTCAGTGCCATTCCTTATGAGCTATATACGGAGATCATGCATGAAATTGGTTCTTGTGAACTTGAAGATATTGATGTGGTTATTCGGCTGGCTAATAGAGAAACTATCTCTCCTATTGGTATTGTTCGAGATGTGGAAGTTCTATGTGGTAAGATTAAATATCCCGTCGACTTTTTGGTACTTGGTTCTGCCGCTAGTAGGTATTGTCCTATTATTTTTGGTAGACCTTTCCTAAATACTTGTGGAG
>NC_061514.1:178120732-178280615 GCF_022539505.1 Lolium rigidum | reverse complement strand
GATAATGTTGTCGATGAAGAAGGGGATGCCTTGGGCATCCCCAAGCTTAGACGCTTGAGTCTTCTTGATATATGCAGGGGTGAACCACCGGGTGCATCCCCAAGCTTAGAGCTTTCACTCTCCTTGATCATGTTGCATCATACTCCTCTCTTGATCCTTGAAAACTTCCTCCACACCAAACTCGAAACAACTCATTAGAGGGTTAGTGCACAATATAAATTGACATATTCAGAGGTGACACAATCATTCTTAACACTTCTGGACATTGCATAATGCTACTGGACATTAGTGGATCAAAGAAATTCATCCAACATAGCGAAAGAGGCAATGCGAAATAAAAGGCAGAATCTGTCAAAACAGAACAGTTCGTATTGACGAATTTTAAAATGGCACCAGACTTGCTCAAACGAAAATGCTCAAATTTAATGAAAGTTGCGTACATATCTGAGGATCATGCTCGTAAATTGGCGTAATTTTCTGAGCTACCTACAGGGAGGTGGACCCAGATTCGTGACAGCAAAGAAATCTGGAACTGCGCAGTAATCCAAATCTAGTACTTACTTTTCTATCAACGGCTTAACTTGGCACAACAAAACTCAAAACTAAGATAAGGAGAGGTTGCTACAGTAGTAAACAACTTCCAAGACACAAAATAAAAACAAAGTACTGTAGGTAAAAACATGGGTTGTCTCCCATAAGCGCTTTTCTTTAACGCCTTTCAGCTAGGCGCGAAAGTGTGTATCAAGTAACATCAAGAGATGAAGCATCAACATCATAATTTGTTCTAATGATAGAATCATAAGGTACCTTTATTCTCTTTCTAGGGAAGTGTTCCATACCTTTCTTGAGAGGAAATTGATATTTTATATTACCTTCCCTCATATCAATAATAGCACCAACAGTTCGAAGAAAAGGTCTTCCCAATATAATGGGACAAGATGCATTGCATTCAATATCCAAGACAACAAAATCAACGGGAACAAGATTATTGTTAACGGTAATGCAAACATTATCAACTTTACCCAAAGGTTTCTTTGTAGAATGATCGGCAAGATTAACATCCAAATAACAATTTTTCAGCGGTGGCAAGTCAAGCATATTATAAATTTTCTTAGGCATAACGAAATACTTGCACCAAGATCACATAAAGCATTACAATCAAAATCTTTAACCTTCATCTTAATGATGGGCTCCCAACCATCTTCTAGCTTTTTAGGAATAGAGGCTTCGCGCTCTAGTTTCTCTTCTCTAGCTTTTATGACGAGCATTTGTAATATGATGCGTGAAAGCCAAATTTATAGCACTAGCATTAGGACTTTTAGCAAGTTTTTGCAAGAACTTTATAACTTCAGAGATGTGGCAATCATCAAAATTCAAACCATTATAATCTAAAGCAATGGGATCATCATCCCCAATGTTGGAAAAAATTTCAGCAGCTTTATCACAGGCAGTTTCAGCAGTTTTAGCAGTTTCAGGCAGTTTTTCACGCTTTGCATTAGAAGTGGAAACATTGCTAACACCAATTCTTTTATTAGTATGAGTAGGAGGTGCAGCAACATGTGTAGCATTAGCATTACTAGTGGTGGTAATAGTCCAAACTTTAGCTATATTCTTCTCTTTAGCTAGTTTTTCATTTTCTTCTCTATCCCACCTAGCACGCAGTTCAGCCATTAATCTTATATTCTCATTAATTCTAACTTGAATGGCATTTGCTGTAGTAACAATTTTATTTTCAATATCCCTATTAGGCATAACTTTTGATTTCAAAAGATCAACATCGAAGCAAGACTATCAACTCTAGAAACAAGAATATCAATTTTATTGAGTTTTTCCTCAACAGATTTGTTAAAGGCAGTTTGTGTACTAATAAATTCTTTAAGCATGGCTTCAAGTCCAGGGGGTGAATTCCTATTATTGTTGTAAGAATTTCCATAAGAATTACCATAGCCGTTGCCATTATTATAAGGATATGGCCTATAGTTGTTACTAGAATTGTTCCGGTAAGCATTGTTGTTGAAATTATTATTTTTAATGAAGTTTACATCAACATGTTCTTCTTGTGCAACCAATGAAGCTAATGGAACATTATTAGGATCAACATTAGTCCTATCATTCACAAGCATAGACATAATAGCATCAACCTTATCATTCAAGGAAGAGGATTCCTCAACGGAATTTACCTTCTTACCTTGTGGAGCTCTTTCCGTGTGCCATTCAGAGTAGTTGATCATCATATTATCAAGAAGCCTTGTTGCTTCACCAAGAGTGATGGACATAAAGGTACCTCCAGCAGCTGAATCCAATAAATTCCGTGAAGAAAAATTTAGTCCTGCATAGAAGGTTTGGATGATCATCCAAGTAGTCAGTCCATGGGTTGGGCAATTTTTAACTAGAGATTTCATTCTTTCCCAAGCTTGAGCAACATGTTCAGTATCTAATTGTTTGAAATTCATTATGCTACTCCTCAAAGATATAATTTTAGCAGGGGGATAATATCTACCAATAAAAGCATCCTTGCATTTAGTCCATGAATCAATACTATTCTTAGGCAGAGATAGCAACCAATCTTTAGCTCTTCCTCTTAATGAGAAAGGGAACAATTTTAGTTTAATAATATCACCATCTACATCTTTATATTTTTGCATTTCACATAGTTCAACAAAATTATTAAGATGGGCAGCAGACATCATCGGAACTAATTCCAGAAAATTGATCTTTCATAACAAGATTCCAGTAAAGCAGGTTTAATTTCAAAGAATTCTGCTGTAGTAGCAGGTGGAGCAATAGGTGTGCATAAGAAATCATTATTATTTGTGGTTGTGAAGTCACACAACTTAGTATTTTCAGCGTTGGCCATTTTAGCAATAGTTAATAAAGCAAACTAGATAAAGTAAATGCAAGTAAACTAATTTTTTTGTGTTTTTGATATAGCAAACAAGATAGCAAATGAAGTAAAACTAGCAACTAATTTTTTTGTATTTTGATTTAGTGCAGCAAACAAAGTAGTAAATAAAACTAAGCAAGACAAAAACAAAGTAAAGAGATTGAGAAGTGGAGACTCCCCTTGCAGCGTGTCTTGATCTCCCCGGCAACGGCGCCAGGAAAAGAGCTGTTGACGTGGGAGTTGAAAATCTTTGTGGTGTAACTTTTCTTCGTTCCCCGGCAACGGCGCCAGAAAAAGAGCTTGATGGCGTGTATTTCACACGTTCGTTGGGCAACCCCAAGAGGAAGGTATGATGCGCACGGCAGCAAGTTTTCCCTCGAAAGAAACCAAGGTTTATCGAACCAGGAGGAGCCAAGAAGCACATTGAAGGTTGATGGCGGCGGGATGTAGTGCGGCGCAACACCAGAGATTCCGGCGCCAACGTGGAACCTGCACAACACAACCAAAGTACTTTGCCTCAACGAAACAGTGGGGTTGTCAATCTCACCGGCTTGCTGTAACAAAGGATTAACCGTATTGTGTGGAAGATGATTGTTTGCAGAGAAAACAGTAAAAACAAGTATTGCAGTAGATTGTATTTCAGTAAAGAGAATTGGACCGGGGTCCACAGTTCACTAGAGGTGTCTCTCCCATAAACGAACAGCATGTTGGGTGAAAAAATTACAGTTGGGCAATTGACAAATAAAGAGAGCATGACAATGCACATACATATCATGATGAGTATAGTGAGATTTAATTGGGCATTACGACAAAGTACATAGACCGCCATCCAACTGCATCTATGCCTAAAAAGTCCACCTTCGGGTTATCATCCGAACCCCTCCGGTATTAAGTTGCAAAGCAACGAGACAATTGCATTAAGTATGGTGCGTAATGTAACTAGTGACTACATCCTTGAACATAGCACTAATGTTTTATCCCTAGTGGCAACAAGCACAACACAACCTTAGAACTTTCGTCCATTGTCCCGGTGTCAATGCGGGCATGAACCCACTATCGAGCATAATTACTCCCTCTTGGAGTTAAAAG
Source organism: Lolium rigidum (assembly GCF_022539505.1). Taxonomy (NCBI): domain Eukaryota; kingdom Viridiplantae; phylum Streptophyta; class Magnoliopsida; order Poales; family Poaceae; genus Lolium; species Lolium rigidum. Next base: position 178,276,642 of record NC_061514.1, on the reverse strand, counting down.
CATCTACTTGGCCGGAGCATCTACTAGTAACGGAGAGCATGCAAGATCATAAACAACACATAAGCATAACTTTGATAATCAACATAACAAGTATTCTCTATTCATCGGATCCCAACAAACGCAACATATAGAATTACATATAGATGATCTTGATCATGATAGGCAGCTCACAAGATCCGACAATGATAGCACAATGGGGAGAAGACAACCATCTAGCTACTTGCTATGGACCCATAGTCCAGGGGTAGACTACTCACTCATCACTCCGGAGGTGACCATGGCGGTGTAGAGTCCTCCGGGAGATGATTCCCCTCTCCGGCAGGGTGCCGGAGGCGATCTCCTGGATCCCCCGAGATGGGATCGGCGGCGGCGGCGTCTCGGAAGGTTTTCCGTATCGTGGCTCTCGATGCTGGGGGTTTCGTCACGGAGGCTTTAAGTAGGCGGAAGGGCAAGTCAAGAGGCGGCACGGGGGGCCCACACCATAGGCCGGCGCGGCCGGGGGTGGGGCCGCGCCGCCCTAGGGTTTGGCCACCCCGTGGCCCCTCTTCGTCTCGTCTTCGGTCTTCGGAAGCTTCGTGAGAAAATAGGCCCCTGGGCTTTTATTTCGTCCAATTCCGAGAATATTTCTTTACTAGGATTTACTGAAACCAAAAACAGCAGAAAACAGACAAGCGGCACTTCGGCATCTTGTTAATAGGTTAGTTCCAGAAAATGCACGAATATGACATAAAGTGTGCATAAAACATGTAGATAACATCAATAATGTGGCATGGAACACAAGAAATTATCGATACGTCGGAGACGTATCACAGTACAACTATTAGATATAGTAAGTACACAACATTGTTGTACTATGGTTCTGTTTTTCTTTGGAGAAGAATGATGATTTATATTATACACTATTCTCTAGCAGTTATTATGCCCTCTTTATTATTTCAGATTTATTATGTTCCTCGCCGCCGGCCATGATGTCGCCGCCCCAGATCCCCCGCCGACCGGGACGCCGCTGCTCCAGATCCCCCTGCCCGTTGGGACGCCACCCGCACCGGCCAACAGCGGATCCCCCCTTTCCTCGCGCGCCGCCACAAAGAAGGCCGCACCCCGCCATGTATCTCTCCCGGAGCCTCGCCGCCGACCAGGGTTCCCGTCCGTCCTGGACTCGGCTAAAGGATGCCGTCCTCCCTCCGGCGTCGGTATCCCCTCCCCATTCCCTTCAAGCGCCGGTGAGGAGCTTCCCGTCCCCAACCCGATTCGCGCCGCCGCGTCCTTGATGTGGGATCGCTGGATTCGCCCATGGCACGGTGACCTCGGTATCCAGGTCCGTCACCCAGGGCGCTCGCTGCTGCCCCATACCGGCCCGCCGCACCACCCTCCGTGCCATCCCCCGCCACCCCCACCTACTTCATCGATGGCGGCCGCCGCCTCTCTTTTCGGCGGCGGTAGTAGCCCAGGATGGTGCCCTCTCCCACTCCTCCTTCAACTCCGGCGAGACGTAAGGGGCTCGGGTTGCCCCTGTGACCCTGTCTGTCACAGTTTTGTTTTCACTTTCTTTTTGTTCGTCCGCATACTATTGGTTGCGAAGTTGCAGAATTGTTATGTATACTAGTATTATTTGTTTTTATGTTCTAGTAATTTGCATGATACAAATCTCAGAGTACAACGTGGTCTTCCTATTCTCTTTTCTGTCTAGGGCAGTACGGCAGGTCAGTTTTGCTTATACAGGCAGTACAATGTTGCTCAATAGATACGTATGTGGATTTAGTCTGCCAGCAGTGAAGTTTGGTGTTCTTCATGGTCGGGGCATTTCTTTTTTCTTTTCGTGTATGTCCTTTTTGTTCTGATTCCAACTTGATGCATACTGAATCTTGCCGACGTCCACGATGCAGCTGGGCAGGGACTTCAGCATGACGGACGTGCGGCAGGCGGTAGCCCGGCGAAATACGACAAGGTCGAGGGTCTAAAACACATGGTGCTCACTGGTAGCCCCTACAAAGTTCGGTATGCATTCCCTTTTTTTCAGTTAGTTGTGCTCACTACCTCTCATACACATTGAGGAAAATGAGAAGTGCATACCTGCTTTATAAAAATATATACTACTAGAAAACACGAGTATACTGCTGGTGCACCCTTTCAATTTAGAAGTGCACAACTAGCCATGAAACCTGCTTAATTGATCTCGTATTAGGAAAGCGAGCTTGATTGACCCTGGCGGCCTACTCATGTTTACTTTACATGAACTGCTATTTGGCACTGACCTGAACTTGTGATAGGCATCGACTTGTACTTCCCTGTGATTAACATTGGTTAAGCGATACTGCAGCGAGAGCTGTCCCCGCAGTCGGTCGTGAAATTCTTCAGCTTCCCCTACCGCCGAGGCTCCAATTGAAGCTGCACCAATTTGTTGCGCTGCCCAGTTGAATCGACGAACGCGGCCGCGAGACCTTACAGAGCATGAGGCTGTTTTTCTCTCAGTCTCTCCGTTTCTTTTTCTGCGGGCAGTGTACCGGAAAGTGCAGTTGTGCAGCTGCAATCATGATTGTAAAGTTAATGTGAATTATTTTCCCCTGCTGTCGGAGTTGTGGGGAAGCTCTCTCCTAGAGCCAATCACTCGCAACTCTGCAGCAGTGCATTATATTTGTGGATAGCTAAGTGTGCAAAATGTTCATACCGGGTTGTGCTTTTCTTAATATAATGAAGTGTAAGTATACTGCGTCGAGAGCGCTCCTCTATGTAGTAAAATGGGACATTGTCGAAGAAAGTGCAAATATGGTGTAATGTTGTCCGTAACAAAAAACACACACTGGGAAATACATCAAGCAACTGTTGGTAAGTACAAACTTACGTTAAGGGAAGTCTAGGCAAAAGAATAAATTTAAAATGATTAGGTGGGGTAGAAGAGAACTTAGGCAAGTACACAAATGATTAGGTGGGGTAGAAGAGAACTTAGGCAAGTACAGAAACAAACGTTGAGAAGTACAAACCCTGGTAATAGCTCAAAAGTACATTGCGTCAATCTGGGAACTCCAAAAATATACCAATGAATTTTCTTTACACGTTTTTCATACAAGCACCTGAATAAATATTTCCAAACAAAACAACAGTTCCCCTATTTAGGGTTGGCTGATAGGTCTAAATAAATTATCTATTAAATAAGTACACAAATATTTATTTTCGAAGCTGATAGAAACTAAAAAAAACCATCTACATGGAAGTACAATATGCGTATTGCGGGCAGTACATAGAAAATATGACAAGAAGTAGAATGTACAATTTTAGGGAGCACACATATCAAAAATAATAAAAACTAGCGATCTAAAAATCGGTATGAACAAAAAAACATTTATCCCGTGGGAAGTGCAAGTTATGATTCCGAGAAGTACAAGTGGTGACTAGAAGAAGGACAAATGATCAACTTTGAAAGAGCAAAGTTCTTCGTGAAGTGCAAAATAAATAATAAAATATCTACTCCCTCCGATTCATATTAATTGACTCTATATGGATGTATCTAGACACATTTTAGTTCTAGATACATCCATATTGAAGTCAATTAATATGGATCGGAGGGAGTAGAAGAAGCTCACATAGCAACGTACAAACTTCATCCTTAATTTTTCATATGTTTCTTTTAATGTGGAGTGAATGTGCACCATCAAAAATATGGCGAGGAGAAGTACACCCATTCCACATGAGTAGTACAACCCACATAATATAGAAAGTACAAGAAAACAGACAAAAAACAAATGTAGAAAAAATAAAATAATCTCGTCATTTGAGGAGAAGTTCAAATGCTTGACGGTAAGAAGTACAACCATTTGGCACAGTACACCCACTTAATATAGAAAGTAACAAAAACAAAATAATCCCGTCATTCATGAGGAAGTTGAAATATTTGATGATGAGAAGTACAACCATACAACATGAGCAGTACAACCACTTATTGTAAGAAGTACAAGAAAACCGACAAATTTCAAATGTAAAAAAGTAAAACAATCCCGTCATACGCGAGAAAGTTCAAATACTTGACAATGAGAAGTACAACCATTCGACACGAGCAGTACAACCACTTATTGTAGGAAGTACAAGAAACTAGAAAAAACCAGAATGTACAAGAAAATAAAATAATCTCATCATCCGCGAGGAAGTTCAAATACTTGACGGCGAGAAGTACAACCATTGGACATGGGCAGTACAACCACTTATTATAGGAAGTACAAGAAAACCGATAACAATCCAAATATACAAAAATAACAAAATAATCTCGTCATTCGCGAAGAAGTTCGAAGACTTCAAGTTACGAAGTACAACCATTCGACACAAGAAGTACACAAACTTAATATAGGAAGTACAAAAAGCTGACAAAATACAAATACACAAAAAACAAAAAAATCCTCTCATCCGCGAGAAGTACAATTAGTGATTCCGAGAAGTACGAGTGGTGATTGCAGGAAGTACAAGCGGTAACTACGGGAAGTAGAAAGTGTTTAGATAAAAAATTATTAATTTTTCTGAATGGTTTCGTGAAACCGCACCAAGAAGTAGAACCGCGTTGCCCGAGAAGTACAAGCACATGTCGAGAGAAGTTCAATGCTCTGTTTTTGCGAGGCGAAAATCTATTGTGCAAATCTCATTGTTTTGATCACCAACCATCTCAACCATTGCCACCCAAAGGTTTATCTGATAGATTAGGAGTTTGATTTCATTACCTACAACATTTCACAACAAATAAAGAGATCTAATGCATCAAATTCAAGTCGTTATCTCGCAAAGTATACCGGAAACATGATTTCAAAAATTCTAAAATTAATTTTAAACCATTTAGATTTGGCAAAAATGATATATATGAAAAAGATGCGCCTTTTTTACACCTTTCCAACCGTATATCATTTGCATTGCTTAAATATACCGCATAGAAATCGCGGGGAAAATCATTCGGTGCCCGTCTCATAAAACGGGCGGACAGTAATTCGAGTTATTCTCTTAAACTATAAGGAATTAGAGAAAACAATTGGAAGATGAAAGTTGCATCATTCTGACATACGGTTGAAACAAATCGTCCAAATTACTGTCCGCTTGTTTTTTGAGTACGTCCGAATTTCGGTATTTTCAAAATTGTTCAAAAACTGTGAGGATTTTGAAAAAACGTAAAACATGAAAAAGTTGCGCAATTTCATTATCTTTCCAGACGGTATATCATTTGCACAGTTTCGATAAGCGGTTCGAAAATCGAACTAAAAGTTCGTTTTCTGGCCATATAGAAGCGTTTTCGTATTTTCAAAATTAAATTTAAACCGTGCAAAATCTGTGAAAAGTGTGAACATGAAAAAGTTGCAGTTTTTCATTATCTATCCAACGGTATATCACTTGCATACTTCCGACAAATGGTTGAGAAACTCGTGGTATAATCAGTACCTCTGAAGAAAACGGAAAGTTCAGGTAAGTTCGACAGAAAGTTGAACCCTGTTATCCGGGAAGTACAACCTTGTGTCTAGGGAAGTACAAGTCGGTGCTCAGAATATTATTCTGCAACCGGTTGCGAGAATAGTGCTGTAGATATATATATATATATATATATATATATATATATATATATATATATATATATATATATATATATATATATATATAGGATAAATACTTCCTACTCCTGGGTGTAACTACACCCACGTCTCATATACTACCATACGGAAGTATATAACATACTTTATTGGTTTGAGTATGTTCGTACACTATATCTAAGATACTCCATACCAACTTTGGTAAAAAAAAATTAAATACACTCATAGTTTGCACTATATATACAAAATACATGCATATTTATACGTAAAGAAATAGTGTACGTAAAAAAGTGTACATACTACCTACAAAGTAGTATATATATACTCCCAAAATATTCTTATATACTTCATACTACATGTATATACTCTTCGGTATGATAGATACTACCTAGATTGTGTGAAACACACGTGGGAGTAACTACACCCGGGTGTAGCATGAATATGTCCTATATATATATATACTCTTCGGTATGATAGATACTACCTAGATTGTGTGAAACACACGTGGGAGTAACTACACCCGGGTTCCACGTGGGAGTAACTACACCCGGGTGTAGCATGAATATGTCCTATATATATATATAACCCGGGTGTAGTTACTCCCACGTGTGTTTCACACAATCTAGGTAGTATCTATCATACCGAAGAGTATATACATGTAGTATGAAGTATATAAGACTATTTTGGTAGTATATATACTACTTTGTAGGAAGTATGCAGATTTTTTTACGTAGATTCATTTTTTACGTATACATATGCATGTAATTTGGATATATAGTGCAAACTATGGGTTCACTTGTATTTTTTCACCAAACTTGGATTGGAGTATCTTAGATATAGTATACGAACATACTCAAACCGATAAAGTATCGTATATACTCCCGTATGGTAGTATATTAGATATGGGTGTAACTACACCCAGGGGTAGGAAGTATTTATCCTATATATATATATATATATATATATATATATATATATATATATATATATATATATATATATATACTAGTAAAAATGCCCGTGCGTTGCCACGGATTCTCAAATTTTAATTTTAAATGAACATATAATTCACAACTCACATGTAAAAATTCAAAAAAATGATAGTAGATTTCTAGGTAGATACATATAGTAGCAAAGTAGACAAAAAAAGACGTTCGAATGCTGGTTGGATCGTATCATAAAAGAACTTAACACATAGCCACAAGATACATGAACGCAATAACAAGACAATAGTATTGTGCATCTATGTGGTTCCAAGTCCTAGGTCATCTTGTTACTATTCCCCGAGAAGTTTCACACCTGTGTTCTGGGCCATCATAACTGTCAACTCAACAACCTCTCCTTTTAAATATTTTATTATCTCACAAAACTTAGATGCTGCAAACACATGTATAATTGAAGGAATACCTTTTTTCTTATTAGTCCAAACAACACTTTAATATTCATAAATATCCAACCCTTTCGTGCACGAGGCCATATGCCAAACAGAGGTCGTCCCAGCCTGGAAGCCGACACAGGCCAAACGGCAAAGATGCAGGTGGGTGGGACTTCACAGCAAGCCCGCCTCCTATCCCGCTCGGGAAACCAAAATATATCGCACTTTGCGCCGATGGGATTATGGATTTTCGAGCATTTATCATGTTTGTACCGTGATGCATGCGCTACATATAGGCTACCCAGAGCAAACGAGCAGCTGCATGCGTGATACTCTACCTAGAGCAAAACTATGAAGTCTAGCCCGTCACATCTAAGATTAGATGGGAGCGAGTCCCCCCGTACGGCCAAACCTATTCGCCGCTCAATGTGGTCCCGACCATCGGGGCCGCCTGAAGCGATGAGGCTCTGGGTTAGGACCATTAGCGAGGAGGGGGTTTTTGGTTCCTGGCGTTTTTCTATTGTTTCATGTTTGGGTTTTCTTCTGTTTTTTTTGCCTGGTTTCTTCGGTTTCTGCTAGTTTTTGTTTGTTTCAAACTTTTTAAAATTTGAACCTTTTTAGAGCCCTCCTCCGGACCCATCCCACCTGCATCGGGCTAGCCATCCTCACCCTCGACACCCAACTTCGACCATCTACAAGCACGAACGCATGAACCTTAGACCCCAACACGTGAACCCTAGCCACCGGCGAATGATGGCGGAGGACCTAGCGAAGACTAACCTGGAGAATACGGCCAATTCCCCTGCACCTTCTCATCAAATCACTCGGGGTGTGTTCCACCTCCACCTCCACCACCGGCGACACTGGCGCATGTTTCTCCGGTTGCCAATTGGCCGTGGCAGATACCGGACTTCGTCATGTCGACGGCGACGACAAGGAGTAGGCTAGGGCTTTTTGTTTTTATATTTTATATTTTCTTTTTATCACTATGTAAATTATGTTTAATGTTGAATTAATGCGAACCCAAGTCAGTTTCGACCATTTCAGGAGGAGACGTAAACGGACGATGGTGATGACTCAGCTGTCTGTAAGGGGTAGTTATAGGTGATTTTGGTGATGTGGAGGAAAGAGAATGAGGAGAGAGAGGGAGGTCATGTCGTAAGTTACTGGACGATGCAGCAGACTTCTTACGGACGGCTTACGAGACAGCATTTTTGTTGTTGTATGAAGGTTGTCTATAATTTACTCACATATGGTTATGGCTAAAAATAGATAGTTTACGAGATAGGCTAATCATGTAAACATCTATCATACATTGTCTATATATGATATGGAGTGTTATTATAGACACCACCTGTCTAGACCATTGTACATGCCCTCATTCAACTCTCTTCCACTCTCTATTCCCCATTCTATTGCTCGTCGACCATCTCTTGACCTTGTCTAACCACCGTCGGCGACATGGCTGTCCATTCCCCTACCTCCCCGCGGCTAGCCTCGACGATCGACTTATTCCTAGTTGCTGCCATATTCTCTTGCTGGCGGCACGGCCCCTTTCTTCTCCGCCGGTCGCATCAACCCCGTGACCCAGCGCTTGCCGTCAGCGGAGGCAGAGTGCCATTCGATGGCAGCATAGCGGCATGATCCTCCTCTCACTGGTCTCGGCGGCGAATTGGAGCAAGTTACGTCGGCTCCGACGGGCCCGAGCCGGCGCAGCTCCTCCGCGCCGCCATCTTCGGTGGGGATTGGTCGCCCGAGCCCCCGCGCACACGTAGCTCCTATGTGTCCGGCCAATCCGACTCCAAGGCGAACCCTCGCGGACAGCTGCACGCGGGGCGCCTCAAAGGTGGACGAGCAAGCGTGCGCGTCAACGAGGCAGCTGATTAGCTGATTCGGACAGGTATTGGTTCTTCCCATCTCTGTTTCACCTGATTCGGTGCATGCCTAGGCTAGGAATTTTTGCTGCACCTTCGATTTGGTTCAGAAGTAATGCCTCCTGCAGTGAATGGCACTTCAAATGTGCTAAATATTTTCTCGTTTGAATGGATAAGTCTGTCGGTAGCTGATCTGACTGAACAAACTGCTATTCTCTCGTTACATTCAGGTAGCTGCTAGCGCCCAAACACTTCCGCTTTCCACGCCGCAAGCCAGAAAAACAAGTAGCGCCGGGCGAGAGTTTTGCGCCTGACGCCTGGGATTGGAGGTTGCAATTGCTGATGGAGTGGGATTTTCACCCTGGCGTCGGCATATAAGCGCCGCGTTGTGGGTGCTCTAAGGTGTTGCTTGATTAGAGTCTGGTGGATATCACCTTTCACCTCCCAGATCACCGGCGCCCCTGGATAACTGCCTCCTCCCTGCATCTGATGCCTGCTGGTCTCCTCCTTGATATGCAGCGCCGGCCTGGGTGATTATTCTATCCAACCCATTGCAATATAATCGTACTGTTAATTTAACATTTGATCTGCACATGATATCATTATCTACATGGTCTCTTTGATGCAGAAACAGTAGATCGATATATTTGATTTCTTTGATTATATATGCTGAAAATATAGGAGGTTCTTTTGCATGCAAGATCTTCAAAAATATGTCAGACGCTATTTTGCATTGCCTTCCTGGTCAAAGTGCTTTGCCATGATGGAGAACTCTATTGGACCCTAGCTGTTAATTTTAAACATGTAGTACAGCCTTGTAGAGCTGCAAACAGCAAAAAAGAAATGACAATTACCCAAGATCAGATCAAAAGTGCCTGTGATGAAATAATATGCTCCTCTTAAAACTCGTGACTTGCAAGTTGCACCATATTAAAAATTTCTACTGCCTTTCTATGGATCTTCTTGAAGAAGCCCTTGTTAGTAGTCATTTTAGAATACAAAAATATATACAGCATGGCTAGAAAAAAAACGCATGTAACCTTTTTCCCTTTCCTGCTATTATGGAAATATACTTTCAACCAGAAATCTCCATAGATTTGTTGCATTAGCTACTAAGGTAATTCAAACCCTAGTTTCAGCATGTTAACAAACTAAAGAAAATTAACGTTACATATATAAGCCCTCTTGAAAAGTGAAAACTGGAAGAACGAACATCACTAACAATGGTTGTCTTTCAAGACTCAAAGTAGCAGAAATTTTGATGTTGATGATATCAAAAGCCTCTGAAATCTACAGGTACCATACATATAGAGAAATTATGATGCCAGTACTATTTTGTCATTGTAATACGTCTGAGATAAATTTATCCCAATCCAAATAGCCATTGTACCATTTCTCAGGAAAATTAAATTGATAAGCTAAAATTAAAAAAAAGTCCACTAAACTATTAGCATGGGCCTTATACTGGATCAAGTAGACATGAGAAATTTTAACTCGAACTTGCACTGAGCGGCAAGTGCATACTGCTACCCAACACCTACAGAGTGTGCATCTCCAGTTTTGGTATTGGGATTATTAGATCATGCTTCCAGTACAAAGAACTGCCATATTCCAACCCGTTTAATGTCAAACAATTTATTTCTGAACGAGAAAATAAAGCCCCTAGAGAGAAAGAGTAGTTACTATAATTTGATTTTCATCACTGATTTTGAACCTACCAGATTTTCATCACTGGTTTGAACCTATCAGATTTGGACCTTCAATCATTTGATTTCCATCTCTAGCATGTGCACAGTTCTACTTATATATTATGATATTACTATTTAATAACAAAGCCTGCAGGCAGATTTGGACTTTTCATCTCTAGCATGATTTGTCATATTTATGTTTTCTTTAATATGATTCTATCAATACTTAAAATGGTCTAGCTACCTTCAAACATTCAGCTTAAGGTGATCGAGGCTCACAAATAGTTTTGCTCTGCCACTGCTTAGATTATTGTTCAGAGTCTTCATTACTTACTAATATTCTGAATGGTATGTTTATGCTGCAAGTTGTTTGCAAATACTCAAATAGGGAGTTATATGCACACAGACTTGGTAAGTTTAGTCACTTTATATGCTATATCATTTCTTCTATTTCATATAAACGTTTGAACAAGCTCATCTTTGATTCCTAAGGTGGATTTGCAACTAATAGTGATGAAACTATTTATCAGGGTGTAGAGAATCCTTGCTGCTATATTCAGGTATGGAAAGACATGAAGCCAAACAGCAAATCAAAAAAGGTTAACGTTGTATCCCTTTTCTTCTTTGCCTTTCTAGCTGCACTATAGATTAGTATCCCTGAATATATTTGTCAGGGAACATGTGAGCTTCCTAATTTGTGAATATACACAAATATCGTCACTGCACATTCATTGCTAATGTGCTACGATATTTGAGCAACCATATTAATAAGTGTAGCATCAATGTTTCGGAGTAGTTATTCCGTTGGTTCCTAATTACTACTCCCTCTGATCGGAAAAGATCGACGCTCAGGGAAGGGAACGCTAGCATACAAAAGTTCCCTTTTGTGAAAAATTGCTCCACGGTCTGGTGCCATGAAAGTTCCTATTCTATAATCAGTCAAGCTTGATGTAAATTAGCTCATTATTACTTATTACTTTAAAGCTTGATATTAATTTCCATTTTTGGACATATGATTAGCAAGGTAGTTACTTCAAATTTTCCACAAAATGATCATTTTATCTTCATTTAAATGTGATTCCTAAGTTGGATTTGCAACTAATAGTGATGAAACGATTTATCAGGGTGTAGCAAATCCTTGCTGCTATATTTAGGTATGGAGAGACATGAACAAAACAGCAAATCAAAAAAGGTAAATGCTCCCCCACATGATTTTATGTTGACAGAGATAACAGTGTCCTGTGATGAATTAAAAAAAAAGGAGATGTTCACATTTCCAATCAGAAGTAACACGACTCGTGCTCATCAAGAGTGGAGATATGGCAAGACAATGTGGTATGTATTTCTCTGCCTAACTATATCTAGTGCCATGTCATGTCCATGTGAGGAACTAAAATAAGTACCAAGAGTGTAGGCTCAGGTGAGATAAGTAAATATGTGCTCAGATGCTAGAGGACTCACATTTCTGTCAGCTAGGATGGCGAATAAGAACTCGCATCCGAGTCACTTTTCGCGATCGTCATCCAACCATGGTTATACGTGTGCATGTCTTCAACAAATCTGAAATTAACATGCCTGAGAAATGAGAGGAACACATGTATCAGGAAAACTAACAAGTGGAAGCTTTGATGCAGTTATCATAAAAGAAGAAGTTGCAAGGGGGGATTCCAGGCGAAGCGAGGGTAGACCCTTGGTGCCATTATCCTCTTCGAGCAGGTGCGTCCGAGGCTAAGTTGTACTGGCATGGTAGTCCGTAGGTTGAAGATTGTTCTGGTAGTTCCGAGGCTTTTATGATTGCATCATGGGCACAATTCACGTCCTCATTTAATCTGGGTTGCGTTATTCCATTTATGTGGAGATTACATACCTTTGCAGCGTGATTACATACCTTTGCTGATACCTGCCTGATTTATGTAGAGATCTAAAGCTTGATTCCTGGAGAGTGATTTCTGGCGCGGGATTTACATACATTTGCAGCGTGATTACATACCTTTGCTGATACCTGCCTGATTTATGTAGAGATCTAAAGCTTGATTCCTGGAGAGTGATTTCTGGCGCGGGATTTCTGGCCCATTTTGGCGCGTGGGTCCAGGTGGACGACGGCGAACGACCAAAAGGACGACGAAAGTAGGGGAGAAGGGGGAACACGTTCCTTCTTTTTAAGTAGTAGAGATATATATAGAGAGAGAGAGAGAGAGAGAGAGAGAAAAGCTTTTCTACTTTGTGTCTCCATGGAGGTGGCAATCATCACTCTTGAGGTTGCTTTGAGATTCGTTTTGGTGCCAAGTGCCTCTTCCCCCAACATATGTTTCTTGTGTTTAGATGTGGCTTTGGGTATTTCCTCTTTGGGATGGGTTAGGTCCACACCATGACAACTTTACAGACCTAGGCCTGCCCCCCTAGTAGCTCTCTACCCGAGAAATTTTGTGGTGCAGCCTCGTTTGCCGATCCGGTAAGTGCCATTGTTGCATAAGGTGTTGCACTCTTTTTCACAATCCCGTTTCATAGCTGGAGAGTTCCCCATGTTTCCCGTTCCCCCCGTTTTGCTTTCGAAGTATATAGATGAGACGTGTGCATGATTTTTCTTTCAACTTTTTGCATGTTGTTTCATCCAAAAAAAGGTGCGCGTAGATATATCAGACAGATTGTGGTTGAGTAGCTAATGACATTCAAAAATTACCATGTTTGTTATTGACCCAAAACTAGATGAAATTCAACAGTACAAAGCTTTAGCGCAAACGAAAAAACACTGCATATGGTTGTGAATTAAAAATATTTTTACCTTAGTATATCTGTCCGGATTTATCTCGTATTTGTCTGTTGTCAAAAGATGCAAAAAATGGATGTCGTGTGTGCAAATTCCATGCGTTTTGGTAAGAAGAATGAAGCTAATATTCTTTCTAGGATATACTTTCTAATGCAAATGATGTGATGAGACGTATCAGTATCATTTCCCATCTCCATCTGATAAAAAACTTTCCATAGTTAGACAAACACTATGGAGGGCAACGGGGGGTCTGAATAGAGAACGATATAAAAAAGTAAGGTCTGGGTCATATCGAGAGAAACTTGATTCCCATAAGTACGAATGGTGACTATATGAAATTGGATTTGTTTTGCATTGGTATCTTCAACTGAATTCTCAATGGAAGAGTCATGTGTCTATTCAACAAAAACGTCAACAAAGCATGATGAAATTGAATTGATTGAGAAGAGCGACCATACGCTTAGAGGTTGATGTAGATAGTATAATAAACATAATGTCAACAAGCCAACGACTTGTTTTAGGACGGTAGTGTTTTGAAAATAAAGAAACAAATGAACTTTTTACAAAATATATATTGATCCATGGTTAAAAAATAATAGAAGGATGGGCTTTTCCATTCTATTGTCCCAGTGCACACCCATCTCAGGTTTTGCAAACCATCCATGTGATCATTTTTGTGATGTAGCCACCTAGCAGTAGACCTGGTATTTCGTTTTTTTGCTGTCACAGAGCTTTGCAGCGTTCCTTTCTGCATCGAGCTCCAGCTGTATCAGAGTGCAGACAGGGAAATTCGGGTATGAAACCCAGTAGCTCCGGAGCCCTACATCTGCAACCGGTTTTGCTAGGTGTTTGCTTGCAGTAGAGGATAATTGATGTATGCCTAGTCACTTTCAAAGGCTATGAAGTCAGACCTGACACTACACCACGTCCCTAGATTGCCGGCACTTCTGTGCAGGCGTTTTTTCAAATCGCCGCTAAAAGTTTGTTTGACCGGCATATTTTCGGTTAGTGCCGCTAATGGTGGTCTAATCCGCGGCAATATAACAAACTGCCGCTAATGTTTGGCTAATCCACGGCAATCTGCCAAAATGCCGCTAATTTTGGGCTTTTCCGCCGCATCTGCAAAAGGTGCCGTAATTATTTTCCAAAGGAGTGTACTACGTTTTACGTAAATCCCGTCGTGAAATTTCTTTTATGCAGTGTAGTCCCCCCACCTCTCGCACGAAATCGCCTCCAGTTGGTCCCCGTCTCCCCCTTACCCGCCGCCTTCGCCAGTCCCCGCCGCCGCCGGTCCCCGCCGCCTTCGCCAGTCCCCGCCGCGTTCCGGTGCTCGTGCCTAACACCTTCTCCCCCGACGCAGGCGCGCGCGCGGCCGGGAAGGATGGCGCCGTCCAAGCAGTACGACGAGGGCGGGCAGCTCCAGCTCATGTAGGCCGACCGCGTCGAGGAGGAGGAGGAGTGCTTCGAGTCCATCGACAAGCGTACGTTCGCCGCCTCCCCTACCCCTCTCCTCTCCATCCCCCACCCCAAATCCCGTCTCCGATGCTGCATTTACTTGCCTGTTCGCGTGCGCGCGTGCCTCGCGCGCTTGTGGTTGTACAAGCTCAGTAATGCGCTCCGGTTGCTTCATCCTCTAACTTCGCGCGTTTAGATCGCGATTTCGTGCTGTTTCGAGGCGAATCTGACGCGGGCTTGGCCTCCGTACGTGCTTCGTTTTGCTGTGTGCAGCGCGTGGTCTGTGCTGCGTTAGGTTTTCCCCCCAATTTCGTGCGCTCGGGGCTAATCTAGCGCGCTGTGGTAGCCTAATTTTGTGCGGATTTGCTGACCTCCCGAATTTGTTTCGCTGCATCGGCTAGTTGGTAGTAGTAATCGGTGGATGGTGCCGTTTTTTCTCATCGAGTTCGTCAGAATGTAGCCCCATTTCGGGCTCCTATGCGTTTAATCCGACTTACTGACCACTGATCTGTGGAACCCTTTCGAATTTCGTAACTATAGCTAGTTCAATCGCGTGTGTTCTTCGTGGATATTGGAACTAATTATGGATGTGTTTTCCTGCGCTTCGAGGCGTATGGTTTATGCCTGTGTTCAGCTGTTCCACAATTACTGATGTCTTGTCTACCGCGAGTTTTAGTAACTTTCAGCGCTGGTTTGGGTGTAATGCCTGCTTCTCCTTTGTTTCCGCGATCCAGTTAGCCCTCTTCATGCACTTTCTCCACTGCCATGAATTTGAATCCTGAGAGACCTTCCTAGTAAGGCTGCAACTAATCGCTCGTCCAAACAGTGATCACGCAGGGCATAAACGCAGGAGACGTGAAGAAGCTGCAGGATGCGGGGATCTACACTTGCAATGGCCTGATGATGCATACCAAGAAGGTCCCAATCTGACAGCCTAAAATCTGCATGCCTTCTCCCTAGATATTTTGGTTGCATACTGAAGTTAATACCTGGTGCATGACACATGTTTGCTTTCAGTTGTTCCATCTCTTCAGCACATGGCTGATATTGTCTCTACATATGTATTCATCTCGCAGAGCCTTACAGGGATCAAGGGCCTGTCTGAAGCAAAGGTTGATAAGATCTGTGAGGCTGCTGAAAAACTTCTGGTATGATTCAGTTATTCCGTTTGCATTGAATTCTGGTTCTGAAACTTCTGTGCCATCAGTTTTGTGTGATACAGTCTTCTGAAATCTGTATGCAATTTGGTTTTCAGACTCAGGGTTTCATGACAGGAAGTGATCTCCTTATCAAGGTAAGGATGCAGCCATGCAGGAGCTAAGCTACTGATGATGGATGAGCATACAGTTTAGGGCTGTTTTGTCAGTAGTGCTACTATACTAATCTGACTATAGATAATAGTTTGTTTCGTGATTGTGCTTGAGTGCTTTCATTACTGGACGTGTAGATGTGCTTTAGGCTGTTTGATTTACTTTTGCTTATTTTGAAGCGGAAGTCTGTTGTTCGGATTACCACTGGGAGCCAAGCGCTTGATGAGCTGCTTGGAGGTAACATATGTCGTCCTTGGTTCTGTTCTGGTTATTTTGATGTTCTGCTCTAACCTGTTCACATATTTCCATAATTTGAAGGAGGGATTGAAACACTCTGTATCACAGAGGCATTTGGAGAGTTCCGGTGAGTGAATGTTCCAGTTACCTTTTTTTCCTGAATTTTTTGTGCGGAGCACCTATTAGTTGTATCATTGAAATGTATGATGTGTGGCCATAGTCTGCAATAGATGTATCTATTCCTAGCAGTTTTCTCAGTACATATTGGTAATAGTCTGACAAGCTTCTAGCGGTATTTATGGCAGTGCATACATCAATTCCTAAGTATGCTTCATGTGCTTTTAACATTGTATACGTGTCACTTGTTACATGCCAAAATTCAAACATATCACATCAATAATATTATCACTATTTTCGCGATGCAAGACTAATATCATGCAATACACACATGCTCTTATTACTTAATGTGGAACAGTTGTAATGCTGACTTCAGAGCCCATTTGTTACTCAATTTCTCAATTCAGTCCCAACTTTCTGACATTGATCTCCATATATTATTTGGTCTTGCAGGTCAGGAAAGACCCAGTTGGCTCATACTCTTTGTGTCTCCACTCAGGTAAATTTCCTGCATTGGAGTATGTCAATGGAACCTTACTAGTATTACAATAGGAGCGTTTTCTAACTTCCACTGTTTAACAAATGAACCACAGCTTCCACTCCACATGCATGGTGGGAATGGGAAGGTTGCCTACATTGACACTGAGGGAACATTGTATCCTTTAAATTTCCTGAGCAATAACTCTAGCTGATTTGTTCAGTGAATTTACTTACATTCCTGTATTTCTCCAAACTGTTTCCCTTAATGGAGTTTTCAGCCGCCCTGAGCGCATCGTGCCAATTGCTGAGAGATTTGGGATGGATGCCAATGCTGTTCTTGACAATGTATGGCTCGTGTTATCTCTTTTAATCCATTTAAGAACGAGTAGATCAAGACCTTTGTTTGATCCTGGTTGTTTCTGGTACAGATCATATATGCTCGCGCATACACCTATGAGCACCAGTACAACTTGCTCCTGGGCCTTGCTGCCAAGATGGCTGAAGAGCCTTTCAGGCTTCTGGTAGGCATAACCTTACTGCAAAATTCTTTAAGCCATTATGTTCAGTTTTGGACTATTACCTGTGTAGAACCAGCTGATATTTAGTTGCTGCAAATGATTTTTTGTGTACTGTAATAGAATTTGCTGTAATATCTTTCCTGTAATGAAATGATTATGCCTCAAAATCACTTGATGTTTGTTGAGTTGGTGCTTCCGGAGGACTAGAAGCACCACAAGCTAAAACATGAGGCCCAATAAACAGGGTCATCGAGTACCGACCACTGGTTTTTACTATAAATATCTATACTTTCTATTTTGTATACCAAGGTACCTATGTACTTGATAAATTTAATGTGTTACTACTTACTAGTTGCTGCAATTTGATTTTATTTTCGCAATGGGTAAGAAACATTGCTACTTTTTCATGTTTGGTCTGTGTCTGTTTATTCTAGATATGATGGTACATTGGAGGAACAAGCAGCGAATCGGGAACAGATGAGGAAAATTGAGAACCCTGTTGGAGTAAGGTGGAAGCCAGTTAGATGAACCTTGTTGTGTATTTTATCTAATGGTTTCAAACCATGTTGTTCATGATGTGGAGATGGACCCTATTGGTCATGTAAATTAGATGCCTTGATTGTGAACCCTTGAATGTTTCAGAATGTTGGTTTGAGACCTAGACTGCTTGGAAATATTGGTTTTAAACATTCTTTGACTTATTGAGTTTGATGTATGCTTGACTGCTAGATTGCTTGAATGTTTGCAGGCAGTATAGCAACTTAAAAAATGCCTAAGAAAATATTCAGCGGCACCAGAATTAGAAACCTGAAAAAGTAATCGGAGGCATCCTCTAAAAGTGTCATCAAAAAGTTTGGATGGCATTTCTGGAAAAGTGCCGGCAAAGAGATTTTACGGCATCTTAGGAAAAGTGCCAGCAAAAAGATTCCGCGGCATCTTCAAAAAGTGCCGGCAAAAAGATTTCACGGCATAGACCAAAAGTGCCGGCAAAACTCTTAACAGGCACAAACTAAATTGCCTGAAATAGCTATTACTGGCATCCGTCTTTGTGCCTTAACATACATACGACGGCATTTCTCGAAAAATGCCGGCAAAGACCTACCTCGACTGGAATAAATGTAGCACTTTTTTTTATGCCTTTAAAAAACTTTACCGGCACTTTTGGTGTCTTTGCCGGCACTTTTTTGTGCCGGCAATCTGGGTACATGATGTAGTGTGATGCGCGCACACAGGCTACGCCGTCAGGTCCCTGGTTTCCCGTCAGGCTTCAAACCGGTATGTCTCTCGTTAACTTTCCTAAAGTCTTCTCTGAAAACTTTCCATGGCACACTGATCACGCTTCATTTTTTATTTTCACCCATAGCTGGCAGGTGCAGGTTTTCCGCAGAGACCGTGTTGAATGTATTTTGAGATGATTGACTTTGTAAGTTAATGTGATTTTGTTGTGCTTGCTTGTTGATGAAAGTAGGTTTCCCTAGCAAGTGTAAATAGGAAAAAAGAATAATGTTAGTACATCAGTTTTTTCTCTCAATTTGAATACATAAACTAGTTCCCTAACATAGTTTCCATAAATATACCAAAGGCATTTTTGGAGCATACCTTTGTTCTAATTTCTAATCCTTTATAGGTTATGGAGGCTCATGGGTAAAAGAATTTTCGAAGTATATTTCTTTGTTTTTAAGTTTTCCCATATGCTATATGCTCTCTTACAGCCGTTAAGTATACTAGATTTACATGTGGCTCCTCTAAAGTCAGTGTACAGAACCATTTATGGAGAGGATGTGACCGACTTACCAGTTGGTGTGAGATAATGAGTTCACTGGTAGCATAAATTGTTCAGAGCACATGATCATGTGTTTAACAAGTTCTATTCGTTTTCCTGCTTAGGTTGACCATGTACTTGTACTTCGAGTTATAAAAAAGTTCTCCTCAAGTTGTAAGCATATAACTGCGAAGGCACCGTTTTGATCTATGCCTAGAACCATGTGTCGAACACACAGGCACCGTTTTAATCTATGCTTAGAACCATTTGTCAAACACACATGCACCCATTGTTGGTCTTTTATACAACGCTCATTGTTGAAAATTATTTTTATTGAATATTTTGCATCGTGGTTTTTAAATGTTTACTAAAAACATTCAAAACTAATACATGTTGAAAAATATTATATAGCTAGAAGAGAATACTTTTGGCTCTAAAAAGATAATTTTGAGTCATCGAATTTATGCTAGCAGCTAGCCTTTCCCTTCTGATTACAAATTACAAATTTAATAAACAGGACGTGGCCGGTTTCCCTTGTTTTTTAGTTTATTAGCTCCTAAGTGTTTTATTTTTCACACCGAAATACAATACTATCAATATCACATTCTTACCTTTTCGATTATTTTCGCAGTTTTTTTCTATAAATGCTACAAATGGAACTACTGATGCATTTCATGTCACCACTATAGGTGAGACATCACAGAAATACGTTACTCTTAATATATTTCACGTGCACCGTTAGATATGCATGGAGCACCCTTCATGCCAATGAATAGGCTCTTTTTTGTTTACCGTAAGGCACTGTTTGTTCAGAATTAATATTGTTTCCTGATCATGGTTTGGTCTCTAAGAATTTGTCTTGATGGATTGGTCTCTAAGAATTTTTCTCTAGAGAGGGGTGAGTTCTTTGTCTTGATGGATTTTTGTCTCTACCGAATTTCTTTATAGGATCTGACATTCATCTCAGCTTGCTGATTATCTTACCTACAAATGGTTTGAGTGGATTCTAATTGACTATACCTATAAATCTTGTCTGAAAGTTCAGTTATCCTGACGCATTCATCTTTCAGTTATACTGACAGTTAATAGGTTCGGCGGAGGGCGCGCTCGAGGATAAGTCTCCATGGCGTCAACCATGGCGGGCATGTGCCCCACGAACGCGGTGTAAGAAAGCCAAGGGAGAGAGGGGGAGCTCACTGTGCAGGCGGCGGAGGGCGAGCTCGTTGTTGGGGATGGGAATCGTGGATAGAACCTCTTTTCTCTCCGTGTAGAACCGTTGTTTTCTTTTCTCACGCACCTTTCGCTAAGGCGTGTGGCTCTTTTTTATAAACTAGTAAATTTGCCCGTGCGTTGCACCGGGAAAAACAAATATGCAAATGTTCCAATGAATCATTAGTGACGATACTTCTTCTTTGTGACACCATCGACAAAGGTGGTCTCATTTTCTCCTATTCATAACAAACATAATTAATCGAACGGAAAATAGCAATGCAAAAAAAAGTAAACTTCATATTGGCTACTTTGTTCCGGAGACTGTATGTGTATTGTATGGTCTCCTCGTCGTAACGCGGACTTTTGGCTCTTGGGTGCAACGCACCCCCATAGACCAAAAAAATTATAATAATTTAAATAAGTTAAAAAAAAATTTGAATCTTCCTGGAAATAGAAGATGATCAAGTTTGTACTCGTAAAAAAAATGGTTGGACACAAAATGATTCCCATGGACACCAGGGCAAAAAAGACAAAATTATGACAAAAAAAAAGTGAATAGTACCTGGTCATGGGGCATTTCGAGTTTGTTTTTTTACCCAGGATACAATAAAAGTAATTTTCTAGGAAAATATTTTGTTTCAGGTACAATACCTGATCATCTTTGATTTCCAAAAAAAATTAAATTTTTTTAAACTTTTTTTAATATTTTTTTTTATTTTTCCAAGTATAGGGGTGTGTGGCACCCGGGAGCCACTCTGTATTTCCCCTCCTCGTCGCAGCTTGTTTGTTTCTATCTTCGCACTTGACAGTATCATCCATAATTCGGACACTATGTATTTTATGGTCTGCTCATCGCAACGTGTTTGTTTATATCTTCACGCTTGACAGTACGTATCATCCGTAATTTCAACTCCTCTTTGCTACACTCCCTTAAAAAAAACTCCTCTTTGCTACACTGCCAACACATATTTAAGAACATATTTTTCGTCTGCTATCAAAGTACTACATTGTTACGTAGACCACAAAATTGACATCATGTCTCACCGGCATCCCTATGCTGGCTCGCCGTTGAGAGGACTACGAGGTGTGGGCTTCGAGGGATGGACATACCACATAATTACTCAACTAAAACTCACAGTATAACCTTGCACCCCTCGGATCGCCTTAGTTTGCTTATCTTCTTGTATATATTTTTACCTTATATTTCAAATATATATTTTACATATCTCAAATCTATTATATACAAAAAGGTCTATCTTTTTGCTGTGTTGCCTGTAGTATAATTTGAAATGCTTGGATTTTTTTCCCAGTGCAGAACATACATCCCAGTTGACTTTTGACATAGAGACATAGTACATACAATCGTGAAAAAACAAAACACACTTCTTGGCCTTTCCTTTAATTTCCTAGGAACAAAATTATTAACACATGCTCTCAACAACAATATGTTGTTCCTATTTTCTCTAGAATCACCCGCATATCAGAGATGCAGATATGGAGTTACATTGTGGAGCATGAACTTGATATATGATTGGATATAATTTCAAGTTTGATTCCCTTCAAAATATTAGCACGGAAAAGGATACAAAAGTAGTTCCCCATCATAAACATCCGATCTGTAACCACCAAAAAAAAAACAGGGAAACACTTTGTATAAAGATTTATTTCGATAATATAAGTCCCAAAAAAATTCATATCACTGGTTACAAGAAATATATAGAGAAACACAATGTGAAGAAATATTTAAAAAAAATTGTAGCATGCATGTACAGATCTAGATCATGGAAAGTCTGAATAAATTTGCAAGAAAACTACTGAATAAATTTGCAGTATCAATGTATGGAGAGGACGTACCCAGATGGACAGATGTTGTTAGGTTCAAAGAAAAATAATTGGCTCAAGAGAAGACTCGGTTGAGGAGGAGGCTTTCCCTGTTGCTGCAAACCGAACAGACGATGCCGCTGCCTCGTCCTTGACGAATCCGGCCGCAGCTTCTTACCACATTGGACAAAACACAGAAAGGGATGTCGGGCAATGATACAGAACCTGAATCACAATCTAGAACACCAACATACATATGACCTTTCCGCTTGTCCAAAACAACAATGTGACTTCCGAGCTGCCTGAACGTGCACTTTTAGCATGATAGAAAAATACAAATAAATAACTGAATAGTTCAACAGCTCTCGCCATTGATGAAGTTCAATTCTGTAGCAGCAAGTGTTCCACACGGCACAGCTTCACCGGCAGCCGTCAACCCGTTCAGCGAACAGATGGCGGTGGACACGTCTGTTCGCTCTTCGTATTGCCGTTGCCTCCATGGGCGTGTCCTGCATCTCCGCAGAAGTTATTCTCCGGCTGGGTGCATGCATCAAGCGGCCGCTTGAATCGAGCTCCACTGTGCCATCAACCATCGTCTTCCCCTTCTACTGTCACTTGCTCCATACTCCTATGGCTCCTCCGATCAAAATTGCAGCATAGCAGGCTTTGTGTGTCTCCCAATTCCCAATGACGATCCAGTGGAGCTTTTGTACCTGGCCCTGGCAGGAGTATGGTTCGGTTGCCTCTGCCTCGGGCTGACGGCAGTGATAGGATTCTCTTTCCCTGCACCATGATATATAATCATCGGCTGAACCACGGCCGATCTGGTGCCTCCCCGCACCTTGGATCTGAAGCGAACCGCTAGTGCACGGGGCAAGCATCGGCAACGTGTGACGAAATAAAAGGAGCATTGCGGCGCGCAGGGTCTGCCGGACATAGGGGATCGGGTGTTGGCTGGGCTGACCGCGTGGCGCCTGCATGAAGTTGGGGGCTAGGCGCGACGGCGGCGGGAAATCCAGAGTACAGAACCAATCGACCAATCCGCCTGCAAAAAGCCCCAATTGATCCCCAAATCTTCTGCCTTCTAGCTAGCCAAAGAGAGAAATCCTCGCCTAGTCGACAGCGGCCGTGCGCGTCGTTCCTTGGGTAAACTTTGGATGCTCCATCGATCCGAGCCTCTATTGCCGACGGAATTCTGGATGGAGGCGGCCGGCGCGCGACGCACGCAGAGGAGGGGCGGAGCGACCTGACGGCAAATCCTGGCTCGTTCTCCTTTTATCTCGCTCGCCCTTGGTTCCAGGGTTGATTAAGAATCGGTTATGATTTACCTTGCTGTGAGCCACAGACGTAATCGGGCCAGACGCAAAATTTTTGGGGAAATTTTTGGGCGAAATCGGTGAAATTGGAGGGTCAAATTCGTGGCAACCTTTGCTCTGATACCATATGATGCGGCCTAAGGCCACGTGGATTGCCCGATCTCACGAATTGACCGAGGGAAATGCGGGGAGAGGAAGAACACGAAGAACACGGCGAAGAACGCGATGAACACACGCAAACACACACCAACCCGATACAATCGGTTTACTCCCGATAGCCCGAACCACTATCCCGATAGAATCTCTCAAGGGAGAGACACGCGGTAGAATCCCCGAGAGGAAGATCGGTATACGATCGGTGGAATCACACGAGTGAGAGACCGGTGGTAGAATCGCAAGTGTGAGAGACTAATCATATAAGGAGTGCCTTGTACAATAGATTTGGATAATCTAAGGAGGGGGTTTCCCTAATCCCAAAGGGATGGTGGAGGCATAAGCCAAGTTCTCACTCAAGTTATGTCTACCTAATGAAGGGGGAGGTGGGAGCCTATATATAGGGAGCCACTAAGGAGGGGTAGTTTAGGCATACAAGGGGATACATGGGCCTTGGCCCGAATTGACTTGTGGCAGTCGCCTTCTCTCCTAGGCGATCAGACGCTCTTCTTCTTTCTTCTCTTCCATGCCTCCGTGACCTCGGCCTTGAGTGTGGTTCTTGTCGTTGAAGCACATGATGAAGCGAAGACCGTAGGCCGGGTTACATCATCTCCCCCCACTTGAAAAAGAGTCGTCCTCGACGATGAGTCTTCGTGAACGTGTAGAGGAGGTAGATGACACCAACGCTTGAATGTCCCTTCACTTGTCAAGAGCCCTATGAATAGCACAAGAAAAGCAAAGGAGCAATCAAAGCGTAGCCAAAGTTCAATGGATTTAGGAAGAGGGCGCAAGTAGAAGGAGGTCACCTTATCAAAGTGTCGGTGTGCTCTCATTGAGAGGTCTTGTGTAGTGGAAGTGTGCGGGCAAAACCACTCATTGGAGCTCACTTGTATCATGCTCTCAAGAGCTCTTTTGTCAACTCGTGCTCAATCGAGGTTGACATTGGAGTTTGGGTACCTACACACATGTTAGACAACAAGAACAATGTGTGTGCATGGTATATGAACACATCATCGATCATGATGGTCCATTTCTTTTGCACATCACCATTAGCGTTAAGAAATGCATCATAATAGAGATGGTGAATATGCGGGGTAAACATGGGAACATGCTCAACATGGATATATGCAAAGTCTCCAAAATTTGAGAGAGCTATGGGGGCAATCTCACTAACAAGCATATTAACACTATTGCAAGCCAAGCATTGGAAAGAGAAATTGTTCATCATTTTGGTTGCATTAATGGGAGAATATTGCAAGCATGTAGCACAAAACATGTTCAACATTTGATCATTGTTGTCGACAAACCTAGGAAAAGAGCAATTGTTCGGCAAGGTTGTCACAACACAAGCATCAATGTCCTCATTGCAATCAACCAAAGGTTCGACAAGTTGGATGCAATGGGAGATACATTGAAACACTCATAGCATGGCATGATCATGTTATCACAAGCAATCAAGTCCACATGATCAACAATGTTGGTATCAAGCAAAGCATCACATGGGAAAATGAAAGAAGCATATGACATAGCATTTGTATCATCAAGATCATGCATGCACTCATCAATCTTCATGTCCACTAGTGGGATCATGGCATCATCAACACCCATGTAGGTACCTTTGTAGTCCCGCTCATATGAGGTAGGTGTTGTGGAAGTGGTAGGCTCCATGTGGCCTCCATGTTCATCTTCACTCAAGCATGGTGTGATATCATCATCTTCATGCACCATGTACATCTTCTCCATGATCGGCGTCTCGTCATCCATGGGACCTAATGAGACACAAGAAAACACACTAGAGGTAGAGGGTAAGTTGTTAGAACTTGAAATGGCCTCACATGACCTATCAACTACCACTCTCATCTCACTTGGTGTATCGCTCATGCTCTCGAAGTGGAGGCACTCATCAAGCTCACATATAGTGGAGTCGCTCATCTCACATATAGTGGAGTCGCTCATCTCACATATAGTGGAGTCCCTCATCTCCATGGCAATGGCGTCGTCGATGTCCGAGCAACCTAGCAAAGAGGAAGACAACACAAGAGGATTAGAGGTTAAGTTGTTAGAAATCAAAGTGTCCTCACTCAACTCATGGTGTATGTCACTCTTGCTCTCAAGGTATTTGAAGTATGCGTTGCACTCGGCTTTATCTTTGGGTGTCATTTGGGCTTCTCGAGCATCTAGCTCGGCGAAGTATGCTCTCATCTCGGCTTGCTCTTGTGGGGTCATCATGTATATCTCTCACTAGGTAAGGTGTATGTGTATGTGGTGGAAGGAAAACTACACAAGTATCTCACCTATCAAGAAAGTATCGGAAAAATGGTTCAAGTCAAGAGCAAAGTCGAAATGTATCGGGGTTACTCACACACACACTCAAAGCACACGCAAAAGGCTAAGAACTCTATATGTGGTGGGTAAGGGGTGGGTAGCAAACGAAAAAGATCAACGGGAAAGTCTATTGTCAAATGTGGGTAAGATCCAAAGTCAAATGTCAAAAGTGGTGATCTATGTCAAGGAAACACGGAAACACACACAAAGGAGAACAATGGGGTTAGCGCGACCAAGGAAGTGAGCTAAGTAACAAGATGGTCCTAACGAAGACTATAAGCTCGGTGTCACGCCAACACAAGAGAGACGGTAGCTCGGTTGCATAAGAGGGAAGCAACAAGATTTGCACAAATGCCACTCTTCTCTTTTCTCTCTTAGTGCGCACAAGCTTTGCACTTCTCGGTATCGGTGGACACACACTCTTTTCTATTTTTTTTCTCTTTTTTTCACTTTTTTTTTCTATGCTTAGAAGCTTTATTTTTCTCTATGTATATGTCACACTTTTTCTTCTTTTGTGTATCTTTCTCACCGAGCTTGCTTCGGAGCTTCGCTCAACACAACGCACACACACAAACCCTCTCACGGTCGTGACACTTGTGCAATGCTTCGCAACACTCGGAAAGCCACTCTCAATGGGATAGGTACACAAAGAAAGAAACGGGGCTACAAGGTGTAAGAGGAGGCAAGTTATACCTATTGACGTTAGGCGGTGTCAAGCACACGAACTTGCGATGGTGTCGACGGTGGCGGTGTCGAAGTTGCGCCGGAATCCGGGGTGCCGAAGGTGTCGCCGCGGTGTTGATGTAGACGCGGAAGCTTGGTAGACAAACCTTGCACTCCAAACGGAAACCGAGCAAATTAAGTCAATGCCCGAAAATTTGGGTCACGACGAGCGATCGAAGGTGTCAAAATTTTGGAGTCGAAAAATTTCAGAAACGGTGTCAAAATTAGAGTCAAGATGAAAGGGGATAACTGTGAAAGTTTGGAGTCAAACGGGCGCCGGAAAGTTGTCAAAATTTGGAGCAAAAATTGGAGTCAAAATTGGGCGAAACTGGAACAGCATATGTACATGGCCGGCAGTGCCGCTGTGGGATGGCCGGCAGTGCTGGAGTGGGCAGGCCGGTAGTGCCGGTGCGTGGCTCCCGGCAGTGCCGCTTGACAAGAGCTTGGATGCTGCGCGTGGTGTTTGGCTGCAGATGGAGAGGCGCGCGCGAAGGCAGTGGGATGCAGCGAGGACGAGGTGAACGGAGGGTGCGGATGCTGGCGGCGCTGCGGCTGCTTGTTGGGCGGGCGAGCAGCGCTGGATATGCTAGGGGCGGGCGGGGCTTGGCCTGGGTGCTGCGCGCGCGGGCGGCTCAGGTGGAGTGCGGCGGCGGCAGCTGGTGGTGTGGGCGCGAGGTGGTGGGTCGGAGGCAGGGCGGCGCGGGCCTGGAGCGTGGGCGGGCAGCGGGAGATGGAGGCGCTGCTGCGTGGCTTACGGGTTGAGCAGCTGGTGGTTGAGCTCAGTGATGCGGCGGGTGGTGGCGATTGCGGGCGGCGCTAGTGGTGGTTGCTGCCTGCGCGTGGAGCTGGCGAGTGGGGCGGCTACTGTGCTGTGGCGATGGGCTCGAGCGGCGCGGAGGTGAGCTGCTGGGGTGATGGATTTGGCCAAGCGAATGAACCAAGGCGGAAGATGAGGCCTGGCGGCAGTGCCGGCCAAAACCAACCGGCAGTGCCGGCCGAGCGGCAGTGCCGCTGTGCACTGCCCGGCAGTGCCGGTCGAGCCCGATTCTGATGAACAGCCCGACGAACTGAGCGGAAATTGGACTAGAAAATCGTCGATTGGCGGAGATATAGAAGGAATTTGGCAGCGAAATTTGGAGGGGATGTAGATCTACCATAGGAACACGAAATCCATGGATCAAAACCACTAAAAACGCAACAAAATCTAGATCTGACCAAAGGCAAATTTAGGGCTATTTTTTTTTGGGGATTTTTTGGAGAAAATTTTTGGGGCGAATTTGGGTGGATGGGGGTCAAATCCGGGCTAACCAAGAGATGCTGATACCATTTGATGTGGTATCTCTGGCTCTGAATACCAAGCGCGAGCGGCTCAGTGGTCTGGCGACGGGATCGGGGGCCAGGGGCCAGGCGGCGGGGCTGGGCCAGGCGGGGCCGTGCGGCGCGCGTGCTGCAGCTGCGAGGTGGAGCAGAGGTTGGGCGCGGCCTGGTGGCTCGCGGCGAGCAGAGCGGGGCGCCGTGCGTGGTGGTTGAGCGCGTGGAGGCAGGCGCTTGCGCGCGCGTGGCCTGGGACGGATTGGTGGGCGAGCGGCGGTCAGGGGATGGCCTGGTGGTGGCGCGCCGGCCGACGGGCGTTGGGCAAGGCGTTTGGAAGCCCGAACGGACGTGGCCTGGCTGGTGTGATGCGCGAGCTGGGAACAATTCGTCCTCACGAACAGCACGAAGAACAGCTCGAAAAATAGCCACACAAATCCTCAAATTTCTCAGGGAATACACGGAATTAGAGCACGAAAATTGGGGGATTGATAGATCAGCACTAGTAACACTAGATCTGTGGACCAAAACCACAAAAAACTCAACAAATCCAGAGATCAATTTTCGAGCTATTTTTTGGGGCAAAATTTTTGGGGAAATTTTTGGGCGAAATCGGTGAAATTGGAGGGTCAAATTCGTGGCAACCTTTGCTCTGATACCATATGATGCGGCCTAAGGCCACGTGGGTTGCCCGATCTCACGAATTGACCGAGGGAAATGCGGGGGAGAGGAAGAACACGAAGAACACGGCGAAGAACGCGATGAACACACGCAAACACACACCAACCCGATACAATTCGGTTTACTCCCGATAGCCCGAACCACTATCCCGATAGAATCTCTCAAGGGAGAGACACGCGGTAGAATCCCCGAGAGGAAGATCGGTATACGATCGGTGGAATCACACGAGTGAGAGACCGGTGGTAGAATCACAAGTGTGAGAGACTAATCATATAAGGAGTGCCTTGTACAATAGATTTGGATAATCTAAGGAGGGGTTTCCCTAATCCCAAAGGGATGGTGGAGGCATAAGCCAAGTTCTCACTCAAGTTATGTCTCACCTAATGAAGGGGAGGTGGGAGCTATATATAGGGAGCCACTAAGGAGGGGTAGTTTAGGCATACGAGGGGATACATGGGCCTTGGCCCGAATTGACTTGTGGCAGTCGCCTTCTCTCCTAGGCGATCAGACGCTCTTCTTCCTTCTTCTCTTACATGCCTCCGTGACCTCGGCCTTGAGTGTGGTTCTTGTCGTTGAAGCACATGATGAAGCGAAGACCGTAGGTCGGGCTACATCATGGAATCATTTTTTATTTTCTCAGTTTGTGTTTTTTTTACATCCGACCAGCCTTCTGCTTATATTGTTTTCTAACAGGCCAACCACAATGGCATACATCACTAAAGAAAGGGTATATGTTCATCCTATTCATCTATCATACTTAATTAAACATAGTCCTCTTAATAAACACCATAATACTGGTTAGTGTATGTGTACCTTTGGTGGAGCACGTGGGAACGGAGTTCAGGCCAAATCGGCAGGCGAGATTAGACGATTTGGACGGTTCGAGCTAAATCGGCGAGCGAGACAAGTCGCAATGTCGAGCACAGGCGGCACACGGGCAGGACAGCGAGGTTGCATGCCAATTGAGATGGGAGTCCTGGCCTTTTAGCATGGGCGGGACCGCGAGATTGGATGCAAATTGAGCTGGGTTTTGATTCGATTTCCATCTTGACGAAGCTCGAGTCCTTTTCATATACGTGCACCCATGGGCTGCGTCAGAGTCTGTATCGGAGTCGGAGCACAGCGGTTGTGCCGGATCGTGGGAGATAGAGGGTTCCTTTAATCCATGGCTGCGAGCAGAGCCCACAATCCCATACTTTCAATTAGCTCACCGCACATACCACGTACAGAGGTCTTAGGCAATCATATCTTGTTCAAACAAATCAGCGCGGTGCGGCTGTTTGTTAATTACATGCACATTATTGATTCCACGGTCGAAGCAACCAAGCCTCGTTTCTCAATGCACCACACATGGACGCACATGTACATGTGGCCGTTTACGCCCAGCATATTGTCCATCGCCGCGCCCCCCAAGCGGCAGTCCGCCGTGCCGCGCGCTCTTTCCTCGGCTCGTCGCACGCATATATGCTTGTTGGCATGATGATGCCGAGCTCGCCGGACTGGTTGGATGCTTTCCACGGCACACGGCTCGCCGCCCTGATTCCTTTTTGGCTTGGGCTCATAGTGCCGCGCTTTCCTTTCTTGTGGCGCTGGTTATACCCGACGAGTCCTCCCGCATGTGCACCGCCCGGAGGCCGGAGCTGGCGCCCTTCGTCTCTTCGTTCCAGCCGGTCGCGTCCAACGTCGGTCGCCAACCTCACTTCTTCTCTTCGTTCCAGTTGGTTGCGCCCAACGTCGCTCGTCCACCTCGGCCTCCGCGGCATCCTCTACGCTGACCTGCTCCACCTCTGTCTCGCGTCCGCCGCCACACACCTTCTCCCGAGGCCAAGCTCGACGTCAAGCCCGTCGCGAAGCTCCGCGCCCTCACCTGACGCGCGCGAGCTCGCGCGGGCCGTTCCCTGCCGTCGCCTGGCCGCGGCCCCCAGGTACGCGCCGCCTCAAGCCTCACCATGGTTGCGGCAAGGCCCGCCTCCGAGGCTCCGAGCTCGTCCACGACGCTGGCCAGAGGAGGTAGATGTCGCTGATGGCCGGATATTTATGGGGAGACGGCGGGTACGATGTCGAGTAGCCGAACTTGCAATCGATCTGTGGTTTCGGTGTAGAGGCAAGTTCTTTTTACTAGTGGTTGGGGCGCCCCATGGGGCGCCTCCTCACCGGTCAGGGGCAACCCAATCTGAATATTGTGATGGTCAACTAACACAAACTTATAGTAAAATATAGTACTATCGTGTTGGTCACTTGGATAAATGAAACATGGGGACATAAAAATAGTTGTAATTGCATTTATATAGGATCCAAGATTACATCAGAGCACTGATACATGCATCTCGCATACTTGTAAGAAGGTAGTCCCACCGATGTGGAATATAATACATTATTACAAATGGTAGATCCACACAATCATACAATGTGAACAAATATAGGGAATTTGACCAATGCATGGTTCGATCCTTAGCTCAATATCTGTAAACCAAAAAAACAGTGGGCAAACTAACCTTAGTGAGAACTTCGAAATTACATACCTAACTTGTTTTTACATGCCCTAGAAAAATAATAGATTTTGTAGCAAAAAGGAATATACAGTATGTTGTCCATAAAGGAAATTCAATTGACTCACAGGAAAGGTTATCTTCTTGTTATATACAATATTCTGATTAGCAAGAGTTACATATATCTTCACAGATCCTTGATATACACATTAACCTGATTAGCAGGAGCTACATATATATTCTGAGAATGATGGCAGTGAGAGAATATATATCACATCACATATTTGAATTAGTTAATTGAAGGGAAACTGTCAAGTTAATCTCCTTTATATCAAAAATTTCTGCCAACTATAAGAGAATATATATATATCACCTAAAGTAGGATGTTTACCTTGACTTTATCTGATGGGAGTCATCAAGTGACCTTGGTGCTTTGCTTCGAATGTGATTTTTGAATTGATTGAAGATTTCTGGAAGCAAGTACAGCTTAACCCTGCACATCAAAGTAACCAATATAACAGTATCTATAGAGTCAACAATATAGGGGAGATTGAATTCAGAGAAAGATATACATAAATTTGATGGAGACAGGGTATACGAAGTATGGAACCAGTGGGCATTGTGAGGAACTCACCCTGCTTGTGAGAAACTCATATTCATGAACAATATGAAAAAATGCTACACAAAATGCTAATTTATGTAGAACATGAACCATTGTACCTATAATCCTACACAAAATGCTACGACACCAGTAGTTAATTCACACTGCTTGTGAGAAACTCATATTCATGAAGAACCACTATATTGCTGATATGCAGAATAACCACTTCTATATTCAACTATATATGTAACTTGAGAAGAGAAAACGCTAGTGATATTTAGTACGTAATCTTAGCACTTAAAAACTAATAATCCAAAATAAATTAGAACACATGTAAAACTTCTAGGACCCAGACTATAGCGACTGGTAAGATCTCAGCTTACACTGTCAAGTGCATATATCTGCCGGGTATAAGTTTGTCAGTCATTCAAGATACAAGAAGACCAAAATGGAGCTACAATTTGGTGCACAAACAAAATGGTAACCAGGCTAAGCGTCCAACTTGAGCCATACAACACGATGGAGCAAAATTGTAGCTACAAGTAAGCCATGAGAAACCCCGCAGCCTGGAACAACTCAAACTGCCAAAAAAGATATTTGCCCAAGAAGTCTACTGGGTTTTTTTGAAAGCCATCTTTAGATAATAAGACCCTTCAGCTACTGTAGCCATGGTCAACACTATGCAGACTGGCTGAACCACAGGGAACCGAAGAAACTACCCCAACCAAAGGATCAACATAATCTCGTAAAAAGAATCACCATATAGGATAAAATGACGTATCATTTCCGAAACAACAATTTTTATTCATATGCCCATGATTCTAACCAACAACACGATATTTACCTAACCATTCGAACCATTCTGTATGTACAGATCACTTCTAACCATCAGTAGCGCTCAAGAGTAGGACTACCAAACAAGGCAATTATCTCAAAAAGAGGAAAAGATGGTGCTTAATTGACACGGAATGCATCAACCTTGAATTTCTTTCTATGAGAAATGGCAAGTGGTAATAGAGGAAAATCCCGCACGAAGGAAACTATGTGTTATGGGCAAACACGAACATACCAGTACCACACCAGAACATGATGGTTCAAGAAATCAAGAGCAACTATAGGAACAATGATAACTACATGAAGCATATTTCAATAAGCCAGAAACATGATGGTGATGCATAATATCATCGACTGATTGTTACAACCAATTAAAACCAAATAAATGATGAGCACCTCACCCATCAAGCATAACCATAGCCAGAAGTAATAGCATATACTAATGGTAATCATAGCAAGTGCTTATTTTGAGGGGAAGAAACTCACTTTGGAATCACGGGATAATTTTGGTTTTAGCTTCTGTGAACAATGCCAACATCTTCATGGACAACCAATACACTAATATCTAAACAGAGTGCGCCATGGATATAATATCGTAAGTTGGTGACATATACATACGGAATTTAACATCATCTGGAAATGAGACCTAACCTGTCAAAGTTTTGTCGTAAACTTGTGAAGCCATTCTTTCTCTAGCACATACCTATAAAGTGGGACTTTAAGTTACCACATTATTCATTATTCAACTAACAAAGGGAATAGTTGTAGAAGTATTAGTAAATACATGCCTGATGGAAGTTGCTTACAGGTCATGACCAAGCATTTCAAAATACACAAATGCTCTTGCCGTGAAAAAACCTCTATACAATGGGGTGTTGTTGAGCAGGATCCAATTTGTCATCATC
Source organism: Lolium rigidum (assembly GCF_022539505.1). Taxonomy (NCBI): domain Eukaryota; kingdom Viridiplantae; phylum Streptophyta; class Magnoliopsida; order Poales; family Poaceae; genus Lolium; species Lolium rigidum. The sequence continues at coordinate 178,243,133 of NC_061514.1, read as the reverse complement.
TAGCTGCAACTGCAAATAAATGAAGCCAGTTTTGAATACCAATTTTCAAATGCATTGACACAGATAACTAAATGCTAAATAGGCTACTGTACCGTGCCCAATAAGAGCTCCATGATAGCCTGTTGAATGAAGGCACACTGTTTATTATAGCAATAACCTGTAGCTTGAGCAAAATAAATGCTAGATCTGCTGATTGTTCCTCCTTGCTCCACCTGCAGTAACTAAAGATCAGTGACAGAAGGAAAAGGAAAAAGATAAAACATACATCTGTTTATCAATTTAGTAGCTTTATTATTATATACGATGTTATGCGCAGGCAAACACCATACCACATGTTCAAAATTCAGATAGTATTATGTAATTTGACCTTGCTCAATAGTCGACTCAGACAAGAAAAAATATCTCTGAAAAGAAGAAAATAAACACATGTCATAATTTTACCTGCAATGATGCCTCCTTCTCTGATTTTTCTTTCTCCTTATTCTTTGACTTCGCCGTAACTGCATAATAGTTCACTCTAATTGTTAGAAATTATACCTTGTGTTCAAAATAATGTCTAATAAGTTTCTGAACTCTAAATTATGTGCATATTGCATAGATTAATGTGAGCATTAAGATCTGACGTTGGTGAGCAAGGGTGAATTTGTATTGCTTATAATGTCAAAAACATTTTTCTTCGCTAGTAACTTCCATGAACCGCAGTACGTTTAAAATTTGATGCACCTTCAGAAGCCAACCAGCGCCAAGTTCATGGGTTCTGAATAAGCTTTATTCCCTTGAGCAAAAAGTACTTTTTTGAAGCAAGAAATAATAACATTAACCTATATATGTAGAAGAGTCACTATTACTTTGGTCTGAACCAAATTAAACTGGAACTAAAACAGTGACAGAAGACAAAAAAAAAGTGCATAACATAAGTTGAACTGGCAGGCCTGATTGTCATGTAGATCATCTCAACCTTTTATAGAAATTAACTTCAGTTAGCTGTATTCCATAGCTAATGAGGAAAAAACAGCAAAGAACGGAAATGAGGGCAGAAATCTACCTTGTTTTCATGGGTTGGAGCTGCAGCGGCCCGGTCAAGTACATGAACCAGCAGCAGTTGCCGAAGCAGTGGTTGGAGCAGCGGCGCGGGTCATGGGATGGAGCATGTTCTCTCCGCCGGTCGTTCTCTAAGTTCAGTCGCGTCCTTCTTCCCTGTTCAAGAAAAAGCTATGAGGGGAGAAGGAGCAGGGAGAGGTCATCAGTGGGAGGAGACGGACGGCGTTGACCAAGAGGGGCGACGGTAGGGTTTGAGTAGCTGGAGAGAGGGAGAGGAGAGAGTGCCTACATGTCCGGCCGCCGTCGCCGTCGATGTCGAGCTACCGCTGCCTCTAGAGCTCCATCCGCCAATGACCATGCCGGGCGTAGCACCTCCCGCATCAGACCGCCACCACATCTAGGGGAAGAGGAGCGCGTGGGGAGCCGCCGCCGCCAAAAAATGTGATGCGAGAGGGTAGGGTTTCGGAGGATGCGAGGGCTGTGTGAGAGAAACAAGAGCGACGCGTTTTCCGCCAGACGGGGCCCACCTTTCGCCAGACGGTGGAGACCAAGCGAGGCCCAGTCGACGCGCCCCAGGTGACTATCGTGGAGCGCCCAGGCATAGGGCAAACACCCACGCACTTGCTTGTTCTCAATTTCCTTCAATGAGCAAAGCTAAACGGCGGACTCTTGCCGGAACTATCGTGGATAGTTCCTGTTGGATACGGGCAACGCCATCAGAGCTCGTCACGTGCACGCGATTCAAACCAAAGTCAGGATAGATTTGCTCTGCGAACCACGAAGGCGTATAGACGGTTGGACGAAGGCGTAATTTGTTGGACGAAAACGGACCAAACCAAGGAAACGTTAGCTCCTTTATTATTAGGTATAGATTAATCAGATTCGAGTACATGTACAATTTCCGGACAGTGAAAGAGAAAGAGAAGATGAACGCTAGCCTGCCAGCACATTCTGTTTTTAAATTTGCTTATTACGAGTAGAACTATTACATGGTCTTGGTTATTTTAAGGTCTTGGTTCTAGAAAAAATTTGCACGGCCAGATATCAATAAACATTGTGTCTAAAGTTGTATCCTGCAACATCCAAGGAAGAAAGCTTTCCAGATTACTCATAAAGGAATTCAGGATTAGTGAAGATGCGAAATTAATATGATATTTTTCAGTCATTCCAAGTATACGTGTCCACAAGCATACCATACAAGGTTTGTCGCCAATGAGAGTAAGAACACGCGACCTACATATCGCTAGAATCTTACAACTTTGTGGGGGCTGCCTTCTTTTCCGGGAAGACAGAAAGAAAGCAACAAAGTAGTTGATCCTCTAAGCACCTACACAATTTCGTACGGTAGCACAAAGCATCTATCTGGGAAAGGAAACAATACATCATACTTTCTATGCATATCCCGCTAGAATGCCGTTTGATTGTTTCGTGGAGCACAGCTTTTTGTTGCGGACGCGTGACACATGCGGACAAAAATAATCGGACTCTAATTTCTTCACGTGAATTCTGCGTGAGGAAGGGCACAGCTGTACCGCTGATGCCTCGCCATTAAAGCCGTGGCACTAATCGTAGTGAGCATACACCGTCACCACATCTTATTTCCTTCACCATGTATTCACTGTTAGCTCAGGAAGCCATGGCCGCCGGCGAGGACCGCATGCAGAGCTCATGGCAAACGCATCTTGTATGCCGATGCGACTTGGTGTCGATGAGGAGGCAGATGAAGTCTGGGAAGAACAAGAAGAGGTGGTACTACAAATGCTGCAATTGGGAGGTAGGTTGATGCCACCCGATCTAGTCTTACATTTTCTCTTGTAATGCCAATGCAGAGAGAAAAATAGGTCCAACACGGGGATGGAAACTAACTTAAATTAGCTCGAACCCATCACGTGATTCGAAAAAGGTGATCACATGTCTCAAAAGAGGTGGTCACATGTCTCGAAAGATGTGAAAAGCTGAATCCTATAGGCTAGAGTAGGCCAGGCATATAATGCCAATGCAGTAAAGAGTACCATCTCCAAAAATAGGCATAATCAATTCATAGATCTTGAACGGTGGAAGAAAACGAGGCACTAAATGAGAAGTTCCTGTTACGGTTATGAGAGAAGAAGAGGTCCGGCATGGTGAAGGAACCTAACATAAATTAGCTTGAACCCATCACGTGATTCGAAAAAGGTGGTCACATGTGTCGAAAAAGTGATCACATGTCTCGAAAGATGTGAAAAGCTGAATCCTATAGGCTAGAGTAGGCCAGGCTAGGTTGCCCAAAATGATACATGTGTAAGTGGAAAGGTGCCGGTCCCCCTTGCTATTTTGGATTATAGGTGTGTAGAAACCAAACAAAGTGGATCCTTTTAGGTAAAAAAGTGTGGATCTCAATGCGAATGAGTGGTTCCGATTACACCCTCCACTACATACAAACATAGCAAATCCACACTCTATATATATATATATAAGTGTGTTTTTGGCCACCAACAATATAAATATAGATCAAGAGAGACAGATTGAAATATATATATTTATCCCCAAGAATATGTTCATATATATATTGAAATATATGCACAAATGATATGCAAGGTATGCCATGCGCACACATGCACACTAATTATATATATATTATGAGACAACTTAATCAAATGTGTTTTCATTCGAGATCGAGAACTTGTCAAAAATCAAGTTAATTAATTTATCAGCGCTAATTAGTTGGTCGCCTCCTTGATGCGCAATTAAGTGTCGTTGGCCTATATATATATGTAGGGTTTAATTAGGGTTTAGGGTTTAGGGTTAGCTAGGGGTTAGGGTTTAGGGTTTAGGTTTTAGGGTTTAGGGTTTAGGTTTTAGTGTTTAGGGTTTAGGGTCTAAGGTTTAGGGTTTAGTGTTTAGGGTGTTTAGGGTATAATTAGGGATTAGGGATTAGGGTTTTAGGGTTTAAGGTTTAGGGATCATCGATCGAGTGCACACACACACATTATTAGAGGCACCCGCGCCAATTTGCGCATAAAGTGCATGCGTATATATATAAGTGTGTTTCTTGGCCACCAACGATATTGTTGACCGCCAAAACCCACCGTCGGGCAGCGACAGTCAGCACTAGTAGAGCCGGGAAGAGCCTAGAGCTGCGGCTGGCTGAGACCCCTCCGAGCGACGGCCCGCAATGCTCTTCTGGTCACACGCGGCGATGCGAAGTGCAAGGGCGTGCCACCGACCTATACCCGGTCGGGAAGGTGATGGGGAATGCCTCGCTTAGTTCCTGCATGGCATACACGTAAACATTAAATACGAGCCTCGATCGGCTCTCGGGTTATCTCGTGAATCGGCTCAAAGAGCCGATCCACCCATGATCCGTGCGGGGTGCACGAATACTTGGTGATCCCGCTTGATCAAGATAAAGCTAATGAGATCTACGACGATTTAGGGTTTTCACCGCATAATCGGATCATCCTACTCCGGGTTGGGCCTCGCGGCCACGCACGGTGCTCATAAGCCGATCCTAAACAAGGCCAAAGAACCAACAATGTGGTTGATCCACGGAACATCCTGTTTAGGACTTGCGAACGCCACCCTACATGCCACTGGATCCTCCCCCCCTTTGTAAGGCCTAACTATTGCGAGATATTAAACTAATCCTTGCAGAGCAAGGAGCAATCGTAACGGATCGGATCTACTAAACGATGAACAAGCGGAGTGCCGCCCCCATGCCCGAGATAGGCATGAGGACGGCTAGATATGCAAGGGTTGCACTACGTAAGCATGTTTATACGAAGAACAATGCTAACCCTAACACATCTATGATAACTACGTTGCCCGCCATCAAAGACGCTTCGATGACGGGCAACGCATGAACAACGTGGGGCTTGTCTTGCCTAGATCGCAAGATGCGATCTAGGCAGCATGTCGCTTACCTGATTGAAACCCTCGAGACGAAGGAGTTGGCGATGCGCCGAGATTGGTTTGTTTTGGGGTGAACGTTGTGTTGTTGTTTATTCCATAAACCCTAGATACATATTTATAGTCCAGGGGACTTTCTAATTGAGGCGTGCACCTAACCGTGCACGGGTAAAACTCTAACTTCTAAATTAAGATGTGATCTACTATAATACGGATACGGGGGCAATTTAGCCCAAACTTGGTACACAAGGCCGATTCACGTATTTCTTCCATGTATATTCTTCAAACCCATCTTGATCGCGGCCCACCTCGATCCGGTCAAATTCCGGTGATAACACATGCCCCCTGGTTTTGGAAATGACATTTCCAAAATTATTATGTTTTTCCTTCGTCGGGTCATGTCGTGGCGGAGCGAAACCGCCGATTGTTAGCTGGATCGACGCCCAATGAGCCGATAGCAACGCATTGGTCTCTCATAATCTGTCCTTCATCTTCTTCGACCGATGACTCGAGACCCGGTGACACTCCTCCGCAAAATTCACCATCCTCGAAGAAGGTTGCTACACGGGACCAGCCGATGATACTCCAATTGGCTTCTAGAAACAGTAACATTTACCGGGTCGGTTGCCCCCGAGTCTCAACGAGAGACGAGGATACACAAATTAGCCGAATGGACCCGGGCTTGATCATGTCCGAGGGCACTATCATGCGAGCCGACCGATTTGAACGAAATCGACTCCCCGTAGGAGAGGACCTTCGGGGTGAGTTGCCCCCGAGTTTCTTCGAGTCCAAATGTCATGACTACATATTCAAACAAGCCCATTGAACCCGGTACTCCGAATGCAGTCTTGTGTATATCTTCTGGATATTGTCAATATAAAGTAATATAACAAGTGCAATATGCAAGTATGTAGGAATCAATGCACAGTTAACACAAGTGTTTGCTTTTTAGATAGAAGGAAATGGGTAAACTGACTCAACAATAAAAGTAGAAGAAAGGCCCTTCGCGAGAGGAAGCATGGATTGCTATATTTGTGCTAGAGCTTTTATTTTGAAAACATGAAACAATTTTGTCAACGGTAGTAATAAAGCATATGTATCATGTAAATTATATCTCACAAGTTGCAAGCCTCATGCATAGTGTACTAATAGTGCCCGCACCTTGTCCTAATTAGCTTGGGTTAACACCGATTATCATTGCATAACATATGTTTCAACCAAGTGTCACAAAGGGGTACCTCTATGCCGCTCGTACAAGGGTCTAAGGAGAAAGTTCGCATCGGATTTCTCGCTTTTGATAATTCTTCAACTTAGACACCCATACCGGGACAACATAGACAACGAGATAATGGACTCCTCTTTTAATGCTTAAGCATTCAACAATTAATATTCTCATAAGAGATTGAGGTTTTATGTCCAAACTGAAACTTCCACCATGATTCATGGCTTTAGTTAGCGGCCCAATGTTCTTCTCTAACAGTATGCATACTCAAACCATTTGATTGTGAAAACCGCCCTTACTTCGGACAAGACGAACATGCATAGCAACTCACATGATATTCAACAAAGAGTAGTTGATGGCGTCCCCAGGAACATGGTTATCGCACAACAAGCAACTTAATAAGAGATAAGACACATGAGTACATATTCAATACCACAATAGTTTTTAAAGCTATTTTGTCCCATGAGCTATATATTGCAAAGGCGAATGATGGAATTTTAAAGGTAGCACTCAAGCAATTTACTTTGGAATGGCGGATAAATACCATGTAGTAGGTAGGTATGGTGGACACAAATGGCATAGTGGTTGGCTCAAGTATTTGGGATGCATGAGAAGTATTCCCTCTCGATACACGGTTTAGGCTAGCAAGGTTATTTGAAACAAACACAAGGATGAACGGTACAACAAAACTCACATAAAAGACATATTGAAAGCATTATAAGACTCCATACCGTCTTCATTGTTGTACCTTTTGAGTTGATGGCCATGCATCGACTTTTTATCCTTAAGTCGATGTCTGCGCATCGGCTGTGCTTAAAAAAATTGTATTTTTACGGCCGATTTATTTATGCATCGGCCGCCATACTTCATCAGAGAATATATCTTGACTTGCTTCAAACTCCATACCCTCGTGTTCTATCCTTCTATGTGCCCCCCGAGCCGATTCTGACAAATAATCGATGGTATCGGCTCTTCAGGCATCTTTTGGATCAATGCTGAACACAGACAAAACGTATGTCGAGGATAATTTTGGCCGATTGCTAGAATCGGCCTCCTTTTCCATTGCAATGCTTGACGATGGTTTGCAACTTCTTGGATTTCCGCCGTAGCTACGTGACATGCTTGAGATGAGACCTTTGCTTTCCATTTTTTGGGGCCGATCGCGGGGATCGGCCTCGCCACGCTACGTCAATTGTCTTGGACGTTGCTAATCTGTCCGGATCATGGACACCATGTTTGTATCAGCCGATGCCTCCGCATCGGCTTTTGTCCGTTTAGGGCGCCACACTTTACGGTAGGGCACGCCTTTGTCTCCAATGTTTGCTGTATTTTCTCGGCCGGATCGGGCCGTGCCCTCGGGTGAGAAACCCTTCCACCTGACGCCATGGGAGCGGGTTCGGTGGAAAGAGCCGATGAGTTCGGCTTCGAGGAGTGCCTTGATTTCGTCATGCTTCTTCTTGAGCTCATCAGGCAGATCCTCGCACTTGACCGGAGTGCTTTCCGCCATCTCAGGTGTAGATGGCGATGTGGTTGATGTAGACGATTGTCCCACCGGGCGTGCCAGAATGTGTTGACCGCCAAAACCCACCGTCGGGCAGCAACGAGTCGGCACTAGTAGAGCCGGGAAGAGCCTAGAGCTGCGGCTGGCTGAGACCCCTCCGAGCGACGGCCCGCAATGCTCTTCTGGTCACACGCGGCGATGCGAAGTGCAAGGGCGTGCCACCGACCTATACCGGTCGGGGAAGGTGATGGGGAATGCCTCGCTTAGTTCCCGCATGGCATACACGTAAACATTAAATACGAGCCTCGATCGGCTCTCGAGTTATCTCGTGAATCGGCTCAAAGAGCCGATCCACCCATGATCCGTGCGGGGTGCACGAATACTTGGTGATCCTGCTTGATCAAGATAAAGCTAATGAGATCTACGACGATTTAGGGTTTTCACCGCATAATCGGATCATCCTACTCCGAGTTGGGCCTCGCGGCCACGCACGGTGCTCATAAGCCGATCCTAAACAAGGCCAAAGAACCAACAATGTAGTTGATCCACGGAACATCCTGTTTAGGACTTGCGAACGCCACCCTACATGCCACTGGATCCTCCCCCCCTTTGTAAGGCCTAACTATTGCGGATATTAAACTAATCCTTGCAGAGCAAGGAGCAATCGTAACGGATCAGATCTACTAAACGATGAACAAGCAGGTGCCGCCCCCATGCCCGAGATAGGCATGAGGACGGCTAGATATGCAAGGGTTGCACTACGTAAGCATGTTTATACGAAGAACAATGCTAACCCTAACACATCTATGATAACTACGTTGCCCGCCATCAAAGACGCTTCGATACGGGCAACGCATGAACAACGTGGGGCTTGTCGCTGCCTAGATCGCAAGATGCGATCTAGGCAGCATGTCGCTACTCCGATTGAAACCCTCGAGACGAAGGAGTTGGCGATGCGCCGAGATTGGTTTGTTTTGGGGTGAACGTTGTGTTGTTGTTTATTCCATAAACCCTAGATACATATTTATAGTCCAGGGGACTTTCTAATTGAGGCGTGCACCTAACCGTGCACGGGTAAAACTCTAACTTCTAAATTAAGATGTGATCTACTATAATACAGATACGAGGGCAATTTAGCCCAAACTTGGTACACAAGGCCGATTCACGTATTTCTTCCATGTATATTCTTCAAACCCATCTTGATCGCGGCCCACCTCTGATCCGGTCAAATTCTGGTGATAACAGATATATAGATCTAGAGAGAGATTGAAATATATTTAGGGTTTAGGGTTTAGGGTCGTTTAGGGTCTAGGGTTAGGGTTTAGGGTTTAGTGTTTAGGGTTTAGGGGGTTTAGGGTCTAGGGTTTAGGGTTTAGTGTTTAGGGTGTTTAAGGTGTCCGTTTAGGGTATAATCAGGGATCAGGGATTAGGCTTTTAGGGTTTAAGGTTTAGGGATATCATCGATCGAGCTAGTGCACACACACATTATTAGAGGCACCCGCGCCTTTGCGCATAAAGTACATGCGTATATATATATATATAAGTGTGTTTCTTGGCCACCAACGATATATAGATCTAGAGAGAGATTGAAATATATTTAGGGTTTAGGGTTTAGGGTCTAGGTTTATGGTTTAGGGTTTAGTGTTTAGGGTTTAGGGTTTAGGGTCTAGGGTTTAGGGTTTAGTGTTTAGGGTGTTTAGGGTGTACGTTTAGGGTATAATTAGGGATCAGGGATTAGGGTTTTAGGGTTTAAGGTTTAGGGATCATCGATCGAGCTAGTGCACACACACATTATTAGAGGCACCCACGCCTTTGCGCATAAAGTGCATGCGTATATATATAATAAGTGTGTTTCTTGGCCACCAACGATATATATAGATCGAGAGAGAGAGATTGAAATATATATATATATCCCCAAGAATATGTTCAGATATATATTGAAATATATATATGCACGAATGATATGTGCATGGTATGCCATGCGCGCATGCACACTAATTGTATATATATTATGAGGCAACTTAATCAAATGTGTTTTCATTCGAGAGAACTTGTCAAGATTCAAGTTAATTAATTTATCAGCGCTAATTAGTTGGTCGCCTGCTTGATGCGCAATTAAGTGTCGTTGGACTATATATATATGTAGGGTTTAATTAGGGTTTAGGGTTAGCTAGGGTTAGGGTTTAGGGTTTAGTGTTTAGGGTTTAGGGTATAGGGTATAGGCCGGGTTTCGTGTTTAGGGTGTTTAGGGTATACGTTTAGGGTATAATTAGGGATCATGGATTAGGGTTTTAGGGTTTAAGGTTTAGGGATCATCGATCGAGCTAGTGCACACACACATTATTAGAGGCACCCGCGCCTTTGCGCATAAAGTGCATGCGTATATATATAAGTGTATTTCTTGGCCACCAACGATATATAGATCGAGATAAGAGAGAGATTGAATTATATATATATCCCCAAGAATATGTTCAAATATATATTGAAATATATGCACGAATGATATGCAAGGTATGCCATGCGCACGCAAGCACACTAATTATATATATATTATGAGACAACTTAATCAAATGTGTTTTCATTCGAGATCGAGAACTTGTCAAAAATCAAGTTAATTAATTTATCAGCGCTAATTAGTTGGTCGCCTGCTTGATGCGCAATTAAGTGTCGTTGGCCTATATATGTAGGGTTTAATTAGGGTTTAATATATGCACGAACGATATATAGATCTAGAGAGAGATTGAAATATATTTAGGGTTTAATTAGGGTTAGGGTTTTAGGGTTTAAGGTTTAGGGATCATCGATCGAGTGCACACACACATTAATTATTAGAGGCACCCACGCATTTGCACATAAAATGCATGCGTATATATGTTGACCGCCAAAACCCACCGTCGGGCAGCAACAGTCAGCACTAGTAGAGCCGGGAAGAGCCTAGAGCTGCGGCTGGCTGAGACCCCTCCGAGCGACGGCCCGCAATGCTCTTCTGGTCACACGCGGCGATGCGAAGTGCAAGGGCGTGCCACCTGACCTATACCCGGTCGGGAAGGTGATGGGGAATGCCTCGCTTAGTTCCTGCATGGCATACACGTAAACATTAAATACGAGCCTCGATCGGCTCTCAGGTTATCCTGTGAATCGGCTCAAAGAGCCGATCCACCCATGATCCGTGCGGGGTGCACGGATACTTGGTGATCCTGCTTGATCAAGATAAAGCTAATGAGATCTACGACGATTTAGGGTTTTCACCGCATAATCGGATCATCCTACTCCAGGTTGGGCCTCGCGGCCACGCACGGTGCTCATAAGCCGATCCTAAACAAGGCCAAAGAACCAACAATGTAGTTGATCCACTGAACATCCTGTTTAGGACTTGCGAACGCCACCCTACATGCCACTCGGATCCTCCCCCTTTGTAAGGCCTAACTATTGCGAGATATTAAACTAATCCTTGCAGAGCAAGGAGCAATCGTAACGGATCGGATCTACTAAACGATGAACAAGCAGAGTGCCGCCCCCATGCCCGAGATAGGCATGAGGACGGCTAGATATGCAAGGGTTGCACTACGTAAGCATGTTTATACGAAGAACAATGCTAACCCTAACACATCTATGATAACTACGTTGCCCGCCATCAAAGACGCTTCAGTACGGGCAACGCATGAACAACGTGGGGCTTGTGCTGCCTAGATCGCAAGATGCGATCTAGGCAGCATGTCGCTACCCGATTGAAACCCTCGAGACGAAGGAGTTGGCGATGCGCCGAGATTGGTTTGTTTTGGGGTGAACATTGTGTTGTTGTTTATTCCATAAACCCTAGATACATATTTATAGTCCAGGGGACTTTCTAATTGAGGCGTGCACCTAACCGTGCACGGGTAAAACTCTAACTTCTAAATTAAGATGTGATCTACTATAATACAGATACGAGGGCAATTTAGCCCAAACTTGGTACACAAGGCCGATTCACGTATTTCTTCCATGTATATTCTTCAAACCCATCTTGATCGCGGCCCACCTCTGATCCGGTCAAATTCTGGTGATAACACATGCCCCCCTGGTTTTGGAAATGACATTTCCAAAATTATTATGTTTTTCCTTCGTCGGGTCATGTCGTGGCAGAGCAGAAACTGCCGATTGTTAGCTGGATCGACGCCCAATGAGCCGATAGCAACGCATTGGTCTCTCATAATCTGTCCTTCATCTTCTTCGACTGATGACTCCGAGACACGGTGACACTCCTCGCAAAATTCACCATCCTCGAAGAAGGTTGCTACACGGACCAGCCGATGATACTCCAATTGGCTTCTAGAAACGTGAACATTTACCAGGTCGGTTGCCCCCGAGTCTCAACGGAGACGAGGATACACAAATTAGCCGAATGGACTCGGGCTTGATCATGTCCGAGGGCACTATCATGCGAGCCGGCCGATTTGAACGAAATCGACTCCCCGGAGGAGAGGACCTTCGGGGTGAGTTGCCCCCGAGTTTCTTCGATCCAAATGTCATGACTACATATTCAAACAAGCCCATTGAACCTGGTACTCCGAATGCAGTCTTGTGTATATCTTCCGGATATTGTCAATATAAAGTAATATAACAAGTGCAATATGCAAGTATGTAGGAATCAATGCACGGTTAACACAAGTGTTTGCTTTTTAGATAGAAGGAAATGGGTAAACTGACTCAACAATAAAAGTAGAAGAAAGGCCCTTCGCGAGAGGAAGCATGGATTGCTATATTTGTGCTAGAGCTTTTATTTTGGAAACATGAAACAATTTTGTCAACGGTAGTAATAAAGCATATGTATCATGTAAATTATATCTCACAAGTTGCAAGCCTCATGCATAGTGTACTAATAGTGCCCGCACCTTGTCCTAATTAGCTTGGGTTAACACTGATTATCATTGCATAACATATGTTTCAACCAAGTGTCACAAAGGGGTACCTCTATGCCGCCTGTACAAGGGTCTAAGGAGAAAGTTCGCATCGGATTTCTCGCTTTTGATAATTCTTCAACTTAGACACCCATACCGGGACAACATAGACAACAGATAATGGACTCCTCTTTTAATGCTTAAGCATTCAACAATTAATATTCTCATAAGAGATTGAGGTTTTATGTCCAAACTGAAACTTCCACCATGATTCATGGCTTTAGTTAGCGGCCCAATGTTCTTCTCTAACAGTATGCATACTCAAACCATTTGATTGTGAAAACCGCCCTTACTTCAGACAAGACGAACATGCATAGCAACTCACATGATATTCAACAAAGAGTAGTTGATGGCGTCCCCAGGAACATGGTTATCGCACAACAAGCAACTTAATAAGAGATAAGACACATGAGTACATATTCAATACCACAATAGTTTTTAAAGCTATTTTGTCCCATGAGCTATATATTGCAAAGGCGAATGATGGAATTTTAAAGGTAGCACTCAAGCAATTTACTTTGGAATGGCGGATAAATACCATGTAGTAGGTAGGTATGGTGGACACAAATGGCATAGTGGTTGGCTCAAGTATTTGGGATGCATGAGAAGTATTCCCTCTCGATACACGGTTTAGGCTAGCAAGGTTATTTGAAACAAACACAAGGATGAACGGTACAGCAAAACTCACATAAAAGACATATTGAAAGCATTATAAGACTCCATACCGTCTTCATTGTTGTACCTTTTGAGTTGATGGCCATGCATCGGCTTTTTATCCTTAAGTCGATGTCTGCGCATCGGCCGTGCTAAAAAAATTGTATTTTTACGGCCGATTTATTTATGCATCGGCCGCCATACTTCATCAGAGAATATATCTTGACTTGCTTCAAACTCCATACCCTCGTGTTCTATCCTTCTATGTGCCCCCCGAGCCGATTCTGACAAATAATCGATGGTATCGGCTCTTCAGGCATCTTTTGGATCAATGCTGAACACAGACAAAACGTATGTCGAGGATAATTTTGGCCGATTGCTAGAATCGGCCTCCTTTTCCATTGCAATGCTTGACGATGGTTTGCAACTTCTTGGATTTCCGCTGTAGCTACGTGACATGCTTGAGATGAGACCTTTGCTTTCCATTTTTTGGGGCCGATCGCAGGGATCGGCCTCGCCACGTACGTCAATTGTCTTGGACGTTGCTAATCTGTCCGGATCATGGACACCATGTTTGTATCAGCCGATGCCTCCGCATCGGCTTTTGTCTGTTTAGGGCGCCACACTTTCTGGTAGGGCACGCCTTTGTCTCCAATGTTTGCTGTATTTTCTCGGCCAGATCGGGCCGTGCCCTCGGGTGAGAAACCCTTCCACCTGACGCCATGGGAGCGGGTTCGGTGGAAAGAGCCGATGAGTTCGGCTTCGAGGAGTGCCTTGATTTCGTCATGCTTCTTCTTGAGCTCATCAGGCAGATCCTCGCACTTGACCGGAGTGCTTTCCGCCATCTCAGGTGTAGATGGCGATGTGGTTGATGTAGACGATTGTCCCACCGGGCGTGCCAGAATGTGTTGACCGCCAAAACCCACCGTCGGGCAGCAACAGTCAGCACTAGTAGAGCCGGGAAGAGCCTAGAGCTGCGGCTGGCTGAGACCCCTCCGAGCGACGGCCCGCAATGCTCTTCTGGTCACACGCGGCGATGCGAAGTGCAAGGGTGTGCCACCTGACCTATACCTGGTCAGGAAGGTGATGGGGAATGCCTCGCTTAGTTCCTGCATGGCATACACGTAAACATTAAATACGAGCCTCGATCGGCTCTCAGGTTATCTCGTGAATCGGCTCAAAGAGCCGATCCACCCATGATCCGTGCGGGGTGCACGAATACTTGGTGATCCCGCTTGATCAAGATAAAGCTAATGAGATCTACGACGATTTAGGGTTTTCACCGCATAATCGGATCATCCTACTCCAGGTTGGGCCTCGCGGCCACGCACGGTGCTCATAAGCCGATCCTAAACAAGGCCAAAGAACCAACAATGTAGTTGATCCACGGAACATCCTGTTTAGGACTTGCGAACGCCACCCTACATGCCACTGGATCCTCCCCCCCTTTGTAAGGCCTAACTACTGCGGATATTAAACTAATCCTTGCAGAGCAAGGAGCAATCGTAACGGATCAGATCTACTAAACGATGAACAAGCAGAGTGCCGCCCCCATGCCTGAGATAGGCATGAGGACGGCTAGATATGCAAGGGTTGCACTACGTAAGCATGTTTATACGAAGAACAATGCTAACCCTAACACATCTATGATAACTACGTTGCCCGCCATCAAAGACGCTTCGATACGGGCAACGCATGAACAACGTGGGGCTTGTGCTGCCTAGATCGCAAGATGCGATCTAGGCAGCATGTCGCTACCTGATTGAAACCCTCGAGACGAAGGAGTTGGCGATGCGCCGAGATTGGTTTGTTTTGGGGTGAACGTTGTGTTGTTGTTTATTCCATAAACCCTAGATACATATTTATAGTCCAGGGGACTTTCTAATTGAGGCGTGCACCTAACCGTGCACGGGTAAAACTCTAACTTCTAAATTAAGATGTGATCTACTATAATACAGATACAGGGGCAATTTAGCCCAAACTTGGTACACAAGGCCGATTCACGTATTTCTTCCATGTATATTCTTCAAACCCATCTTGATCGCGGCCCACCTCTGATCCGGTCAAATTCTGGTGATAACAATATATAAGTGTGTTTCTTGGCCACCAACGATATATAGATCTAGAGAGAGATTGAAATATATTTAGGGTTTATGGTTTAGGGTTTAGGGTCAAGGGTTGGGGTTTAGGGTTTAGGGTCCAGTGTTTAGGGTTTAGGGTTTAGGGAGTAGTGTTTAGGGTTTAGTGTTTAGGGTGTTTAGGGTGTATGTTTAGGGTATAATTAGGGATTATGGATTAGGGTTTTAGGGTTTGAGGTTTAGGGATCATCGATCGAGTGCACACACACATTATTAGAGGCACCCGCGCCTTTTCGCATAAAGTGCATGCGTATATATATAAGTGTGTTTCTTGGCCACCAACGATATATAGATCAAGAGAGAGAGATTTAAATATATATACCCCCAAGAATGTGTTCAAATATATATTGAAATATACGCACGAATGATATGCAAGGTATGCCATGCGCGCATGCACACTAATTATATATATATATATTATGAGACAACTTAATCAAATATGTTTTCATTCGAGATCAAGAACTTGTCAAAATTCAAGTTAATTAATTTATCAGCGCTAATTAGTTGGTCGCCTGCTTGATGCGCAATTAAGTGTCGTTGGCCTATATATGTAGGGTTTAATTAGGGTTAGGGTTAGTGTTAATTAGGGTATAGGGTCTAGGGTTTAGGGTTTAGTGTTTAGGGTTTAGGGTTTAGTGTTTATGTTTTAGGTTTTAGGGTTTAGTGTTTAGGGTTTAGGGTTTAGTATTTATGGTTTAGGGTTTAGTGTTTAGGGTGTTTAGGGATTAGGGATTAGGGTTTTAGGGTTTTATGGTTTAAGGTTTAGGGATCATCAATCGAGTGCGCACACACATTATTAGAGGCACCCGCGCCTTTGCGCATAAAGTGCATGCGTATATATATATGTGTGTTTCTTGGCCACCAACGATATATAGATCGAGAGATAGAGATTGAAATCCCCAAGAATATGTTCAAATATACGCACACACATGAATTATTAGAGGCACCCGCGCCTTTGCGCATAAAGTGCATGCATATGTGTGTTGTTCTGGCCACCAACGATAGATCGAGAGAGAGAGAGATAGATTGAAATACCCAAGAATTAGAGGACCCCCTTGCACAAGTGTTGGCCATCTATATATAATATGAATCCCAATAATGTTCATACATGGTAGGGCATATGTGTGAAGCAATTTTTTTTCGAGAACTTGTAAAGATTCAAATTTATCAGTGCTAATGGAAACTAGTGCACATTAGAGGACCCCTTGCACACGTGTTGGCCATCTATGTATAGTTTGAATCCCAATAATGTTCATACATGATAGGCTATATGTGAATCAATTTTTTCTTCCAAGAACTTGTCAAGATTCAAATTTATCGTTGCTAATGGAAACTAGTGCGCACTAGACGAGCCCCTTGCGCAAGTGCTGGCCATTACGTATAGTTTAAAACTCAAGAATGTTCATACATGATAGGCCATATGTGCAAAGGAATTTTTTTCCCGTGAACTTGTCAAAATTCAAGTTTATCGGTGCAAATGGAAACTAGTCCAAAAAATTACATAGAGGTCCAAGAGAACTAGACAATAACTAATAGGACCTGCAACTTTACAAAAAGGACCCCAAAACATATAGAAGAAAATCAATCGAGTCCTTCTAGACCGCACATCAGATCTCTGCTCCGCATTCTTTCCAGCAACTCCGTCGCCGGGGACGCACCACTTGGGACGGTGTCGCCGGTAGTCGCCAGGACGAAGGAGAAGAAGGGCCTCAAGCAACGGCATATTGGCTCCGAGAAGGGCCGCCGAAAGGCCAAGATGTTCACGGGCAAGACGGATGACACCGTCGTATGCCCCGAGCTTGTGAACGTTAGCGGCTTGACTTCGCCATTGGCCGGGTCCGAGCACCGACCAAAGCAAGCCTCACCGTTAGCGCCATCACCTTGATGGCACCGGATCGTGGTTTGGCCGGCAAGATCCGCCGGATCCGATCCGCCGGATTCACCATAGGCCGGATCCGAAGCCGATGACGAGATCCCCGACTCCATTGCGCCATTCTCGCTCATGGGAAACACTCGGATCTAAGCTTACAACAACACTAACTCCCTCGGATCCAAATTACCGACTCAACTTTGCTTATCTAAATATGGATGTATCCACACATGTTTTTACTCTAGATACATACACGTCTAAGGAAAGTTGAATCAATTAATTTAGTTCGGAGGGTGTACGATATACGGAGAGAAGTCGGCCTCGTCTCCGGCCGGCGAGGCTGCCTGGAAAGAAGGGGGAGAGGAGCCGGGGGAGTGGGAGAGACTCGAGAGAGAAAGAGAAGAGGAAGAAATGAGAGCTCCCTGGGGAAGAACATTATTTTTGTCGTTCTGCTCGTAGCTTGAAACTGAAAATTTCGACCGCGCGCCAAATCATCCCGCCGCATCCATTCGAAAATCCCGTGACCAGTTTTACCCTTTTAACCCTGGTCCGGAAGCTACAACCCACCGACCATGGAGGGCTCATTCGGTAACAATGAAATATCTTGCCTAGATCCCGAACCCTCCCCACGGGCCCACACCCACCCACCAACCATTCGCCCCATTAGCTCAAAAATACTCACACACGCCAAAGCTCGACTCTCTACAATACTAGATCCGCCGCCGCCGACATACTCCTCCACGAGCGTAGCCTTGATCGTGTTGGCTGTCCACCCACCCGATCCGCTCCCCGCCGCCCTCGCCACCGATAGATCCGCTTCACCGCCGACCTTGCCACCGACGGATCCGCTTCACCGCCGACCTCGCCACCGACGGATCTGCTTCACCGCCGACCTCATCCACAGCGTAGCAATCAACGCCTTTCCTGTCGACGCACCGGATCCTCTCCAACGGAACCGTGTCTACTTCACCGCGGCCCCCTCCACAGAAGCCGATCTATTCCACTGACTACCTCGGCGCAGCGGCTGTATCAACTTCACCGAATCTCTTGCCAGCCAACCAGATCTGCTTCACTAACGCCCGCTTATACTGAAATAGGGTCGACTCATCGTCTCCCACGTTCACCGCCGCTGGAATGCAAGTTGCCGCCCCCGTCCACCCCGCCGCAGCTTGGTTAGTACGCTGGCCCGTTAGATCGCGGTGTTTCTTTAGCCATGTTTTGTGTAGTTATTTGCAGATCTCGATCATATGCCATTAAATTTCTTGATGTGTTACTTCGCATGAAGTTCGTTTAAATATTGTACAGTACCAAAGCATTATCCGGTCGCTACCATCCTGTTCATTCTACTGACACCTGTGTGCATCCACATATTTATAGCCTTATACCCATTCATTTGCTGCCAATTGTTTTTGTACTGCATGTTATTCCTTTTATAGTCATGCTATGGGCATTTCCAATCTGGTTGTTCTTATACCACGTCATTAGCTCACCGCTAGCCGCTAGCTGTTTTCTCGTGTCTGCTATTCTCACACTGCTTTTATAATCATGCTATGTGCATTTCCAATCTTCTTGCTCTTATACCTCGTCTTTAGCTTATAGCTATTTTTTTCCATGTATGCTCCTGTCGCACAACTTGTATAGTTATTGCTGCGTGCATGTCTGGTCTTTGTATTATCGTAGACTAACTTGTCAATGTTATTTTTCCTAGGGATTGATCATGCGAACCACTTATTAGAATATCCAACATTAACGGCGGGGACGCTAGGGAAGGTTGGAATCTGAGTTCTTGGTTGGTAACTTTGGCGCGTTTACTTCCGTTATTATCTATAACATATATGCATTGTTCCTTATGCAAGAGATTAACACTTGGAACCCTGCCATAGCAATGCCATCCATGCTTGACTATGTTTACGCCTATTTGATATGCTTGTCTTGGAGCAAGCTGCGAAGATGATTTGAACCCGACATTTGGTCATTCTTAATGCCGGCTTACTTTATGTGGAAAACCATGGAATTACCCTACTCTAAATCTGAATGTCCGAAATTCGTATCTCATGCAAAGCAACATCTAGTTGGTTTTAATCCGATATCTCGGTAAATATTGGTTTATTCATTTGGCAGCTCAAGTTTTTTGTTATTTGAAACCAAGTGACTTGGTCTTAAATGTGATATCTAAACACAGATTAAGGACAATGGAGCGAGGAGGATTAGCATTTCACTTGATGGCTGAACCTAAAATGACGAGCATGTCGACCACGACTAGTGCACGCAAGAGAAGGACCCGCAGCGAGCCGATATGTTCTGCTACATGCTGTTATCTGATCTCTACATTGCGTAATACATGTTTGAATAGTTAATTGTTGTAACTATTTTTTCAATATTACCAGAATGCATTTTTAGTGAAGCAGTCATCATTAGAAGATAGTCACCAAAGCGACAATGTGCAACATTATGATGTAAGTCTGCTTAGTACAAGTTCCATACATTGTCTTATTTATGCAACTTGTTATTATCTTATATCTACATTGCATAATAAATGTTTGAATAGTTCACTGTTGTAACTATGTTTGCAATATTACTAGAATGTAGTTGTAATGAAGAAGTCCTTAGTAGAAGATAGAGCGCAAAAAAGGTTCCGGGGTGAGCCTATGCAACGATATAATGTAAGTCTACGCTTAGTACTTGTGACTATCTCATATCGACAATGCTTAATACATGTTTGCATAGTTCATCGTTTAACTCTTTTTGCATTATTATCGAATGCGGTTCGATGAAGCAATCTTCATCGAAGAGAGGCCCACAAAAAGTTCCGATCTTTCTTCCGATGCATCCTCTCATAGTCTGTCAACCTAGACCATTCCTTTCATCAAACAAGTAAATATCTCAAGGTCTGTACTTTATAAAAGACATGGTATTGCTACTTTAAGGTCCGTAGCTGATATGTTGACCAAGAGTACACAAGATTCAATCAAGGCGATTGCCAAATGTCAACGTGTTATTGATGATGCTAATAGAAGTCCTCAATGATTCTATGTAATTTTTTTTTATTTAGGCACATTAATTGCCTTGTAATTTTCCTAGTTATTTTATTTGTGTATGTAATTGTGTGTATCATTGATATCAGATTTTAGGCTCATGAAATTTAATGCAAGTTGACTAGTCAAACAACCAGGGCCCTACAACAGATTGGGCCGGCCCATTAACAGTAGTGTGGGACCCACTTTCATTTTGGGCCGGCTCACTTACTTATTGGGCCGACCCGTTAACACGATAGTGGGCCCACTTGCTTATTGGGCCGGCCCACTATCTTGTTGGGCTAGCCCACTTGCTATATGGTGGACCCCACATACTAAGAGGGCCTGTCCTTTAACAAGCAAGTGGGACCCACCTGTGTTTTGGCCCGGCCCACTATCTTGTTGGGCCGGCCCACTTGCTATATGGTGGACCCCACATACTAAATGGGCCGGCCCTTTAACAGGAAAGTAGGACCCACCCGTGTTTTTGGCCCGGCCCACTTTCTTGTTGGGCCAGCCCACTTGCTATATGGTGGACCCCACATACTAAATGGGCCGGCCCTTTAACAGGAAAGTGGGACCCACCTGCGTTTTTGGCCCGGCACACTATCTTCTTGGACCGGCCCACTTGCTATATGATGGACCCCACATACTAAATGGGCCGGCCCTTTAACAGGAATGTGGGACCCACCTGTGTTTTTGGCCCGACCCACTATCTTCTTGGACCGGCCCACTATCTGATGTTGGTTAATCACATCAACATCGGAAAAAGGGTTAATAAGCAGCAATAAAATGATGATGATTTGCTGTTAATAAGCAGCAATGATACGATACAGAGTTCATGTTTCCCTTAACGTAAAGTCCACTTCTTCCATATGGCCGGTTCAGTATAAAATGGCAATTGCTACTAAAACTAAAAAAAAATTGCAGCTATCTTTTTTTTAAAAAAATAGGCACAAAAAATGCAGAGAAAAATGTAGTGTTGATTCTGAAGTTCATTTTTATTTATTGGAGAAGCTCACTTTTAGAGAAAAATGCAGAGAAATGATCTATATTTATTGGGCAGAGTTCGCTTCGTCCGAAAGCGAAGTTCAGTTTTGTCATCGGAACAATTCAATTCATAATCAGCTAGCTATTTTTGAGAAAATTAAACAGAGTAAAAACTAATGCTGCTTGAACTTCATCATTGAAAAGTAAATTGTCGAGCTCTGGAATATTCTTGTACTTGAAGATACCAGAATTTGCATTCACTTGTACCAGGTACCTAGCAGTAGTTTCATTTCACGCGATGATAGAGTAGCTTAAGAGTTTGACATTACCATGCTTTGGCTGCATTATTGCTTGCGATTATATTAATTTAATCATGGTTATGCATTTTCAGCAAAGCTGACTGTTTTCATTTGGATTACAGATAACGATCCTGACCATGACCATCCAATGGAGTCTAATCGCCTTCATCGGGATGCACCTGGTGTGTGCTAATATTTTTGTCCTTTGCTATGCACAAAAGCTCGTGGCCGGGAGAGCTGCAGTATACGGGCGGGCAGTCGAGTCCTCAGCAAAAGGCAGTGCTGTGATGCGAAGCAGGTTAGTCAAGTCTCCTATGAAACAAATTAAAGGATCACAGTGAGTTGGTGTAAAAGTGAAGTTTACTTTTCTATGTTTTTGTCGGAACAAGCAGCCAACATAATCAAAGAGTAGGAAGTTTGCGACTCCTGGACCCCGCCGCCGCGCGCCTTCTGGACCCCGCTGCCGCGCACCTCCTAGATCCCCGCTGCCGCGCGCCTCCTAGACCTGCCGACGCGCGCCTCCTGTACTCGACGCTGCACGGCTCCTGTATCCCCGCCGCCCCGTGGTCGCCCCTATCCACCGCGCCGTCCAACCTGACTGCCGCGGTCACACGAAGGGCGGAGCGAGGGACGCATGAAGTTCAGTTCTCCCAATCTTTAGAGTTCAGTTCTCCTGATCCGTGGATTTCAAATCCGTGCTAGCTGAACTGCTACGTTGCTGCTGTTGGTACGTACTAGACTGTACTGTAATATCTCTCCCTTTACTGTCCGTTTGTTGTTCTCTGTTATTTAGGAAAAAGCTAACGAAGCCTGGGCAGAAATACAGTACATTTATGTCTTCTCATGCGTGTCTGACTGTAAGAAAACGTACATGTTAAATATGTTCACAAAGAGAAAGTTCACTTTGGATTTTGTCTTTTTTATCCATAGGCTGCGATGATTGAAGAAAATATTCAGCTATAAAAATACATGAAGTTCATCTCGAATTTGCCACAAGTTCAGTGTTATCCCAATCTAGAAATATTAGCATCTCCATCAGTACACAGAGAAATCAATTCATCTGTGGCTGTTGTTTGTTGTGGAGAGGTTCACTTATTTGTTTTTAGAAAGTTCAGTCGGCTTCTCAGAAAAATGTCCTGCTGCAACAAGAGTGAGCTTCTCTCAATATTGTACCAAGGATTTCTTTCATTACAGAATAGGGTG
The DNA here is from genome assembly GCF_022539505.1 of Lolium rigidum. NCBI lineage: Eukaryota > Viridiplantae > Streptophyta > Magnoliopsida > Poales > Poaceae > Lolium > Lolium rigidum. The sequence goes on along the minus strand of NC_061514.1, from coordinate 178,220,376 downwards.
CAGAATGACGTTGTTGTGGTTCTGAACTAATGGTGTTTTAGATCAGAACCACCACTAGTTCATAGTTGAACTACTGATTCTTGCCTTGGCAGCATGCTTGGCCAGCCCTCCTCACTTTTTAGAACCTCCGCCGAATGCTGCCACTGATGCAGTCGTTGTCTATGTTTGAGCAGTCCACTTCAACTATGAAAACAAAGTAGAAGTTCACTTCATGTATGTGTGAATTCAGATATCAAATGAGGGTACTTCAGACAGGAAAGCTGATACCATAGAAAATCTAGCATCGATATTTATCTGTTCTGGGTGGTTCATTTTTTATTTTAGAAATGGGAGTTCACTTATTTGGCATCCGCAGTTCAGCTCAGAAGAATCAAGTTCATTTTAGTATTTTTGGGCGGTTCACTTATATGGCATCCACAGTTCACATGAATATGAGAAGTACTTCACATTTGGCATTGGTGCAGTTCACTGTTAGCCATGGTTCAGCTCAGTTTGTTGTTGTTTGTCACAAATACACTACCTCCTCTGAACTTCTATGCTAGGGATTTAGTATCCAAACTCAGAGATGTATCGCCTTGTTTTTTTTTCATGGGGACTCAAGTGTGTTGCCACTACAAATTCCTGTGGTGTCCCAGTCTCAACTTCTGCTGAAATTCCTTAGAAACATTGTAAATTCTTGCTAGGTAAATCATTGTTGAATCATTTCATAAAATATTCCTAGCTCACATTTTTTTATGAACGAAGTTCGGTTTCCGAAGTTCACATTTTTTATGTACGAAGTTTGGTTTCAGTTATTTTCAAATATGTAAAACAAACATTGATGTAAAAGTCAACATTGCAGGGCAGAGAGTCTGGCTTCATGCGTTGCCTCTGAACTGCTGCAGGGTGAGCTGCACCAGGCAGATTTCGAGTTGCATCATGCGGTGGTGGATGGGAGATCGGAGAGGGGCCACCGGTGTTGTTGGGCGGAGAGGTGCACCGACGCTCTGCGTTCAAGCCTATCATCTAAAGCACAGGTACTGCTGCTACACCACAACTGCTCCTCCTCTGCCAGTTCGTTCACATCTGACACTGGTGCAGTTCACTATTAGCCATGGGTCGGTTCAGTTTATTGTTGTTTGCACAAGTAAGCTCCCTCCTTTGAACTCCTATGATGTGTGTGTCACTGGGAAACTCACTTTAATTTTTTTTAGGCGAAATGCTATTGCTTCAGGTGATTTTATTCTTGGTTGTACTTGCTTTTTTATCTACAGCATTGAGCGGTTCACATGTTAATTGTGAGCAACTCAATTAGGCCAAAATAGGGAGTTCACTTCCTGTTAAAAAAATATAGCAGAAAATGCCCTGCGGTCACTTGTTAGTTTTAGAAAGTTCATTCCTTCGGTTTAGACAGTGAACTTGCCATTTATTTCCATAACATTAAAATTTTAATGGAAGTTCTGGTCCATTGTTGGCAAAGTTCATTCTAAGTTAATTTCATCCCTAATAACTGAATTGCACTCAGCAAACTACGACAGTTCAATGTTGTCAATATGTTTCAACTAGCGAAATGTAGACCAATCAACTCATCTTGGCTAATGAAACATTGAGAGAACAGTTGCCATATGTTTGCTCATAAATCTGGGAAATTGTAGTTCCTCTAATATGTTAGAAATTAGTACCTGATGTGGTCAGGTTCAGTTTCTATTCTGGCAGCCATAAAAGTTTCCCTCGTACACACATGAAGTTTACCAATTTTTAAATGGAAGTTCACTTTGTCCAATAGTTAAAGCCCACATCAAAAAGTTTATCATAAAAAACATTGTTGCGGCAGGGGACACTGCCTCCCCTAATAAACATAGCTTCATTTTCTTTAACTGAATCCACACATGGTATTATTACAGGATATAATTGAAGTGAATACCTAGTGATAGCAAGTAGAAACATGTTGTGGTCTTTGTATTTATTTTATGTCTCTTCTAGTACTGACCATAGCCTTCCCCTACTGATCCAAGTATAATCATTACACTGATACAAGTACACTCTACCTTTTGTTCCAGGAACAACACTTGGATCTCCCTTAAGATGGCGTTTGGTGTACCTTTGAAGCCATGGTCCTAAGCTTCTCCAAACCACCCCGTTCCCTGCCTCCCTGGTCTCACTCCTTTACTCGTCTGGTTGACCGTGCCTTCCACCGATGGGAGTTCACAAAGCCGCGTGTAGGTGTTCATTGGCACCAGCACTTTCGGGCTCATACGTTGTCGTTGCCTAATCGACGGTACCTCGGAGGAGGGATCCTCACGAGGGGGAGAAGAAGTGGGGTCCATAGGGCGGAGTGCACACGGGACGGTGGTACGCGAGTTACCCGGCTTCGAACACCCGCACGATGACAGGGCCTATCGCTGCTTGTCCGGAATTATCTGGGCGCTTTCGCGTTGTTACAATGAGTTGTGGTTGTGCCTTTAGGGCTCCCGGGATCCGGCTTATAAAGGCGCACGGATCTAGGGTTTACATGGAGAGTCCTAGCCGGATTACAGATAGCCTAACTACGGTACAATATCTTGACGTGCACGTCACGGATCCGCCTTCCATATACGTCGTATCGGATCCGGGTTCCTCATGGGCCTCCATGGATCCGGGTTACTCCTAATGTCGGTACGGATCCGGCCTACCGATCCTGGGCTGGACTTCTTCCTTCATGATCAACGACAACCGGGCCGCCCGATGGGCCACATGCCTCATCACCATCTGTGGGCCACCCGGGCTTGCCGGATCTAGGCACTGTCGATGGTACACCCATGAAGTATACCCACAACAGTAGCCCCCAGAGTTCTCCGAGTTTCACCTGCAGCTTCCGCCTTGCTGGTCCATCACAATCTCCGGCAAACGTTGGTAACGCGGAGAAACTTGAAGAGCTCCAACTTTGCATTTTCTTCTTTTTCCAACTTATAGCCGGAAAATGCTCCCATCCCGCGGGACTTCATCCATCGACGTTCCAAAGAACATTTCCGGGTTACTCCCCTGCTCGAACGAGAGCCAACTTATCCTCACGGAATTACCCGGAATCTTAAAAGACTCAAACGAGTTCCGGAAATCTTTCACCTTCGGATCAAACTTAACAACGGAAGTTCCTCATTTCCCGCGCACAACTTCCTCATTTCCCGCGCTAAATTTTCGCGACGCAAATCTTCAGCCGGAATTTTTGGGAGTGCATGGTCAAGTCACCTCCACGTCGTTTTACCGCAGTTGACCTAAACACGTGTCATCCATCTAACGGCGTGACCGTTCAGTTTCCACCGTCGGATCCGGATCCCGAATCTCCGCGCGTGGCCTATAAATACCCCACGGCCCGGTGAAAAATCCATTCTTTTACCTCTCTTCTCCACCTCGTCTTCCTCCTCGCGCCGCGCCGCCCTCCAGATCTTGACTCCGGCGAGCTTTGCCACGGTGAGCCCCGCGCGCCGCCAAACCAAGGCTCCCCTCGCGCCAAGATTCTCACGTTTGAACGAGAAATTCGCTCCGCCGCCGATACGTGGTTACGCGGGACGATTTCCTTCAAGTTCGGCGACCTCATCTTCGCCGGAGCTCCGTCGAGCCACCGCGCCATTAGCGGTAAGTACGCCGGCCTCGTAGAAGATAACTTAGTGTAGAAGATAGCCTTAGTGATCCGGGTACTCAAATACTTTGTATGGGTGCAGCCGGAAGCATGCCACTCGAATCGTCGCATTGTACGGGTAGCTCTCCGAGTAGCCCGGATCCCAACCAAATAGAACCCATATGCCCGGATCCCATATCATTCCTGCCACCATATATTTCCGACATTAGACTAGCTCAACCTTTTTCCGCATCTTCCAGCACCGCTCCAGGCCGGATCCCTTCCCTCCAAGAGCTCCAAGAAGAACTCGAAGGGCAAGCTCGGATGGCAGCAAAGGTGCAGGAGACGGAAAACAAGAGGGCGTCCAAGGCCCGGATCCGCGAAGGAGAACGGGGTCAATGGTGGCCTTGCGAAACTACCGACGTGGAGCTTAGGGAGCTCCAGAACGAAGGAATGATCTCCACACATTGGAGTTTCACTCGTGATTCCGACGTCCCCAAGCCGTAAGCCGGAGAAATAGTTATGACCAAGGCTTGGGTGGAACGCGGACTTTCACTTCCCCGTTCGGAGTTTTTTCTCTCTATCCTCAACACCTACGGGCTCCAGCCCCACAACATCTGCCCGAATTCATACCTTCTCTTGTCCAACTTCGTGACTCTCGCGAAGGACATCTTGGGATCCGGCCGGATGTCAAGTTGTGGCAATTCTTTTTCCGGGTGAAGAAAGAAACCAAGGACAAAGCAATGGTGAACTGCGGAAGCATGACGTTTATGCTCCGCCCTAGCCGCATGCACCCTCCCCACGACTCGCACGAATCCGTCCCGTACTCGGAACGCCGGATGGTTCTATGAGAAGAATGCCTCAGTTCTGAAGGTCCATGAGGGTCTGCCTCAGTTCGTCAACGAACCTCCGGAAGAACTTGCAAGCTGGAGCTTCGTCCCTTCGCTCGCCCAGACCCCGATCCTAGAGAAGGCTGCGCGGAGAATCTCCTGGCTAGTCCACGACGAACTGACCGGAGTCCAGCTTACACTTAGCTGGTTCTCCCGAAGAATCCAGCCTCTACGCTACAACGCGCGCCTGATGTGCGCTTATACCGGGGCAGATGATCTTCTCCGGGTTACCCGCCACGATCTTCCGGCCGACTCTCTGAAGAGAAGGATCAAGACGTTGGTGAAGATTCCGAGGGGCCAACAGGTCCCGGAACTGACCAAAGACATTTACACAAACGACCAGTGTCCTCCGGTAAGCTTTGTTCTTTTCGCTGCTTCAAACTTCACAAGTTTTTGGATGTTTTAACTTAACTTTTATTCATCTTCCTTCCAGCTCAACACTTTGGCGGAGGAAAACTTTCGCACCATTCTTCGCGTCCCCGTCACCGACGACACGGCGGAGGAGGCTCCGGACGACGACGAGGAGGAAGAGGAACAGGCACCTCGCAAGGCGGCCCCTCGACCTACAAAGCGTCCCCGCGCCAAGGCTTCCGGCTCTGAGGCCGGAGCTAGCGGCGAGGCTTCCGCCAAGAAACCGAAGACGACAAAACCACCTCCGCTAGACTCAAGGAAAGCGGAGCGTGCGCGTATAAGGATGCTCTCAACGGCTGGCCAAGGCACGCGCCCCATCATCCCCGGCGCCCCGTAAGTTTCCGAACATGATTGAACTTTATCTTGGCGAAATTATCTCTTGTCTAAACCCTTTCACTTGTTTGCAGGAATCCGAAAACCGCTGCCACGCGGACCACCAGCCAGGAGCCCATCACAAAATATATGAAGAAATCTCCGGCTGTTGGTCCTTCTACCCCAGTTCCACCAAGTGCCTCCCACCCAACTCCTCAACCGTCTCCCCCGAGTGCGGATCCATCTCCCCCTCCTCGCCGCAAACACTCCGCCGGAAATAATTCCGGTTAGCAGCGGGCATGCGGGCGAAGAAGATGCTAAGGCCAAAGGCCCTGCCCAAGAAGACGCGGAAAAACAAGGCCAAGGAGAGGCTGAAGTAACTTCTTCCGAGAAGGCTGGAGAGGGCGCTGGCGACGTCGTCGTTTTTCCGAAAAACTTTGGAGATCCGGCTGACATCACTTCCACCCCCAAGGCGTATGCTACCAAGTTTTTCAACAAGCTGTCCGAGGCGGAGAAATGGGAGCTTGAAAAAGACTTGCTCAACGCCATGCTGAACAACGCCTGTGGGAAACCTGATGCCGCGACATCGGAGATCCAAGATTTTAAAAAGGATGTCGGCCAGTTTTTCGACAAGCTCATCTGCAAGCAAAAGGTACTCCCCAGTAGCCCCCAAGCATGTATGCGGAAACTCAAATAATAGTTAACGCTTAGATGCTTAGAGAAAAAATTACTTCCGGGAAAGTTTTCGAATTGGACCAGTAGCCCCCAAGCATTATGGCGGAAAGGTTCCGGCAATGATGCTTTGAAAGAAACCACTGCTACAGGCGGAATTTTTACTCTCGCACTCGTGTGAATTTTACGAGAACGGCGAGCGCCGCACTACGAGCTACACAAGAACATTGCTCTGCAGCGCCGCGTTACTCTGAGCCAGGCGGAAAATATCCGGACTCTGAAGGATGAGAATGCGGAGCTGGCTAAACAACTGGCAGATGCCCAAGGTTGGTTTCCGCCTTCTTCGTCATTAACCAAATTCCGACTTTGAACTTGCTGTTAACTTATATTATTATAGGCGCATCCTCTTCCCTTGCTACAGCCTCAACCGAACTTGAGAACCTGCGCTCCTCGTACCAAGATCTGGAAACGAAACTAAAGGAGGCGGAACTAAAGAGGGAGCAGGCCGAAAAGCAGCTGGCGGAGAAAAATTCCGAGTTCATCAGGGAAAAGGGCGAGCTGATATTGAAGATAAATGTTGACAATGAGACCATCAAATGTCAGCAAAAAGAGCTCAATGGACTCCGGAAGTATATGGAGACCGCGGAACAGCACTGGGATTTGCTCAATGAGAACATCTTGGGTACCGATACTGGAACCTTGCCCAGATATTTGTTCCGACGTTTTACTTTATGCTCAAAATTGTATGCTTATATCCTGACTGTTTTATGCAGAGCCGCTTGGGTATTCGGAAGAGCGCCGGAATTTGTTTCCACGGGATGACCTTCTTCAACTTGCAGGCGATGACTGCAAAGATCTCATCTCCGCCTCCCGCAAGATATGTTATAACTTATCCATCAAGAGGAGCCGCACTTGCGACGTCCGGAAACTTATTGGAAAGATGGATGTTCTCGCGGAGCTAGTGACGGATCTGCAAGCATCATCAGCCCGAGGCGCAGCTGCAATGGCCTTGACCATGTGCCTAGCACATAATGCGGATCTTGATCTTGATCAGGTAACAACGGGTGTTCCTCCGGATGCGGATGTTAGCGCGCTCCTGGATGCAGTGAGCGGCTACGACACCCGTATCGCGCGCAGGATCCGGCACGAGGAATTCTACGACAAGGTCGTCCTTCCTGCTGACGAGCCCTTAGAAGCGGAACTTCAGAAGGAGCTCGCTGCCAAAGCGCGACCTGCGGAATCCGGAACCCAGTTTACCTGGACCAGCTCCAAGGGTGCTCCCCAAGAGGAATCCAAGACCAGCACTGCTGCTTCTGAAGAAAAAGAAAGTGATGAAGACGTGTCTTCTCCGGCCGAAGGCGCCAAGGAAAAAGATCCAGAGGGCAAGACTTCTCCGGCTAAGGGGGAGTGAAAACTTTTATTCCTGCGGGAAAAACAATGCATCATTTTGGCCCCAGCTAGGGTTTGTAATAAGATATTAAATTCTTAAGTAGCTAGGAACGAAACGATTATGCATGGGGCGGAAACACTTATCCTGCTATCCGTTTAATATTATGTGCATGTTTCGTTTTATGTCGGAAAGCAAGTGCTGATTTCGTTATTTTCCGGCTTGCCCGCTTGACCTTCCACGAGCCGGAAAACCTTAGCCGGAAATACTCGCCAGCGGCGACGAAGCCCAATGGCAATCCGTCCATAACCGCGGAAACAAGCCCCCAGGCATAGGTGCCGGAAATCGCTACTAGGAATCCACGAGTTCGCAACAGATAACAACTTAATCAGAAAACTTAAGCTTACGTCCTAAAGGACGGTTTTGGAAATCACAACTTTTATACACGCCTAGGCGGAAACATCCAGCTCTGCGGTTTTAGTCGGAAAAAACATACACGATCTAAAATGAACAAGTAAAGGAGGTAAAAGACTCAAAGAGTGAACCATAAGCTTTATTTCATTGATCATGTATAACTATTACATAGTTTGTAACTCGGAAAAATATGCTAAGTGTAGAAAGGACGTAGCTGTGCGATATTCCAAGGGCGATCTGTTTCATCGTAGATGTCATCCGGATCCTCACGCTTGCGTTTCCGGCGCCAGTTAGCGGGTCTATCCCTCGGCTCGCGGAAATCAACAAGGTAGTACGACCCGTTATGAAGCACTTTGCTAACTACGAAGGGTCCTTCCCATGGAGATTGCAGCTTATGGTCTTTCACTGTCGAAGGCGGAGGACCAGGTCTCCTGCCATAAAGGAACGTTTCCGAACTCGACGACTGTGATAGCGTCGGAGCTTCTGCTGGTAGATGGCGGAGCGCTGATCAGCTAGGTTCCGAGCTTCTTCGATCAGGTCCACAGATAGCTATCTGGCCTCGTCAGTTGTTTCTTCATTATAAGCGGAAACTCGCGGTGAATCGTGGATGATGTCGGAGGGAATCACGGCTTCGGATCCATATACCAGGAAGAATGGGGTAAACCCTGTTGATCTGTTAGGGGTTGTTCGCAAACTCCACAAGACAGCGTCCAACTCATCAGCCCAGGCTCCTGCTGCTCTTCGCAGCGGTTCCTCAAGGCGTGGCTTGATTCCTGATAATATTAGACCGTTAGCTCTTTCAACTTGAACATTGGATTGTGGGTGAGCCACAGATGCAAGGTCCAATCGAATCCCCATTGTTTCACAATAATCCTTCAATTCTCCTTGAGCGAAGTTTGTGCCATTATCCGTGATTATGCTGTGTGGGATGCCGAATCTCATCACGAGGCTGCAGACAAATTTTAGTGCCGTAGCACCGTCGGCTTTTCTCACCGGCTTTGCCTCGATCCACTTGCTCGAACTTGTCAACGGCGACCAAGAGGTATTCAAAACCGCCGAGAGATGATCTTTTTAACTTACCAACCATATCGAGCCCCCAGACCGCAAATGGCCAGGTGATAGGTATGGTCTTCAGCTCTTGGGCTGGAGCGTTTGGTTGAGTAGCGTAGTACTGACAACCTCGGCAGGTTTTGACTATCTTGTCAGCATCTTCTTTAGGCTGTGAGCCAATAAAAGCCTAGCCGAAAAGCTGTTGCAACGAGTGACCTGGGAGCGGCATGGTGCCCGCGGTCCCCTGCGTGGATCTCTACGAGGATTTCAATGCCATCTTGATTGGAGACGCATTTGAGAAACACCCCTGTTGCGCTTCGTTTGTAGAGCTGTCCATCAACAATTGTGTAGGATCGTGCTCGTCGATGATGCGGCGTGCGAGGACCTCGTCCTCCGGCAACTTCCCGATCGATGAGGTAGTCCAGGAAAGGCTGTGTCCAAGCCGGAAAGGTAGCTAATACTTCTCGGCCGGAGACAACGCCACTTCGGATTTTCCGGGTTAGCGCCCTTCACCGAGGGTATCCGGAGATGCTCCGGGAAGATTCCGAGCGGAATTGGCTTTCCGCCGGATCCGAGCTTGGATAGCATATCTGCCGCTGTGTTATCGTCTCTCCGACGTACTTGACTTCGTATCCGAGGAAGCTCTTGGCGATCTCATCAACTTCGTCTCTGTAGGCCGCCATGACGGAATTTCCGGCGTTCCGGGTTCCGGCTACTTGCTGCGCCACCGAGGTCGGAATCTCCGCAACAGATGATGTGCTTGATCCCTATTTCCTTAGCGATGCGCAGTCCGTGTAGTAGAGCCTCGTATTCCGCCATGTTGTTTGTAGCTTCGAAGTGGATCTGCAGAACGTACTGCAGTTCTTCTCCGGTAGGGGACTTCAGGGTGACTCCGGCTCCTGAGCCTTGATGCTGCTTGGATCCGTCGAAGTGCATGACCCATGTTTCCGGTTCCGGCTCCGGACTTGCATCCGGAGCTTCGTCCAATCTGCAACGAAATCCGCAAAGACTTGGGATTTTACCGCGGTCCTTGGCTTGTAAGCGATGTCGAAGGCGGATAATTCAATGCCCCATTTAGCCGTCCGTCCCGTTGCGTCGGCGTTGTTGAGAATTGTTGACAGCGGAGCCTTGCTCTGCAACTCGTTACGGGTGCTCTTGGAAGTAGTGTCTCAGCTTCCGGCTGCCTAGGAAAACTCCATAAGCTAGCTTCTGAAAGTGAGGGTATCTTTGCTTTGACTCCGTCAGCACCTCACTTATGTAGTAGACGGGTCTTTGGACGTCATATTCATGACCTTCTTCCTTTCGCTCCACCACGATGACGAGGCTGATGACTTTGTTGGTAGCTGCCAGATAAAGGAGCATTGGCTCTGACTCTGCTGGGGCTGCCAAGATAGGTGGGGAGGTGAGTATTTCCTTCAAACCTCGAAGAGCTGCGTCAGCTGCGTCGTCCCAGACAAATTTGTCTGTTTTCTTCAACAACTTGTACAGAGGTAGCGCCTTCTCGCCAAGGCGGCTAACAAACCTACTGATTGCTGCAACACAACCAGTTAGTCGTTGCACATCTTTGAGACAAGTTGGCCGTTTGATACATAGGATTGCCTTGATCTTTTCCGGGTTAACCTCAATGCCTCTGTGAGAGACTATGAAGCCAAGGAGTTTTCCGGCTGGCACGCCAAAGACGCACTTCAGCGGGTTCAACATCATCTTGTACCGACGGAGGTTCTCAAAGGTTTCGTGAGGTCGCCGATCAAGTCGGATCCTTTCCGGGTCATGACCGCGATGTCGTCGACGTAGGCGTGCACGTTCCGGCCAATTTGGTCCTTCGAGCACCGCTGCATCGTACGTTGGTAGGTGGCACTGCGTTTTCAAACCAAAAGGCATAGTAACGTAGCGGTAAGTACCAAACGGGGTAATGAATGAAGTCGCCTTTTGGTCGGATTCCTTCATCCGGATCCGATGGTACCGGAATACGCATCAAGAAAACACGAAGTTCCGCCCCCGCCGTCGAATCAATGACTTGGTCAATGCGCGGCAAGGGGAACGGATCCTTCGGGCAATGTTTGTTCAAGCCGAGTAATCGATGCACATTCTTAGTATTTCGGTGTTCTTTTTGGGTACAAGGACGGGATTCGCGACCCAATCGGTGTGGATAACTTATATTACAAAACCTGCTTCTAGTAACTTTGCTAGTTCCATTCCTATGGCGCGGCGCTTCTTATCTCCAAAGCGTCGCATAGCTTGCTTCACCGGTTTAGCCCCCGGATTTATGTTGAGGTAGTGCTCGACGAGTTCCCTAGGTACTTGATGACCCACAAGTATAGGGGATCGCAACAGTCTTCGAGGGAAGTAAAACCCAAATTTATTGATTCGACACAAGGGGAGGTAAAGAATACTTATAAGCCTTAACAACTCAGTTGTCAATTCAGCTGCACCTGGAAAAGCACTAGTAACAGGGGTGATGTGAAAGCAGCGATGATATGAGAGCAGTAGTAACGTGATAACACGGCAGCGAGTAGTAGTAATATGAGAGCAATGGCACCGGAAAACAGCTTGACATGTAGAACAAGTATATGATGATGAAAGATGGACCGGGGTTCCCAGCTATCTACACTAGTGGTAACTCTCCAATAACAAGTGTTGGGTGAACAAATTACAGTCGGGCAATTGATAGGATTGATATAGCATTAAGACAGAATATCAAGATCATTAATCATGTAGGCATGTTTTCCAATAATAGTCGTACGTGCTCGCAATGAGAAACTTGCACAACATCTTTTGTCCTACCAGCCGGTGGCAGCCGGGCCTCAAGGGAAACTTCTGGATATTAAGGTACTCCTTTTAATAGAGCACCGGAGCAAAGCATTAACACACCGTGAAAACATGTGATCCTCACATCACTACCATCCCCTCCGGTTGTCCCGATTTCGTCACTTCGGGGCCATTGGTTCCGGACGAGTGACATGTGCATACAACTTGTAGATACAATCTAAGCAATAAGTATAGAGCTCAAATCTAAGATCATGCCACTCGGGCCCTAGTGACAAGCATTAATCATAACAAGATTGCAGCAACAATAACTTCATAAACTTTGTAGATAGACAATCATAACGTAACAATCCATCGGATCCCGACAAACACAACACCGATTACATCAGATGAATCTCAAGCACATGAGATCATTGTATTGAAGTACATGGGGGAGAGAATACCAACTAGCTACAGCTAGAACCCGTAGTCCATGGGGGAACTACTCACGGAGCATGATGGAGGCGATGGCGTTGATGGAGATGGCTTCCGGGGCACTTCCCCGTCCCGGCAGGGTGCCGGGACGAGACTCTCGTCCCCCGAATTGGAGTTTCGCGATGGCGGCGGCGCCCCTGGAGTCTTTCTGGAGTTTCGTCAATTGGTACTGTGTTTTTAGGTCGAAAGGGGTTATATAGGCAAAGAGGCGGCGCAGGGGGGCACCTGGGGGCGCCACACCCTAGGCCGGCGCGGCCTAGGCCTGGCCCGCGCCGCCATGTGGTGTGGTGGCCCCCTGGCCCCTCTCCGACTCTTCTTCGGTGTTCTGGAGCCTTCCGGAGAAAATAGGAGGTTTGGCGTTGATTTCGTCCAATTCCGAGAATATTGCCCGAACAGCCTTTCTCGGAACCAAAAACAGCGAGAAAACAGAACCGGCACCGTGGCATCTTGTTAATAGGTTAGTTCCGGAAAACGCATGAAATCATCATAAAGTGCAAGCAAAACATGTAAGTATTGTCATAAAACAAGCATGGAACGGCAGAAATTATGGATACGTCGGGGACGTATCGGCATCCCCAAGCTTAGTTCTCGCTCGTCCCGAAGCAGGTAAACGATAAAAAGAATAATTTCCGTAGTGACATGCTACTTACATAACCTTGATCATACTATTACAAAGCATATGAAATGAATGAAGTGACTCAAGGCAATGATCTATAGTTGCTAACAAGTAGATAACATATAGCAAAACTTTTCATGGAGAGTACTTTCAAGACAAGCATCAAAAGATTGCACAAGAGTTAACTCATAAAGCAATAGATTCAAAGTAAAGGTATCGAAGCAACACAAAGGAAGATATAAGTTTCAGCGCTTGCTTTCAACTTTCAACATGTATATCTCATGGATATTGTCAACATAGAGTAATATGATGAATGCAAATATGCAAGTATGTAAGAATCAATGCACAGTTAACACAAGTATTTGCTTCTTGAGGTGGAGAGAAATAGGTGAACTGACTCAACATTAAAAGTAAAATAATGGTCCTTCAAAGAGGAAAAGCATCGATTGCTATATTTGTGCTAGAGCTTTGATTTTGAAAACATATAGAGAGCATAAAAAGTAAAATTTTGAGAGGTGTTTGTTGTTGTCAACGAATGGTAATGGGTACACTAACTACCTCGCCAACCGGACTTTTAAGAGCGGCTCCCATTTTATTTTATTTTTTGGGTGGCACTCCTTCCAACCTTTCTTTCACAAACCATGGCTAACCGAATCCTCGGGTGCCTGCCAACAATCTCATACCATGAAGGAGTGCCTTTTTATTTTAGTTTTATTATGATGATGACACTCCCCCCAACCTTTGCTTACACAAGCCATGGCTAACCGAATCCTTCGGGTGCCTTCCAACAATCACATACCATGGAGGAGTGTCTATTTAGTTTAATTAATTCGGGACTGGGAATCCCATTGCCAGCTCTTTTTGCAAAATTATTGGATAAGCGGATGTGCCACTAGTCCATATGAGAGTCCGTCAAAAGTAAATGACAAGGTTGAAAGCTAAACACCACATACTTCCTCATGAGCTATAAAACATTGACACAAATCAGAGGTGATAAATTTTGAATTGTTTAAAGGTAGCACTCAAGCAATTTACTTTGGAATGGCAGGAAATACCACATAGTAGGTAGGTATGGTGGACACAATTGGCATAGTGGTTGGCTCAAGGATTTTGGATGCATGAGAAGTATTCCCTCTCGATACAAGGCTTAGGCTAGCAAGGTTATTTGAAGCAAACACAAGTATGAACGGATACATCAAAACTTACATAAGAACATATTGCAAGCATTATAATACTCTACACTGTCTTCCTTGTTGCTCAAACACTTTTACCAGAAAATATCTAGACCTTAAGAGAGATCAATTATGCAAATCAATTTTAACAAGCTTTACGGTAGTTCTCCACTAATAGGTTTAAACTACATGCAAAAAACTTATGATCTACTTGAGAGCTCAAAACAATTGCCAAGTATCAAATTATCCACGACATATGAGGCATTTTCCTTTTCCAACCAAATAAAGATAAGTATTGTAGCTTCCAACTTTTATCATTGAACATTAAAAGTAAAACGAAGAACACATGTGTTCATATGAAAAAGCGGAGCGTGTATCTCTCCCACACAAGGATTGCTAGGATCCGAATTTATTCAAACATAAACAAAAATAAAAGCACACGGACGCTCCAAGTAAAGCACATATGATGTGACCGAATAAAAATATAGTTTCAGGGGAGGAACCTGATAAGTTGATAAAGAAGGGGATGCCTTGGGCATCCCCAAGCTTAGACGCTTGAGTCTTCTTGAAATATGCAGGGATGAACCACGGGGGCATCCCCAAGCTTAGACTTTTCACTCTTCTCGATCATATATCATCCTCCTCTCTTGACCCTTGAAAACTTCCTTCACACCAAACTCGAAACAACTCATTAGAGGGTTAGTGGACAATAAAAATTAACATGTTCAGAGGTGACACAATCATTCTTAACACTTCTGGACATTGCATAAAGCTACTGGACATTAATGGATCAAAGAAATTCATCCAACATAGCAAAAGAGGCAATGCGAAATAAAAGGCAGAATCTGTCAAAACAGAACGAGTCCGTAAAGATGGATTTTATTAGGCCACCAGACTTGCTCAAACGAAAATGCTCAAATTGAATGAAAGTTGCGTACATATCTGAGGATCACTCACGTAAATTTGCATAATTTTCTGAGTTACCTACGAGAGAATTAGACCCAGATTCGTGACAGCAAAGAAATCTGTTTCTGCGCAGATAATCCAAATCTAGTACTTACTTTACTATCAAAGACTTTACTTGGCACAACAAAACACAAAACTAAGATAAGGAGAGGTTGCTACAGTAGTAAACAACTTCCAAGACACAAATATAAAAAAAAGTACTGTAGCAAAATAACACATGGGTTATCTCCCAAGAAGTTGCTTTCTTTATAGCCGTTAAGATGGGCTCAAGCAGTTTTAATGATGCACTCGCAAGAAATAGTATTTGAAGCAAAAGAGAGCATCAAGAGGCAAATCCAAAACACATTTAAGTCTAACATGCTTTCTATGCAAAGGAATCTTGTACACAAATAAATTCATGAAGAACAAAGTGACAAGCATTAGTAGATAGAACAAGTGTAACTTCAGCAATTTCAGCATATAGAGAGGTGTATTAGTACCGTGAAAATTTCTACAACCATATTTTCCTCTCTCATAATAATTTTCAGTAGCTTCATGAACAAACTCAACAATATAACTATCACATGCAGCATACTTTTCATGATTTCCAAACACATAATTTTTATCAAGTGACATAGGACCATCATCTAGAGCTTTATCATAGACATTTGCCAAACAAAATTCTTTAGTACCATGCATTTCGACATCAGGCACAAACAAAGCATTATCATAAGATTTATCAAAGTAGCATGGATTATCATAAATAACAGTAGCATAATTATTTTCACAAGTATTACTCATAGGTACTATTTCAAGAGAATCCACAGGAACATAACATTCAACCTCTTCCGGTAAGCATGGAGGACAATCAAATAGTGTAAGAGATAAAGAGTTACTCTCATTAGAAGGTTGACATGGGTAGCTAATCCATTCTTCCTCCTTTTGTTCGTCGCTCTCCTCTTCTTTTTCATCCAATGAGCTTTCGGGTTCATCAATTTCTTCTTCCACGGGTTCCTGCAAATTGTGAGTGCATTCTTGTGCATTAATGTGTCTCTCTTTATAATCAAGGATATAAGGATTCCCTACTTGTAGCATTCTATGCAAGAATTAAGGATAGTAGAGACATAATCTTTAAGGCCCTTACAAACAACACAAGTTTCATAATTCTCAACCATGAAGGATTCTATCTCGGAGGCTCCCATAAATAAGACAAATTGTTCTACCTCTTCGAACCCATAATGAATATAGCAATTCCGATTATAGTTCTTAATTAAAAATTCCTCACTAAAGCCACATTGAAATTTAAGATGTTTAGTATCCTGTTGAGAGCAACAGTTTATATCATGGCGTTCAAGCAAGATTTTAGCAATTGTATTCAATTTTTCTATCATAGCACTCATTATTTTACCAGTTCTTGATTCTCTATAACAATTATAACATTCTATAAGCTCCAAGTAGGTTGTAGGTTCTCCCATAACAGCAATTTTTAATTTTTCGATTTTTCAAATTTTTATGGATTTTTGGGTATATGAGGAAAATAAAACAAGACAAAAAGAAACTAAGCAAAAGTAAACTAAGCAAAATAATACTAGACAGAAATAAACTAAGCACAAATAAACTAGACAAAAGTAAACTAAGCAAAACAAAACAAAATAAAACAGAGGGAGATGTAGAGTGTACTCCCCAGGTGAACTTATGAGTAGAGCTATGCCTCCCGGCAACGGCGCCGAGAAAATAGTCTTGATGACCCACAAGTATAGGGGATCGCAACGAGTCTTCGAGGGAAGTAAAACCCAAATTTATTGATTCGACACAAGGGGAGGTAAAGAATACTTATAAGCCTTAACAACTGAGTTGTCAATTCAGCTGCACACTGGAAAAACACTAGCAACAGGGGTGATGTGAAAGTAGCAGTGGTATGAGAGCAATAGTAACAGGTAACACGGCAGCGAGTAATAGTGATATGAGAGCAATGGCACCGGAAAACGAGTTGACATGTAGAACAAGTATATGATGATGAAAGATGGACCGGGGTTCCCAGCTATCTACACTAGTGGCAACTCTCCAATAACAAGTGTTGGGTGAACAAATTACGGTCGGGCAATTGATAGGATTGAAATAGCATTAAGACAGAATATCAAGATCATTAATCATGTAGGCATGTTTTCCAATAATAGTCGTACGTGCTCGCAATGAGAAACTTGCACAACATCTTTTGTCCTACCAGCAGGTGGCAGCCGGGCCTCAAGGGAAACTACTGGATATTAAGGTACTCCTTTTAATAGAGCACCGGAGCAAAGCATTAACACACCGTGAAAACATGTGATCCTCACATCACTACCATCCCCTCCGGTTGTCCCGATTTGTCACTTCGGGGCCATTGGTTCCGGACGATGACATGTGCATACAACTTGTAGATACAATCTAAGCAATAAGTATAGAGCTCAAATCTAAGATCATGCCACTCGGACCCTAGTGACAAGCATTAAGCATAACAAGATTGCAGCAACAATAACTTCATAAACTTTGTAGATAGACAATCATAACGTAACAATCCATCGGATCCCGACAAACACAACACCGATTACATCAGATGAATCTCAAGCACATGAGATCATTGTATTGAAGTACATGGGGGAGAGAATACCAACTAGCTACAGCTAGAACCCGTAGTCCATGGGGGAACTACTCACGGAGCATGATGGAGGCGATGGCGTTGATGGAGATGGCTTCCGGGGGCACTTCCCCGTCCCGGCAGGGTGCCGGGACAGAGACTTCTGTCCCCCGAATTGGAGTTTCGCGATGGCGGCGGTGCCCCTGGAGTCTTTCTGGAGTTTCGTCAATTGGTACTGTGTTTTTAGGTCGAAAGGGGTTATATAGGCGAAGAGGCGGCGCGGGGGGCACACGGGGCGCCACACCCTAGGCCGGCGCGGCCTAGGCCCGGCCCGCGCCGCCATGTGGTGTGGTGGCCCCCGGCCCCTCTCCGACTCTTCTTCGGTGTTCGGAGCCTTCCGGAGAAAATAGGAGGTTTGGCGTTGATTTCGTCCAATTCCGAGAATATTGCCCGAACGAGCCTTTCCGGAACCAAAAACAGCAGAAAACGAGAACCGGCACTCGTGGCATCTTGTTAATAGGTTAGTTCCGGAAAACGCATGAAATCATCATAAAGTGCAAGCAAAACATGTAAGTATTGTCATAAAACAAGCATGGAACGACAGAAATTATGGATACGTCGGGGACGTATCGGTACTCCGGACATGTCGGAAGGTTGCCATGCGAAGATATCCATGTTAGCGCGGAGGAACTCGACGAGCGCGCTTTCCTATTTGGGGTCCATGTTGGCTCCGATCGAGACTTGCTTGCTAGGGTCATCTTCCTTGAAGCTGACTTTCTTGGTCTCAATCGCGGCCCTGAAGGAGTTTTTCTGCTCGGAGATCTGCTTCTTGGTGGTTTGCATCTCAGTCGGATCCACCGCGGCTCTGTAGCCTTTCAGCTCTTCTCCGGATATGACAGACTCTGCGAAGGCGGCTTCGCCCAACTCGCACTCGTGAGCCTTTTTGTAGTCTCCGGTTATGGTAATCATGCCATTGGGACCCGACATCTTGAGCTTGTTGTAGATATAGCACGCTCTTGCGTGGAACTTGTGGTAGGTGGGCCTGCCGAAGATGACGTGGTAGGAGCTCTTGAAGGGCACAACTTCAAACGTGATCTTTTCTTCGAGGAAATTATGAACATCACCGAAAGCCACGGGAAGTGTTATGCTGCCGAGGGAGTTCGCCTTTTTACCCGGAACCACGCCGTGAAACTCAGTGTTGCTGTGTTTGAGCTGTTCCCTGGTGAGGTTCATCCGCTCCAGAGTCTCCAGGTACATGATGTTCAAGCTGGCTCCGCCGTCAATGAGGCACTTGGAGAAGTCATACCCGTCTATGCGGGGACTCACAACCAAGGCGTAGTATTCTTTTGGCACAATGGGGGGATGGTCCTCCCTGTCAAATGTGCACGGAACTTCCGACCACCTGACATACTGCGGCACAGCCGGAACTGTGGCGTTCAGGATCCGGGTAGCTGACTTTGTAGCGCGGACTGTTGGGGTTCCGAGGAAGGTGTGGTAAGCCCCCACGCTCTTTTTCTCGAAGGGGTTGGATTTACTCGCGGATCCGGCTTTGGGATCCGGCGAGTTATCATCCTCGTCCATCGCCTCGGAACTGTCCTCCTCCTTGTCCTTATTCTTGCCCTTGCCTCCTTTGCCGCGTGGGCGGTGCTTCCGGGCCCGCTTGTATCCTGCCTCCGGGTCGTTCTTGAGGTCGTTGACCCACTTGCAGTTGCGGTTGGTGTGAGTGGACTTCCCTGTAGCCGGATCCAAATGGGCCAGGCAGGGCATGTCTCTGTACTCCTCGTAGGTTTGCGGGGCGCGGGATCCGCCAGCAGTGACCTCAGTGCCATGCTGCTGACCCCTGCCGGCTCCGCCTCCGCGGCCGTGTCCTCTTCCGCCTCCTGAACCTCCGCGTTGGAACGCCATGGCGACCATGTCGGATCCGCCACTCTTCTGGTCATCAGGGTTTTTGCGTTTCTGGCCGCTGTTGTTACCGTTATCGCGGTTCTTCTTTTGTTGGTGCAGGGGGATTGCTGTAGCTGCGAGATCACCGCCTGCATCGTCATCGGCGGCAGTGTGGTCACTGGCAATGGAGATCATCTCGTCCAAAGTCAGTTTGTTGGCGTTGGCCAAACAAGTAAGCTTGTGCCTCAGCAATCCTCCTCTCTGCAGTCCACCAATGAAGGCGTACATGGCAGTGGTGTGGTCGACGTTTTCGCACTCGTTCTCGCATGCCAACCATCGTGTGAGGAAGTTTCTTGAAGATTCTCCTTCTTCCGGATACAAGCTTGTAAGTCGCTTGCCGTGGCAGGTCTTTTGTAGGTGCCCTCGAAGTGTTTCTCAAAAGCGGTCTTCGAGGTCAAACCAGCAAAAGATGGAGTTTTTCTCGAGGTCATCGAGCCGGATCCGGGCTGGGCCTACAAGGTACAACTGGAGCATGCGGCAGGCGATATTAGGGGTTCCCCGGCGAAGGTTACTTGCATTGTAGTAATCCTCAATCCAGGTATCCGGCCTTTCGGTGCCATCATAATGCTTCGGGTTTCGGGTAGCTTGAGGGAGCTCCTTGGCTTTGGTTCCTCTCGAATCATCCTGCCAAAGCACTTCGGTCCGATGTAGTCGGTTCCGTATTCGTTGAGGTGTTCCCGCGCGTCGCGCGAGCCGTGACGGGGGACTGTGAGCGAGAGCGAGATCTCCGGCCACCGCCTCCGCCTCCACCTCCGCCGCCACCGCTAGGTGGTGGTGAGGGAGACCTGCGAGGGGGCCGATCCGACTTCTTGCTTCCGCCTCCAGATTCTCCCCTGTGCTGGCTCCGGCTCCTGTGGCTGCCTTCGCCATGGCGCTGGCTGCCCTGGTCGTTCCGGCTCCGGCGAGGTTCCGGGTCGCGTTCCTCATTCCGGCTCCTCCTAGGCTCGGGGTCACGATCGTTGTTCTGATTCCGGCGAGGTTCCGGCGTGCGCTCCCTGTTCCGGTTTCCGGAGGGCAACACGTTGTCGCGGATAACAATTCCACCATGCCCTTGAGGCCTGGTGTTTCCGGCTGGACTACGGCGGCGAGGGGGACGCGGGTAACCATTAGGCGGAGGAGAGGGGTTGCGGTACTTGTCTCGTCCAGAGTACATTGGATCCTTTCCCTTTCTCGGATCTGACGGTGGCGTCTTTGATGGTACGGGGATCGGATTTGGATGTTCCCTGGTTTTCCTTCTGCGTTCGAGGATCCGGTTCGCGATTCGTCATCTCGATGGCGGTTGTCGTGGGCGTCCTTCTGCGCAGTGGAGACGCAATGCTCCGGGTTAGATTCCAACTTGCGCGAAGTGTCTGCCTTGCTTTGCTGTTTAACCGCTGAAGCGACGAGCGTGCGCAAGTAGTTGATGTCGATCTCCTCGTCACTTTTCTTCAAGAGCTCTGCAGCTTTTGTCATGTTGCCTTTTGGGGTGGCAAGCGGCCGTCGTTCGGCGGGGGTTGCGAAGGTGATCCTGCGGGGAGGGATTGCTTCTCCGACGATTCTGTCGGCCTCCGCTCGTGCGTAGGTCATTTTCACCTCCCACTCCTTTCTCATGCTCTTGACTTGCTCGAGCGTTGCGGTGATTTCGCGATCCTGTCTTTCAAAGCGATCCATGATCTGTGCAGCTTCTTCCCTCTCATCCAATATAGCAGCTGCGGTGTTGGCAAACTTTTTGGTTGTGGCCAGCATCTCCTTTCTAGTGGCCTCTAGAGCCTCCGGATCTGCGGCGTCGCCAGGGGTTATTGGCTTGTTGAGGACGTCAGACTTTGCGACCAAATCCATGCGTGCTTGTGCAACTATCTCTTCAGGCGACAGGAGGCTCTCCGAGGAAGGATCCCTGCGGGGCCGCTCCCGCGACATCGGAGATCCGTGGTGGGATGGTTGGAGGTCGGATTGAGCGCTTGCCTCTTCTAATCCGTTTTCTCCGAGCGCCGCTACAGTTGCGAGTACCTGCTTTGGCTGGGCGGAGTCAACTTCAGGCTGGCCGCCGTATACGAGTTCCGTCACCTTGCGATCAAACTCTGCAGTGTCCATGCACTGGGTGTCTCCGGAGATTGGGCTTAGATTTCCCAAAATCGACTCTTCAACCGGAGTTTCGCTTTCTCCGACAGCCTCTTGCTGATCCGGAGCAGCGTTGTTTTCCGGGGCCTCAACCTGCTCGGGACCAGCTCCGACTTCATGAGGGGTGGTTCCGGCGGTATGGGCCAAGAAGTGTACGAAGTGACACCTTTGCTTCTCTAACACCTGGGAGACCCAGGCGGATCTGCATTGGTCTTCCACCGTTACTTCCTGCTCAGGGGCGGATTGGGTGGGTTTTGATTTTTTCAGATCTAAGGCGGAATCTTCGCTAGGAAGTTCCTGCGTCTCAGATCGGATCTTCGCGACTGCGTCCAGCTCAGCGGCGGTCGCGTCAGCGTTACTTACCAGTGGGTTTCCGTCGGAATCGACGGTTTCCCCGATGAAGATGTGTATGCCGCCAACTGGGACGATGGAGAGCTTGACGGGGTCGGTTTTAGCCGGAATCCAACACTCATCCGGAGGGACGATCGGCAGATTTCCGGCGTAAAGGACACGCCCCACGGCGATGGTGTCGTCGTAGCTTCCCATGGCGGAACCCTCCCGGTTCCGGCCTCCGGACGCCGCGAGGCCCCACGGTGGGCGCCAGCCGTCGTTGCCTAATCGACGGTACCTCGGAGGAGGGATCCTCACGAGGGGAGAAGAAGTGGGGGCCATAGGGCGGAGTGCACACGGGACGGTGGTACGCGAGTTACCCGGCTTCGGAACACCCGCACGATGACGGGGCCTACTGCTGCTTGTCCGGAATTATCCGGGCGCTTTCGCGTTGTTACAATGAGTTGTGGTTGTGCCTCTAGGGCTCCCGGGATCCGGCTTATAAAGGCGCACGGATCTAGGGTTTACATGGAGAGTCCTAGCCGGATTACAGATAGCCTAACTACGGTACAATATCTTGACGTGCACGTCACGGATCCGCCTTCCATATACGTCGTACTAGATCCGGGTTCCTCATGGGCCTCCATGGATCCGGGTTACTCCTAATGTCGGTACGGATCCGGCCCTACCGATCCTCGGGCTGGACTTCTTCCTTCATGATCAACGGCAACCGGGCCGCCCGATGGGCCACATGCCTCATCACCATCTGTGGGCCACCCGGGCTTGCCGGATCTAGGCACTGTCGATGGTACACCCATGAAGTATACCCACAACATACGTGCACCTCGCCAATGACATGGTTGCCATCCCAAGCTCTCGGCCTTACACAACGGGGGCGGCTCATAGACAACAACGAGTCCAGGCTCATTACACAGCAGCAGCCCCACAGCAGCTTACCAACGATGAGGCAGCACACTGCATATTTTTACAAGTAGAGGACAATCCTATATGCGCACAACTCGTACCTGGTGTGGTTAGCTTCAGTTTTTTTTTTATTTTGGCTCTTGCCTAGAAAGTTCTGTAACACACTCTAATTGATTCTCTCTGTAATTGAATATTTGCATCAATCGGTTCATCGGCTTCAAATAGAAAAGAAGTTCACCTCGTCCCCATATGAAGTTAGCTTATTTTTATTTTGGAAGTTTGTTTTGTATACTGATATTTTGTATTTTGTGATGCTGCTAGCTATTTGTTTCAACGGATTATTCTGTGAAGTTCCTCTTTATTTGTTAGGAACTTCAGTTTGCATGTATGTGAAGATCCCTTATTATTAAGATTTTTGTCGAATTTGTTTCTGGAAGCTCACTTTATATATGTGTGAAAGTTCGGTATGTACATATGTCAGTCTATGCTTTGTACTACGCATCCTGGTACCATGTGCTTCATATGAAAATATCTAATGTAAAGCACATGTATCCTTTTCCTATAAATGTTAAAAAAACAAATGAAGTTCACTGTTTAGGCTTCCGCGGTTTGATATACAGAACATCGAAGTCCACTAAGAGAAATAGAACAAAAACAGAGAAGTTAGATAATTCCATACTTTAGTATATATTTGAACTTCTCCTAAACCATAACTTTTTTGGAAATATTCTATATGAAAATCTGCACTTTTTTCATAACTTTCTAGCGATGTATCATTTGTATCATTCTGATCGAAAGTTTGAAAACTATCACAAAAACTGAAAGCAAAATCGACATTTTACATACTCCGTCAGGAAGTTCACTAGCACGTCCTGAGAAGTTCACTCTCATATTCAGGGTCGTTCAACTAGTCTGCATTTTTACGGGCGGAAATCATATGCATGAAAATCGCGTGTACAGCCTCCGGTTTCCAAAATTGACCGCCACCCCATGAAATTGGAAATGATATGACTCTACTCATACTCCACGGTGCTGACATGCCACACCTAATCAATCAAAGTGAGACAATTTTAAAATGTTCCGAGTCGGCGTTGCATCCGATTGTGGGTATTTCTAATATTAATTTTAAACAGTTTGGAATTTGGAAAAATGTTCAACATGAAAAAGTTTCGCTTAATCAATATCTATCCAACAAGATATCATTTGCAATAATCTCGCAAGCGGTTAAAAATTACAACCTAAGAAACCGTTGAAAAACATGAAGTTTGGAAAATGGGAACAACTGTTTTCAAATCTGCTCTTAAACCGTGACGAATTTGGGAAAATGTTCAACATGAAAAGGTTTCGTCTAGTTAATATCTTTCCAACGACATATCATTTCCATCAATCCGACAAACGGTTTGAAAACCAGAGCCAAACAAGTTTAGTAAAATCGAGAAATCCGTGAAAACATAGTTTGGTATATTTAAAATTAGTTTTAAATCATACAGAATTTCGAACACAAATATAAACAAAAAATATGCGCAATTTTTATATCTTTCCAACGCCATATCATATGCATCATTCCGATAAGCGGTTCGAAAATTGGCCGCAAAATACCGTCCAGAAAAATATGAAATTCTGGTGTTCCGCCAGGAAGTTCACTTCCCTGCAGCGGAAAGTTCACTCACCTCCGTACGGGAATTTACGCCCCGTATAGAAGTTCATATCTGAAACGGAAGTTCACTCCTTACAATGTTGAGGTTCGTCTGGAAGTTCAGATGCAGATAAGGGGAAGTTCAGATCTGTGTCCAGAGAAGTTCAGATGCGATGGAAGTTCGCTATATTTTCTGAAGTTCACTTCAAACTAGACTAAAGTTTCGGAAGTTCGCCCTGTACAATATTGAAGTCCGCCGGGAAGTTCCGATTCAGGGAAGAAGAAGTTCACATACATGTACCGGGAAGTTCAGAAAGGGTTCGAGAATAGTTATTCTCGAACCGGTTCGAGAATAGCAGACCTATATATATACTTCCGGGTGTTTCCTAGTGAACTTCTCGACGAAATACCAGAATTGCATGTTCGTGCGGACAGTATTTTCATGATGATTTTCAAACCGCTTACCGGATTGATGCGTATAATATACCGTTGGATTCGCACGGAAATTTCACAACTTTTTCGTGTTCATTGTTTTCCCAAATTCTATATTTACTAAAACTAATTTGAAATATACAAAACAATGTTTTCACGGATTTCCCTATTTTTGTACAGTTTTGGGGTTCCAGTTTTCAAACCTTTTATCGGAATGATGCGTATGATATGCCTTTGGAAAGGTGTTGACTAGGCGCACCTTTTTCATGAAGAACACTTTTCTAAATTCTTTATAGTTTAAGAGCAGATTTGAAAATACGTGATTACGTTTTTCGAACTTCTCGGTTTTTCGAACTGATTTTGGGGCTTATTTTCGAACCACTTATCGGAATGTTCCAAATGATATTGCGTTGAAAAGATATTGATTAGGCGAATATTTTTCATGTTGAATGTTTATCCAAATTCTAAATGGTTTTACTTTAATTTCAGAAATACATAAAAGTGAAGATAACGCCGACACAAGAACATTTCGAAATTGGCTCATCTAGATTGATTATGTGTGGCATTGCGATATGTTGGAGTATTAGTAGGGTTATATTAGTGCTAATTGTACGTTGAGTTGGTCGATTTGCGCAATCGGTGGTTGTACGGACGATTTCTATGCGTATGATTTCCGTCCAGAAAAACAGAGTGTATGAGGTGCTCGAATATAAAAGTGAACTTCCTTATATCTGTTAGTGAACTTCCGATCGCGGTATAAAAGTTTCAGGCATGTAATAAAATTATAGCGAACTTCTTTGGATGTGAACTTCTTCTTCTATGAATCTGAACTTCCCGACGGACTTCAATATTTAACACTTCTGAAACTTAGTCTAGTAACTTCAGAAAATATAGCGAACTTCCGACGCATCTGAATTTCTCTAACACATATGTGAACTTTCCCTTATCTACATCTGAACTTCCAGACGGACCTCAACGTTGTAAGGAGTGAACTTCCGTTTTCAAATATGAATTTCTATACGGGGAGTAAATTTCCATACGGAGGTAAGTGAACTTCCCCTTCTATCCACGTGAACTTCTCAGCGGAACACCATAATTTCATGTTTCAGCGGACATTGTTTTGAGGTTGATTTACGAACCACTTATCGAAATGATGCATATGATATACCGTTGGAAAGATATAGAAATCCCACAACTTTTTCGTCATCAATGTTGTTCCAAATTATGTACTGTTTAAAAGTAGTTTTAAATATAAAAAACCATTTTTTCGTGGATTTCTGCATTTCCATGCAGTTTTTTCAGTCTAACTTTTAAATTGTTTATCCGATCGATGCATAAGATATACCGTTAGAAAGGTATGAAAATTGCGCAACTTTTTTATGTTCAATGGTTTTCCAAATTATGTATGGTCTAAGAGAAGATTTGAAACTACGTGAATCTGTTTTCCGCACTTCTTAATTTTTTGCACTATTGTTTCTAGATTTATGCGAACTGTTGTTTTTTCACGAGTGAACTTCAAATTTCTTATTCCAACTTTTCTTATATGTTTTTTGAGTGAGAGATCTTTCAATTGCTTTATTCAGCAAATTCAAATGATTTGTCAAGTGAAAATAAACAAAATCAAAATTCACGACACAAAAAATATTAACTAGTTTTCCTCGTGGATGAATTGAACTCTTTTTCCAAGAATAAATGAACTACCGACGTTCAATGTAAAGTGAACTTCTCATACAAACAAAGTGCACTTTAGAACTTACTTTTAACTGATACTATGCGTCCAATAAGACTGAACTGTCAAGATAAAAAATAGTGAACTTTGCCAAGAATAAAAGGTGAGTGGAATTGAACTATTCGGTTAATTGAAGATGACTTCTCAACTTGCACGGTGGAATGTTGATCTTTATTATTGTGCGCTTTTAACTAAATTGTCAGCACATATGGCACTAACTTCCTTAAAACAAAATTGAACTTTCAGCATAAATAAAAATGAACTTTTTTTTATTACGCATCAACAAAAGTATGTGTTATTCATTTCCCCAAATTTTTACAAGTAATCAGAGCTAAAGGCAAAAGTGAACTGTGAGACATAGTAGCACTTCACGGAGGAAAAATGCTACATAACCTCCAACAGCATTTGAGCCACGGTGACACAATAGCACTTCAGCAAGTTGCTGTTTTAATCCCCGGCCGCGCGCACAGGACTGCTAGGGTATGTGCTGGTGGACTTCCTGTCCGCGCACAACGAACTTCCAGGGGATGCCCAGTGAACTCTTTTGGTGCTCTACATCCAGTTCAAGCTAAAGAACTATCAAAATATAGAAAGTGAACTCGACCCTAATAATAATGTGAATAACCGGATCAGGTTCAGAACGACACTCGGGGAGGTTCAGAGCAGAAGACCGGCAATGATGGACTCCCAGCGGTAGTGCTTGTGAACTCCCAGCGGCAGTGCTTGTAAACTATCGCGGTGGCTCGTTTCTTTGCACATTGTCGAGCATACTGCGAGTTCTCACCAATAACTATCATATATAAAGTACAACAAACTGAATGTCAACAACAGTGTAGTATTTTTTATTATCACTACGCATCAGAAGTGGTAAAAGGAAAGAAATTTCATTAGAAAACACCAATAAGATGCATGCCACAGGATATACTACATCGCTGCTCAGTTAGAATGATCTACCATAGGATATGATATGAAAAATGCAATAGCGTACACATGACACTTTCTGTGATAAAAAGGAACTTCACAATGTGTACTTGGGTGAACTTCTGTTTTATTTATTTTACTTCAAAGAACCATTTTGATGATGCATAATGTGGTCTTCCACCTGGTACAAAGTAGACTTCCTTCATGTTTCGAAGTGAACTACCAAAATTAACTAAATTCTCAATAGGTTAATTTAGATTATTATGTTCCACACCCCAAAAAATTAGGCGGAGTGAACTTGCGAAAATTTCATGGAAAAAATAAGTGAACGTCCATCATATGTGATTCGAACTTCTGGACAATAAAGAGTAAACTTCACATGGAAGTTTAGGACAATTAAATGTGAACTGTATTCTGGGCATTACAAGGTGAACTATGGAGACATTCCAAGTGAACTACAGGTACGTCATTTTCTTGTCGACCTTTTCACATAGGGAATATCTTTTTAATTTTTTTAATGTAGTGAACTGTTTTTTAGACTGAGGAGTGAACTTCTCTTGGCAGTGAAGTAACAGACTTCAGAGACCAAATAATATCACCATGTAGTGAAATATAACACAACAATCACAATGGTGAACTGTTCCATGGGGGCAGCGGATTTAAAAGAAGTTCCAATTTCTGACCTATTAGACGAACTATTAAAAGAAAACATTAACATTCCAGAATAATGTAGCTGTGTTGCATCAGTCATAAAGATAAATATTATCATTCACTATATCAAAAACAAATAAGTGTAACTGCAATATTTGAATTATCTTCTTGCATATATACAGTCATATCAGATTATCAAATGTCTCAAAACTAAAATGAACTCTCGCGTCAATAAAGCTGAACTTCGACAAAAAATTCCACTATCAAAACCCAATGGATGAACTAAATAAATAAGTAGCAAGAGATGTGAACTTCATGAATTAGGAGAAGTGAACTACAAGTAGCACTATGTTTTAATAACAAATTAAGCATGTCCGAATGGAACTGTTTCTATCACCCACGCATCAACAACATACATGTATTACATATACTCTAAGCAATCGAAGGCTTATTGTGGGTAGAGCAGCATCAGCACCATTTGCTCATGCACGTACTTCACAAGTCTGAACTGAAGCACTAGGGAGGAGTGAACTTCATAGGATTAGGTGAACTGAACTTTCACAAGTAAGAAACCTGCATGTCTATGACAAAAAACGTATAGGTTAATGGAACACCAGTGCAACCTCTCCAACTTACAATTCAACTACAATAATTCAACACCAGTGCTAATGGAAAAGGTGAACTTCTCAGAGAAAGAAAGGTTAACTTTCAGGATTCTTTTGGACAACTAAGTAATGTTCAATTCTTTTCGATCATACCATTTTTTAGAGTAATGTTTCTCAAAAAAACTTCCTGTCAAGGAAAAGTGAACATTCTCGAACACAGATAGTTACTCTAGATTTTTTTTGGACAACTAAGTAATGCTTAACTCATTTTGTCATACATTTTTTTCAAAAAAAAATGAACTTCACAATTATATGAAATGTCCAGCAATAAGAAATGAACTTCTACAAGAGGAAACTATTCTTGCAAGTCAAATCAAACTATTTTTCATGATGCTTTTTTAGAATGGACTTTGACTGGATAAAATGTGTGAACTCCCAAAGAGGAAAAGGTGAACTTTCACGAGAACTAACGTGAATTTCTTATCCATTTGTATCTCATAAAAACAAAATGAACTTCCACAGGTTAAAATTTTAATTTTCCAAGGTGATCAAAGTGAATTGTGCCACCCGATGCCATATAAGTGAATTTTATCTTTGATTAGTGCTTCGAAATGAAAGAGCCATGCGGTCGAAATGAACTCGCAAAAGATTAAAAGTGAACTTGTCAACAGAAAGAAGTGAACTTCTGCTTTTAGTTTCCTATTAGGCACACATCACATTAAATATATGTATTTCATCTAGTACTAGTTTCTCAAGAAGACAACATCAGAGAACAATAATTAGAGTACTAGTAGTACATGAAGATAAGAGAAAGATTGAAAGATCATACACACAAAGGGAGAAACCATGGAGGAACAAGCGCCACACCAGTCTGTGTTCACTTCACTAAGTGCCAGAGACAGGCAACACCGAACTGAACTTCACAGGATAATAAGGGCAAACATCAGAAAATACACTGATTGAACACAAATGTGAAGTACAATGATAGTCACAGTTAACATTCTGCAATCAAGCGTGATACACAATACACTCGCAGGCATTGTGACCCAAATAAGCATGCAGTTACTTCTGAATTTCTGCTGTGATAAAGTACAATATTTTTTAGGGATTTCTAGTTTCGTGCCCCTGGTTCGTTAGTTGTACTCAGTTTTATCCAGCCCCTTAGTTTTTCCTCAGTTTTCCCCTCCCTCTAGTTTGAAACCCGTCGCAGACGCTCAGACGGGAGGGTTGCCGTCTGGTCAGAGGCCTTCACCGTTACCGGTGACGGCTAGGGAGCCGTGTTGGTGTTGAATTGACCGTTTCTTTCGAACTGTGTTGACTGTTGACTGGAGCTCACCCAAAGCTTTCCACTCCGCCCGAGACTGGAGGAGCTCACACACCGCCCCTCCGCCGCCACGTCGTCCTGCCCTCCTACCTTATGGCGTCGTCCGCCGCCGAGCCGCCCCCGCCCCCATCACCACCCTCGGGAGGCGGAGAGGGCTCTGCCTCCACCAGATCTAGATCTACCCCTTTCGTGGAGTTTGTATGTCCATCTGGTGTGCCATCTGTTCGCATCAGCCGCGGAGAAGATTGGGAATCGGAGGGATCTAACGTATGGATTCCATCTGGGTAAGCATCGTCTGCCTATGTGAATTAACGATAGGCAGTTTTTGAGCGCCAATCGTTGTTGCTCAACTAAGCTGCGTTGCTTTTTGAATAGGATTGATCCAGGCGACTGGCTTTTCGGCTGGTGGTTAGGCTGGATTCTAGCTTTACGCGTGATTCTAAACGCTATAAGAATGGGTTTTACTTCGCTGCGGTGGTTGCAACCACCATCTCGTTGAGGAATTTGAAAGCTAACATCTACGCTCGCATACAGTTTGGAGCCCTCACGACGCAGTTCATTTCGAATATTTGCACAACAAGGAGGGAAGATTTGTTCCACTAATTTCCGACGACGATCTGGGAATTCTTTTTTGCTTTGAATGCTTCTTGCCGGTTCGGTAAAATTGGTATCCATGTGGACAGGGGCCGGTCATCATCTCTCTCTGGTGCTGGGGCATCATCAGGTGGTCGGGCATCATGTCTCTCTACTGCTGCTGCCTCTTCTAACAGTGTGCGCCGCGGCGCTCCTTGTAGGTCCACAGCAGCACCATCTATCCCCAGTGCTAGTGGTAGCCAGATCGTTCGTACGGTCGATGTGGAGGACGATGCGGACATTGAGGATCGGTCTCCTCAAGATGATGAGGATGAGTTGATGTTTCCTAAATTGGTAGATCGATGCGATAGCGAGGCAATGGAGGATCAATACATGGAAGATATTGCTTTTGGTGCCGGATTTGATGACACCGATGATGAAGAGAAGAATGAGAATCATGACGACCTCGTTTTAGCCGATTACGAAGGTGAAGACTTGCCAACAATTGAGTGGAACAGGGAGGATCCCCGGCTTGCGAAGGCACCGTGTTTCAAACGATGATGGACTGCCGTAATGCAATTACTACATATCACATTCTCACTAAGAATAATTTTGAGGTTGTTAAAAGTGAGCCGGGTAGGTTCACAATTAAATGCCCATACCTAAGGTGTAGGTTTAGGCTGCATGCATCCACAATGCGCGAAGCGGCTTGGTTCGGGTACTACGCCAACCGAGTTGTGTATTTAGATCACGGTGTAAAATTTGTTATCTATTACCGACATCCCTTATCATTATGTTTCGGATAAAGAAGAATAACGAGATCCATAGGTGTCCACCTCTAGGGGAGAGCCGGAGCTGAAAACAAAGCTAGCGAAGACTAGGTGGTTGGCGAGATATAATCCTAGATTAGGCTGAGAGAAGATCCTTCACTTGGTCCAACAGCACTCGTAAAAAAGGTGGTTGAGAAGTATAAAATGAAAGTACCTTACATGAGGATGTTCTATGCAAAGGAAATGGCTCTTGACAAGATCAATGGTCCATGGAATGAAAGCTTTCAGTTGCTTTACACTTTCAAAGCTGAAGTGGAGATGGCTAGTCCGAGGCGATGTTGTAGCGATAGACAAGCATACGGTTCCCTACAAATTGAAAAGGCTGGAAGGTAATGCACAAGGAATGTTTCAGAAGGGCTTTTGTTTGTTTCAAAGCTTCGTTGGAAAGGCTTTTGGACGGTTGCGGGCCTTATTTGGCCGTGGATGCATCAGCTCTTCATGGCGGGTTTAAAGGACGGCTAGTTGCTTGCTCTGCGAGTTGATGGACATAATTGGATGTTCCCTGTTGCTTATGGGGTTTTGGAGGTTGAGTCACGGGAAAGTTGGACTTGGTTTCGCAGAATTTGCGCGACCTTATAGGTCATCCACCAGGACTTGTTATCCACACGAGACGCTTGCAAACGTTTGGAAAGCTGCGGTAGAAGCGGTATTCCACGGAGTGGAGCATAGGGAATGTATGCGACACTTGGTACGAGAATTTTACAAAGAAATTCAAGGGTAAAGTTTTTATCGACAACCTATGGCCAGCTTCATACACATGCAGCTCTAGGAAGCATCTGTTTCATTTGGATGTGTTGTATAAACAAAAACCCGGGGTGAAGGAGTACTTGGATGAACATCATGGTAGGGTGTGGTCAAGAAGCCAATTCAATGACATTTGCAAGGTAGACTATGTAACAAGTAACCTTGCGGAGAGTTTCAATTCAAAGGTCAAGTCATTGAAAGGGCTTATGCTTGTGGCAAATATTTGATAAGATTAGGCGAGATGATCATGATAAAGATCGATCTGCGTCAAAGAATTGCATCCACAAATTATGTTGGCCATCTCATGCTCCCATCTTTGATTAAGTCTTTGCATGAGAGGGCAAAACAATTGAGGATGCAATGCGTCGAAAAGGAATGGAGGCTGAGGTAACCTACATCGACGGTAAAAACATGAAGTGGAGGTATCCGGTGAGTTTGGTTGATAGGACATGCCATTGTAGGGGATGGCAGATCCGTGGGATACCCCGCATACACGCATTGTTTTTCATGAGTGTTATAGGGGGTGAAGATGGTGAAGTTGATCGGTATGTGTCGAGTATTTCTCTATTGCCAAATTTAGGGCTGCATATGCTATGAATGTTCCTACCTTGTTGGGAAAAGACCAATGGATGAAAGTCGATCCGGGCTTCAAGCTGTACTCTCCGAGTATTGACTAGACCGGCGGGTAGGCCGAGGAAGAATAGGATCGAGCTAGTGCGAGAGGGTGGTGCACCGATTCGAAAACGTAAGTGCAAACGTTGTGGAATCCCTGGACACATTGCTAGGCTTTGTAAAAATGCAGTTGACCCAGCTTTTGGAATGGAAGATCGGGCGGGAGCAGAAAATGCAGAGGAGAATGAAGCAGCAATTCAACTTGAGATTGAAGCAGCGGTTCAACATGAGGTGATTGAAGCAGCAAATGCAGAGTAGATTGAAGCAGCAATTGAACATGAGGAGATTGAACCGATGGATCGAGAGCGGAGGGAACAGATGGATGTAGAATTGCTTCAACCGATGAGTCTAGAGGAGAGGGAACAGTATAGTCGAGAATGCCTCGAAAGTACTAAGGCCATGATAGACGCTAACTTCGAAGAGTACATGGCAGAAGAAAAAGCACAAGCTTTGGAGAAGAAGAAGAACAAGAAAGAGGGCAAAAGGAAGGTAGACACCGGTAATATCCCTGGTAGGGTTACCCGGAGTAAGGTGGTGGCCCCGGCGAGTCACACCAGGAGCAAGAGAAAGATTTTATTCTGAACAATTAATTTGAATTTGTATGAACAATTTGTATTGGGTTCCCTTTGTATTGGCGATCCCTTTGTGTTGAACAATTTGTATTGGGGTTCCCTTTGTATTGAGGATGCCTTTGTGTTGAACAATTTGAATTTGTATGAACAATTTGAATTTGTATGAACAATTTGTATTGGGGATGCCTTTGTGTTCAACAATTTGATATTGTATGAACAATTTGTATGCCACATTTAAGCCACATTTATCATTTTCTCTAGGGTTTAGGGTTTTAGGGTTTTAGGGTTCAGGGTTTTAGGGTTCAATTCAAAATAATTCAAAACATGGTGGAACCTTCCCATGGAGCCTTGTTATGTTACCTACAACCTAGAGAAATAATAATGGAAAAGGAAATATAGAGATATGAAGTTTTTATGCCAAAAGCTTCAAAACCACTTCCTAGTCCATGACCTACTAGATATGAAGATGCAGGGCTTTCTACTCAATACACCTCCCAAATACCCACTATGCTTACAAACTTTGTCCAAATGAGTCCAAATTCGTCACACTTGTGTATCTTTGAGTTGCAAACAATATCTAGTCGGCCAAAATGTAATATATTGTTCAAATAACACAATTTTACAATTTTTATGCCAAAAACTTCAATTTCCCTTAGTCCCTTTATTATTTGGGTGCCCCTGTTTTACTTAGTGTTACTCAGTTTTCCCCCTCCGGGCCCACTTGTTTTAGTCAGTCCTACTCAGTTTTGCCCTTTCGTTAAACATTTCCTCACTTTTCTCCCTCTTAGTTCTACTCAGTTTTCCTAACTTGTACTCATTGGCCGATCTCTGATTGGTCGAGATGTATGTCACACGGATCTTGGTTGGTTGAAAGCTCAACGAACGCTTGCACCGTTCGATCATTAATGATCGGACGGCCTATATATCTCTCTCTCTACCACGATGGACGCATACGGAGACAAGAGCAGAGCACATACCTACCAACCCTGGCAGTCGCATATTCCAGTCGCATCTTCCTCTCTCGTATTTCCTCTCTTACTCCGGCGGTCGCGGCGGCGCGGATCTAACCGTGCGTGCGGCGGAGTGCGGCGGCGCGGATCTAACCGTGCGTGCGGCGGCGTGCGGCGGCGCGGATCTAACCGTGCGTGCGGCGGCGTGCGGCGGCGTGCGGCTGCGCGGATCTAACCGTGCGTGCGGTGGCGTGCGGCGGCGCGGATCTAACCGTGCGTGCGGTGGCGTGCGGCGGCGCGGATCTAACCGTGCGTGCGGCGGCGTGCGGCGGCGCGGATCTAACCATGCGTGCGTCGTGGATCTAAGAGTGCCGGTGAGGATCTAACCGTCAGAAATAGTTGAAATGTCTCTCTCTGTCTCACTTTCGATTCTATTCTCCGGTCTGTTGAATGATGAAGAACACCAAGACGGCGGCCGTGCCGACAGTGGTCATCGATGCCACGAACATTGAAGCCATCGCCTACAACATCGCTTCGACGGCGCAGACCCAGCCTTCAATGCCACGAACATTGAAGCCATCGCCGATAACATCGCTTCAACGGCGGATGGCGCAGATGACCACCCCTCAGCCGCCCGTCGTCCCGGCCTTTCTTGCCCATCGCTGCGCGGCCATGTTCGACGCCGCATTGGGATAAATTATGATAAATTTGTATTTTTCAATTTCCAATTGGGATAAAATTGTTCGAACTACTACCTCCGTCTCAAAAAAAGTTTCTCAATGTTCATGCATGCTAAAATTATCGTGCGCATTACTTAGCACAAGTAGGAAACTGTACACCAAAATACGATGCTTAGAGCCACAACAAAATACGAGTGGTTAGAGCCATCTCTTGAATAACAGTTCTATACTAAATCGTCTACCGAGAACCACATAAGCTGCTAGGACAGGGATGACACCTAATAAAACTACACGAGATGAATCTACTTTTCTCCTCTCCCATCACTTTAAGTTCATGTTCTAGATTTTCTACCACTTGATCAAATACGGCAAGATCTGTCTCAACTCTCAACTTCTCCTTGCGAATAAGCTCTGAATTCTTCCTTTCTTCCTCCACAATACGCTTCAGCTCGAATATCATCAGGTTTTTACGGGCCAATTCATCACCTAAATTGGCCACCTTCTCCTCCAAATCCATCCTCTGGCTACACCACTCGGGTTGATTCATCTTGGTATGCAATGTACCATGGATCATCGGCTTGCTCGGCTAACCGTAACAATAATGGAAAAAAGAACAACCGAAATCACTCCAACATGCCATGGCGGAACTTCAAATTCAACGGTAGTACGAGAGCTGAAGCTAGATACCTGCACTTCCGACGAGGTAGGAGAAGTAGAACGTGGCCACGACATGATCGAATCGCCACCCTCGCCGGTGTACCCGCTACGACCAGACATTGAGGACTATTTCGTACCTGCAAACTCCAATAAATTACGGGAACCGAATCGATTAGGGGGCGGGGGAGGTAGAAGCGGAGGTCTTACCAAGCTATACCAATTGGTGCGTGGAACAAATCCCGGTCGTCGTGGGCGGCGGATCTGCTTGCGGCGGACTTTCCTGCGGTGGGTACAATGCGTGCGGACGAAAGAAGTGTTGGAGCCGTGGTTGACGTGCAGCGCCGCAGTTCGTCCGAAGCCGCCGGGGACGAGCCGGCGGCGCGACGAGGCGCCGGCGATGGCTGCTCCGTCCGACGGTGGGGAACGAGCTGCCAGCGGTTCTCCGGTCTAGCTTAAGAATAATTAATTAGCGAATTTGTTGCTTCTCTCTATGATATTCTCTAAAGACATATATCAGAGCGGCAATATGTGAGTTTTCCTGAAAAATAGACGACCCCACTGGTCATTGGTTGCGCAGGCCCCACAGAGCGGCAATATATGATTTTTTCTCTCTAAATAAATAGACAACCCCACTAGTCATTGGCTGCGGCTGCCCCACAGAGCGGCAATATGTGTCTTTTCCTGAGAAATAGACGACCCCACTGGTCATTGGCTTCGGAGGCCCCACAGAGCGGCAATATATGATTTTCTCTAAATAAATAGACGACCCCACTGGTCATTGGCTGCGGCAGCCCCACAGAGCGACAATATATGTGAGTTTTCCTGAAAAATAGACGACCCCACTGGTCATTGGCTGCGGAGGCACCACAGAGCGGCAATATATGAGTTTTCCTGAAAAATATACGACCCCACTGGTCATTGGCTGCGACAGCCCTATAGAGCGGCCCCATTTGTCATTGGCAGCACCGCGTATAAAATCATGAAATAAAACGGCCCACACGTCAGCGATAGATGGATGGCTGCTCCGACGTGTCTCCTGACCCTACCCGTCAGGGAGGAGCTGCCCCTGTGCGGCCCCACCCGGTCAGACTAACGGTCAAGGCCTCTGACCTGACGGCTACCGGCCGTTCCAGCACTTGTGCGTGTTTCAAACTAGAGGAGGGGAAAACTGAGGAAAAACTAAGGGACCGAGGAAAACTGAGTACAATTAACGAACCAGGGGCACGAAAATAGAAATCCCTATTTTTTATACTTACTGATGGTAGTCTTGAACCAAGCGAAGGTCACAGTATTCGCACACAGCAGGTGCATCCAGATCAAGGAAGATATACTCGATCAGATGGCCAAGGTCTGGGTTTGTATCTGTAACACAAATGAAAACAGTCAGCTTTGCTGAAAATGTATAACCATGAGTAAATAAGTATATTCGCAAGCAATAATATTGTGATTTTCATAAACTAGAAGCATCCTAGCTTTCAGCGCCTCCATTTTGGCAGCATGCATTTAGTATTGGGCCTGCACCAACAAGCAACATCTTAGCTCTAAATTAAAGTTCAGTGTTCAGAACAGTTTTCGCTACAGACAAAATCAAACCCACTGTCAAGAAAGAGCGAACTTCGAGACATTAAAGAGTGAACTTTTGAAAAACCTTTTCTCGACATACAAATTTTTGTTAACACTCATTTTTACTAGGTTCGAACTTCCAGGATTAAAAATAGTGAACTTCATGACAAAAAAATACAAACTATTTCCCTCATGTATGAATTGGACTCATTTGCCAAAATAGAGTGAATTGCCTACACTAGACCAATTGAACCTTTTCTATGAATAAAGTGATTTCTCCGGACAATAGAACTGAACTCCGACAGAGTAGTGGACTTTTCACACTGAAGTAAATGAACATATGGTCTGCCTAAACCAAACAGATGAACTTTTTTAAATAAACAAGTGTAATGCGGACACTTTTTTATACAAGTACGTGAACTCCTTTTTTGTCCCAATTCAAATTGCTCAAACTAACAAGTGAACTGGTCGATCAAACGAAAACAATAACATAAATCAAATGAACTGCCTGACATAAACATCAAGTTACCGTTGCCTGATGGCTCTCAAGCTCCATCTCAAGCTAATCAGCGTTGGTGCATGTGAAACTCAATTAATCGGCAACAATAGTTCAGTATTGAACCAGCGGTGATTCACGACTAAACCAAAGGCAGTTCAGTAGCTACATACTATGTGTGAATAATCCATCCGTCAGTGGTTCATGGCAATCGTCTATCACGCAACCTAGAGCATTAGAAATTAACTTCACTGATAATCCATCAAGGATGAATAATCTAAACAGAAGTATCAGGCAATGTGAGTGAACTCCATAAATTAGAAGAAGAAGCGGCGTGGTCCGGCAAGTACGGCACAAACCTTGTGCTTGCTGGGATTCCAAATCCGAGCTCGCGACTCCCAGGTCTACGGCTGTGGATGCTTGGGTCAGGGGCGGGGAGCTCCCATTGCAGTGGTCGGTAGACTACTAGGGCACCACCACGTAGTGGTGGAAGGGAGGCTACGTGGTGCTTCCCTCCAGGACACCGACGGGGAGGGAGCATGAGTGGCGACCAGTCCGGTTGCCCGTGGTCGCGCAGGTGGATTCCTGTGCCTAAGCAGGGTGGACTCCTGTGGGGCGCCGCCGGGGGGAGTAGGTGGGGAGCCGCGGGGGAAGGAGGTGGGCACCATCGGGGGTAGGACGTGGGGCGCCACGGGGTGAAGAAGGTGAGCGCCGCCGGGGGGAGGAGGTGGGCGCCACCGGGGGGCGGCGGGCGCCGCCGGGGGGAAGGAGGTGAGGCGCCGCTGGGTGGGGGAAGGAGGTGGGGCGCCGCCGGGGGAAGGAGGTGGGGCGCCACCAGCGGAAGGAGATGGGGCACCGCCGAGGGAAGGGCGTGGTGGCTAGATCGGGGCGGTGTGGAAGTCGGGCTTCTCGAAGAAGGTAGTTCAGTTGGTGCGGGACTGCGTGCGAGGTTAGTGGGTTCGTGGGCGGTTGGGTGGGTTCGGCCGGTCAGGTTTCCACTGGTAGATTCGGTTCGGTTTGGTTGAGGGGGTTCTAGAATAGCTATTCTAGAACCACTTTTAAGGGGGTTCGAGAATAGTCTTGCTCTATATATATATGACATATTCATACTACACCCGGGTGTAGTTACACCCACGCGTGTTTCTCATAATCTAGAGAGTATCTATCATACCGGATAGTATGTACATGTAGTATGAAGTATATAAAACTATTTTGAAAGTATATATATTACTTTGCAGGTAGTATGTACATTTTTTTACGTAGACTTATTTTATACGTATACATATGCATGTATTTCGGATATATAGTGCAAACTATGGGTTCACTTGCATTTTTTCAGAAAACTTTATTTGGAGTATCTTAGATATAATATACGAACATACTCAAACCGATAAAGTAACATAGATACTTCCGTATGGTAGTATATTAGACATGGGTGCGGAAATTCAATTTGGCTCCTGGGTGCATATGCTCCCTCTACCAAAAAATCATATTTTAAAATATCAAAAAAATTTAGCAAAACATTTTACATGTACATATTCATAATATATGTTCGTTCGTCAAGTTTCACGAAAAACCAATATCCTTTGTCGTCTATGTAAAAAAGAGAAAATTTATCTTGTGAAAAGCATTATTTTTAGCACTGAGTTTTATATTTTTACACACGTCACATGACAAGTCGATTTTTTATGAAACAACTTTGTAAGCGCGTAGCATGAGAAGATGTACATGCGAATTTTTTGTTCAATTTTTTTGAAATTCAAAATATGTGTAACATGCATTTCAAAATAGAGGGAGCATATGCTCCCATGTTTCAAAACACCACTCCCACATGGGTGTAACTACACCCAGGAGTAGGAAATATTTATCCTATATATATATATAGGGTCACACTATTCTGAAACCAGTGCTCAGAATATTATTTTGAGCATCGCCTTTATATAAACGCGGCGCAGACGGGGCGCGTTTAAAACGGCAGGCCCAACCGATGCACTGGAAGAAAAAAAACGAGCCATCCCTATCCCAACCCGTCTCTATCTTCTTTCCCCAAACCTGACCACGCCGGCAACGCTGCTCCCTGCCGCCTTGCGCCCCGCCGTCTGCCAGCCCCGCCGCCTCCTGGAAGCCTGCCTCCGCCGCCTTGAGGGCCTTCGCCCAGCCGGCTTGAGGGTCGCACTGCCTCCGCTTGGAGGGCCGCGCCGTCGCAGGCTGGAGGTCCTCGCGCGCCGCCGCTGCCTCTTGTAGGTCCTCGCGCGCCGCTGCCTGGATGTCCTCGCTCGCCACCGCCTGGAGGTCCTCCCTTCATCCCCATGGCCGGCGGTTCCATTCTTCCATGTGGCAGCGGGCCCTTCTTCCTCGCGGCCGCCGGGCGCCCTGCTTCCCTCCGGCATCGCGTCCGCGCTTCCTCGAGCCTCCAACGCCGCCGGATTCCTCCCCATGCTGCTCCCGCGTCCCTTCCCTGCGTCCTGCTGCTGCGATTCTTCTTTTTTTCTTCATTTTCAGCAACAACTCGAGTCGCATAAGTACAGGTCATCCAGTCCGTGAAGTACATGTCGCTGGGAACGAAAGTGCAAGAGAAACCTGAACAAATAATAAGGCTAATGGAATTGCATGATAGTGTTTGGCATTTCATTTTTTGCAGATGGTTCCCAACCTGAACCTCACCACGCCTGTAGAGTAGCAAAAGCAAGGCGTACATTGGATACTACCTCGATCGATCACCAGTACCCATGGCCTGCAAATGAACTGTCGGCCCTGTCGGTCACCGCCTCCCGACCCACGAATTCCTCCCTGAATTTTGTGGGTCTGTTCGTGGTGTCTTTAATTATTATTTTTTGACAAATGTGCAGTGTGTGTGTGTGGCTATATTGGTTCTGCAGCTTGTGATTGCAGTTAGTGCATGCCGTATTCTACTTGGAGCACAACATCATCGCCTCCAATTCCATTGTGCAAAATATTCTCCACGTCATGGGTTTGTGATTTATGCACACTTCTGAATCTCTGAACTTTAAAACGGGAGACTGGAAGCTCCTGCCACTATAAATGTATGTGTCCTCCATTTTAGGATCTCTCGCAGCAGTTTTTGGAGATGATCTTTGACTGTGAAATGGTATAGTTGCATACTAGTTGGCAGTACAAGCACGTTGGTATGTGCAGAACATATACTTTAGAGGAATGCAATACCGCTGCAAAGAACAATCTATGAGTTAATTAATCAAATGGCGGCAGCAGCTAGCTTACAATGCAAACAAAGCTTTGGTCTTCTAGCAAAATCAGTAGCATGTGACCTGACGTATGTCGTTCAGTTAGTTCTAGTCTCTAGACCATTGCAAATTTGCAATACACCAATAATTTTCCAGCCCACGATTGTCATTCAGTTAGCGCTGGATCTTACAATACACCAATCATTCTTGAGTGTAACAATACTCTAGGATGATAAACGAAGCGAATAACTCTAGCCTGTCATATTTCCAAAGATATGGCGAATATTGGTAGTAGCTGGCTCATTGTCACGAGACGTAGT
The DNA here is from genome assembly GCF_022539505.1 of Lolium rigidum. Lineage (NCBI taxonomy): Eukaryota > Viridiplantae > Streptophyta > Magnoliopsida > Poales > Poaceae > Lolium > Lolium rigidum. The sequence continues at coordinate 178,179,226 of NC_061514.1, read as the reverse complement.
TTTTTCAGTCAGTTATTAGAGCGTGCAGCACTCTGGCTCACGAGTCACGAGTTAGCTAAGATTGTCCAAGGATCTAGATTTAGTCATTTCTGCCTAGGGCCTACCCCGTCTTCTATTGCTGATCTTGGTTCTAAACACTATGTAAAGGTGTGAAAGAAACACTGTGGTAGGACGTATGTACTCAGTTTAAGTACACTCATTCAACGCCAGTAGTATAACTATTTATACGGAGGGAGTAGAGATGATGCTTGGGTTAAAATTATTTGTCGAAGTACACATGTCCATGTGCAGGTTAAATTTATTAGTTGAGAAAAATAAAATAAAATATTCATCGGAAAGTACAAAGAAACAAGTTGGAGATGTACACGTTTGGAAGTTAATAACCCTCGTGAGAAAAATAAAATAAAAATAGTTTTATGGGGAAGTGCATAGACAAACTTGGAGAATTACACATTTTGGCTCGTAGAAGTACAAAGACCCCTCCTAGATGCGGAAAATTCTAAACCTTGGTGGAGAAGTATACTAATTCAGTTCAAAAAAACTACAAATCCGGAAGTACAACCATTCGACACGAGCAGTACATGCACTTATTATAGGAAGTAAAAGAGAACCAACAAAATCCAAATCTAGAAAAAAACATAAAAAAATCCCGTCATCCGTGAGGAAGTTCAAATAGTTGATGCGGAGAAGTGCAACCATTCAACATGAACAGTACACCCGCTTAATATAGGAAATACAAGAAAACCGACAAAATCCAAATGTACAAAAAAACAAAAATAATCCCGTCACCCGCGAGGAAGTTCATATACTTGAAAACGAGATGCACAACCATTCGGCACGAGCAGTACACCCACTTAATATAGAAAAGTACAATAAACCCGACAAAGTCCAAATGTAGGAAAAACAAAATAATCTCGTCATCTGCGAGGAAGTACGTGCAGTGATTCCGAGAAGTACAGACGGAGACAACAGGAAGTACAAGCGGTAATTACATGAATTAAAAGTATTCAAAGAAAAATACTCCCACCTAAGTTCACATAGGAAAAAACAATAATAACCCCATCACCCGTAAAGAAGTTCATATACTTGACAATGAGAAGTACAACCATTCAACACGAGCAATACACCCACTTAATATAGGAAGTATAAGAAACTCGACAAAGTTCAAATGTAGAAAAAATAAAATAATCCCGCATCTGCAAGGAAGTACGAGCAGTGATTCGAGAAGTACAGAGCGGAGACAACAATAAGTACAAGCGGTAATTACATGAAGAAAATACCCCCACATAAGTTCACATAGCAACATTGTGAAGTTCAAATATTAAGATCCGGGAAGTGCAGAATCTCTTAAAATAGAATATAGGGACAATCTAACATTATCATTTTGAAGCACACATGCAAGTTTTGGAAAACACACTAGTATCAAAACATTGTCAAGAAGTACAACCACGAAGGCCAAGCAGTACAAGGACATGTCGTGGGAAGTTCAGATGCGCGTGGTTGTGCTTAGCATTTTGTGTGGCCATGGACCTCAAACGAACACCGTATGAGAAACTTATAGTCATTTTACTGAACACTTTCGTGAAACAGCGCCGTGAAGTACAACCGCATTTCCCTAGAAGTGCAAGTTCGTGTCGAGGGAAGTTCAATGCTCTGTTTTTACGGGGCGAAAATCTATTGTTCAAATCTCATCGATTTGATCACCAACCACTTCAATCATTGTCACCAAAAGCTTTATATGGTAGAGTATATGTCTAATTTCATTACCTACAACATTTTACAACAAATAAATGGATCTAATCTATTAAATTCAAATTGTTATCCCACAAAATATACCGGAAACATGATTTTAAAACATCTAAACTTACTTTCAAATCGTTTGGAGTTGGTAAAAATGGTAGATACGAAAAAGATGCGCCATTTTAAGACCTTTCCAACCGTATATCATTTGCATTGTTTAAATATACTTAATGGAAATCGCGGGGAAAATCATTCGGTGCCCGTCACATAAAAAAGGCGGACAGTAATTCGTAATATTCTATTAAACTGTAAGGAATTAGAGAAAACAATTGGAATAAGAAAGTTGCGCCTAGTCCATAGCTTTCCAACGCCATATCATTTGCATCATTCGGATATACGGTTGAAAGAAATCATCCAAATTACTGTCCGCTCGTTTTTTGAGTACGTCCGAATTTCGGTATTTTCAAAATTGTTCAAAAACTATGAGGATTTTGAAAAAACATAAAACATGAAAAAGTTGCGCAATTTCATTATCTTTCCAACGGTATATCATTTGCACATTTTCGATAAGCGATTCAAAAACCAAACTAAAAGTTCGTTTTCTGGCCACATAGAAGCGTTTTCGTATTTTCAAAATTAAATTTGAACCGTGCAAAATCTGTGAAAAGTGTGAACATGAAAAAGTTGCGGTTTTTCATTATCTATCCAACGGTATATCATTTGCATAGTTCCGACAAATGGTTGGGAAACACGAAGTAGAATCAGTAGCTCTGAAGAAAATGGGAAGTTCAGGTAAGTTCGATAGAAAGCTGAACCCTGTTATCTAGGAAGTACAACCTTGTGTCCAGGGAAGTATAAGTCGGTGCTCAGAATATTATTCTGCAACCGGTTGCAGAATAGTGCTGATATTCTGAAACCAGTGCTCAGAATATTATTTTGAGCATCGCCTTTATATAAACGCGGCGCAGACGGGGCGCGTTTAAAACGGCAGGCCCAACCGATGCACTGGAAGAAAAAAAACGAGCCATCCCTATCCCAACCCGTCTCTATCTTCTTTCCCCAAACCTGACCACGCCGGCAACGCTGCTCCCCGCCGCCTTGCGCCCCGCCGTCTGCCAGCCCCGCCGCCTCCCGGAAGCTTGCCTCCGCCGCCTTGAGGGCCTTCGCCCAGCCGGCTTGAGGGTCGCACCGCCTCCGCTTGGAGGGCCGCGCCGTCGCAGGCCGGAGGTCCTCGCGCGCCGCCGCTGCCTCTTGTAGGTCCTCGCGCGCCGCTGCTCGGATGTCCTCGCTCGCCACCGCCCGGAGGTCCTCCCTTCATCCCCATGGCCGGCGGTTCCATTCTTCCATGTGGCAGCGGGCCCTTCTTCCTCGCGGCCGCCGGGCGCCCTGCTTCCCTCCGGCATCGCGTCCGCGCTTCCTCGAGCCTCCAACGCCGCCGGATTCCTCCCCATGCTGCTCCCGCGTCCCTTCCCCGCGTCCTGCTGCTGCGATTCTTCTTTTTTTCTTCATTTTCAGCAACAACTCGAGTCGCATAAGTACAGGTCATCCAGTCCGTGAAGTACATGTCGCTGGGAACGAAAGTGCAAGAGAAACCTGAACAAATAATAAGGCTAATGGAATTGCATGATAGTGTTTGGCATTTCATTTTTTGCAGATGGTTCCCAACCTGAACCTCACCACGCCTGTAGAGTAGCAAAAGCAAGGCGTACATTGGATACTACCTCGATCGATCACCAGTACCCATGGCCTGCAAATGAAGCTGTCGGCCCTGTCGGTCACCGCCTCCCGACCCACGAATTCCTCCCTGAATTTTGTGGGTCTGTTCGTGGTGTCTTTAATTATTATTTTTTGACAAATGTGCAGTGTGTGTGTGTGGCTATATTGGTTCTGCAGCTTGTGATTGCAGTTAGTGCATGCCGTATTCTACTTGGAGCACAACATCATCGCCTCCAATTCCATTGTGCAAAATATTCTCCACGTCATGGGTTTGTGATTTATGCACACTTCTGAATCTCTGAACTTTAAAACGGGAGACTGGAAGCTCCTGCCACTATAAATGTATGTGTCCTCCATTTTAGGATCTCTCGCAGCAGTTTTTGGAGATGATCTTTGACTGTGAAATGGTATAGTTGCATACTAGTTGGCAGTACAAGCACGTTGGTATGTGCAGAACATATACTTTAGAGGAATGCAATACCGCTGCAAAGAACAATCTATGAGTTAATTAATCAAATGGCGGCAGCAGCTAGCTTACAATGCAAACAAAGCTTTGGTCTTCTAGCAAAATCAGTAGCATGTGACCTGACGTATGTCGTTCAGTTAGTTCTAGTCTCTAGACCATTGCAAATTTGCAATACACCAATAATTTTCCAGCCCACGATTGTCATTCAGTTAGCGCTGGATCTTACAATACACCAATCATTCTTGAGTGTAACAATACTCTAGGATGATAAACGAAGCGAATAACTCTAGCCTGTCATATTTCCAAAGATATGGCGAATATTGGTAGTAGCTGGCTCATTGTCACGAGACGTAGTTTTTTCAGTCAGTTATTAGAGCGTGCAGCACTCTGGCTCACGAGTCACGAGTTAGCTAAGATTGTCCAAGGATCTAGATTTAGTCATTTCTGCCTAGGGCCTACCCCGTCTTCTATTGCTGATCTTGGTTCTAAACACTATGTAAAGGTGTGAAAGAAACACTCGTGGTAGGACGTATGTACTCAGTTTAAGTACACTCATTCAACGCCAGGTAGTATAACTATTTATACGGAGGGAGTAGAGATGATGCTTGGGTTAAAATTATTTGTCGAAGTACACATGTCCATGTGCAGGTTAAATTTATTAGTTGAGAAAAATAAAATAAAATATTCATCGGAAAGTACAAAGAAACAAGTTGGAGATGTACACGTTTGGAAGTTAATAACCCTCGTGAGAAAAATAAAATAAAAATAGTTTTATGGGGAAGTGCATAGACAAACTTGGAGAATTACACATTTTGGCTCGTAGAAGTACAAAGACCCCTCCTAGATGCGGAAAATTCTAAACCTTGGTGGAGAAGTATACTAATTCAGTTCAAAAAAACTACAAATCCGGAAGTACAACCATTCGACACGAGCAGTACATGCACTTATTATAGGAAGTAAAAGAGAACCAACAAAATCCAAATCTAGAAAAAAACATAAAAAAATCCCGTCATCCGTGAGGAAGTTCAAATAGTTGATGCGGAGAAGTGCAACCATTCAACATGAACAGTACACCCGCTTAATATAGGAAATACAAGAAAACCGACAAAATCCAAATGTACAAAAAAACAAAAATAATCCCGTCACCCGCGAGGAAGTTCATATACTTGAAAACGAGATGCACAACCATTCGGCACGAGCAGTACACCCACTTAATATAGAAAAGTACAATAAACCCGACAAAGTCCAAATGTAGGAAAAACAAAATAATCTCGTCATCTGCGAGGAAGTACGTGCGGTGATTCCGAGAAGTACAGACGGAGACAACAGGAAGTACAAGCGGTAATTACATGAATTAAAAGTATTCAAAGAAAAATACTCCCACCTAAGTTCACATAGGAAAAAACAATAATAACCCCATCACCCGTAAAGAAGTTCATATACTTGACAATGAGAAGTACAACCATTCAACACGAGCAATACACCCACTTAATATAGGAAGTATAAGAAACTCGACAAAGTTCAAATGTAGAAAAAATAAAATAATCCCGCATCTGCAAGGAAGTACGAGCAGTGATTCTGAGAAGTACAGGCGGAGACAACAGTAAGTACAAGCGGTAATTACATGAAGAAAATACCCCCACATAAGTTCACATAGCAACATTGTGAAGTTCAAATATTAAGATCCGGGAAGTGCGGAATCTCTTAAAATAGAATATAGGGACAATCTAACATTATCATTTTGAAGCACACATGCAAGTTTTGGAAAACACACTAGTATCAAAACATTGTCAAGAAGTACAACCACGAAGGCCAAGCAAGTACAAGGACATGTCGTGGGAAGTTCAGATGCGCGTGGTTGTGCTTAGCATTTTGTGTGGCCATGGACCTCAAACGAACACCGTATGAGAAACTTATAGTCATTTTACTGAACACTTTCGTGAAACAGCGCCGTGAAGTACAACCGCATTTCCCTAGAAGTGCAAGTTCGTGTCGAGGGAAGTTCAATGCTCGTTTTTACGGGCGAAAATCTATTGTTCAAATCTCATCGATTTGATCACCAACCACTTCAATCATTGTCACCAAAAGCTTTATATGGTAGAGTATATGTCTAATTTCATTACCTACAACATTTTACAACAAATAAATGGATCTAATCTATTAAATTCAAATTGTTATCCCACAAAATATACCGGAAACATGATTTTAAAACATCTAAACTTACTTTCAAATCGTTTGGAGTTGGTAAAAATGGTAGATACGAAAAAGATGCGCCATTTTAAGACCTTTCCAACCGTATATCATTTGCATTGTTTAAATATACTTAATGGAAATCGCGGGGAAAATCATTCGGTGCCCGTCACATAAAAAAGGCGGACAGTAATTCGTATTATTCTATTAAACTGTAAGGAATTAGAGAAAACAATTGGAATAAGAAAGTTGCGCCTAGTCCATAGCTTTCCAACGCCATATCATTTGCATCATTCGGATATACGGTTGAAAGAAATCATCCAAATTATCGTCCGCTCGTTTTTTGAGTACGTCCGAATTTCGGTATTTTCAAAATTGTTCAAAAACTATGAGGATTTTGAAAAAACATAAAACATGAAAAAGTTGCGCAATTTCATTATCTTTCCAACGGTATATCATTTGCACATTTTCGATAAGCGATTCAAAAACCGAACTAAAAGTTCGTTTTCTGGCCACATAGAAGCGTTTTCGTATTTTCAAAATTAAATTTGAACCGTGCAAAATCTATGAAAAGTGTGAACATGAAAAAGTTGCGGTTTTTCATTATCTATCCAACGGTATATCATTTGCATAGTTCCGACAAATGGTTGGGAAACACGAAGTAGAATCAGTAGCTTTGAAGAAAATGGGAAGTTCAGGTAAGTTCGATAGAAAGCTGAACCCTGTTATCTAGGAAGTACAACCTTGTGTCCAGGGAAGTATAAGTCGGTGCTCAGAATATTATTCTGCAACCGGTTGCGAGAATAGTGCTGATATATATATATATATATATATATATATATATATATATATATATATATATATATATTGTGAGCAATTTAATCAAAATGTGTGTTTTCATTCGAGAACTTGTCAATATTCAAGTTAATTACTTTATCAACGCTAATTATATAATTACTGAATGAATCTCAGGGATGCTCATACATGATCGATATAGGTCATATATATATTAATTGGGGTTAATCTAGGGTTTGCTAGCTATATATATAGAGCAGGTTTTTATTAGATCAGGTTATTAGCTAGGTTGGGGGTTATGTGTTTTAATTAAGTAGCTAGGGTTTGATTAGCTAGGACGGGTTAGTTATACTAGTCGTCAACCCGCGCATCTGCGCAGGTTAGTATGTATATTATGTCCATATACATAGCAATATGATTTTAATTTGGGTGACTTAGTTGTTACTTGGGAGATGTTTGTTTTGGATTTTCATTGTAACTAGTTGAATGCCCGTGCGTTGCTACGGTCCTTTAATTTATTTTCTTGTTAATAGATAATACATCCAAAATGTTAACGTGTGTAGAAGGACACAACTATATAAGAGTAATAACTCCAGCAGATACCCAAAGACGGTTAATTAGTATAATGGAATGTTATTTTTAGAAGGCTCGGCTGAACCTTACATATCAGATATTGAACCCATACTATAAAGAACAGTGCCACATGGAGCCACTTGTTAGTGATCCACCCTCGTCACCAAAGGACAAGGAGCCTCTTTCTAAATCACGTTATACAAATGTTCTGTCGGAGCTAACCATTTCAACTTCTTAATGTAAATTTTGGAAAAGCTTGATTTTCTAACCTCTTACACCATCCGATGCATTCCACCATGGTCCAATCACAAAAAACGCAGAAACCATGATGAACAACAAAAACGATACTACTTTGCTCAAAAATGTTTGGAGTATTGAAAACCAAACATGATTCAGGATTCAACAAAACATTGTAATTCGAATCTAGAGCTCCTTAGCTTCCCTCCACTAATATGACCATTAACCGGTGACGACGACGTCTCATGTACCAGCGCCAACCATTGTAAAATCATCTTACTTGTAAAATTTGAGCAAAGTAGTACAATCTCTCGAGATACATACCATGTTAACCGGTGGCGCCGGCTTGCGCTAACCATTGTAAATAAGTGAACCATGAAGAAGAATACTCGCAACATCAATACCCAGAATAAAACCTGCCGCTTTTACAAAGCAGAAGAACATAGTACTTGAAATATAAAAATAAGATAGGTATATCACGAGACACCACGATATAACCCACGCACACTATATGTGCCTTCATGTGCAAAAGGAGATATTCAAAAAGAAAAGATCTAAAGGACCTAAGCATCAAGCTGTAAGGTTTAATATAATATACTTGTATTTGATGTTACTAACAGTAAGCTATATTTTGGGCTAGTACTCCAATAAAAATATCAGTTCTGCCAATGGCAAGTATGAATATGTGCACGTAGTACTTATTCCTTAAACAGAAACTACCCATCTTAACTTCAGTTTATGCAAAATTGACACTAACAAACATTGCATTGATCAGTTTCAGAACAACATTTAACGATTATTTGGTACAGTAGCAGATAGATTATTATAAACCATGAGGTGTAATTAAACTCTTGCACTTGAAAACTTTGAGCTTGTACTTAAAATAGTCCAGAACAGTCTTCGAACACATGTGCTACTATTACTTCGTTGATTTTCTCTTACAATATTATAGATAGTCTTCGAACACATGTGCTACTATTCTCTCGCTTACCTGAATGCGGACAAAAGTACACCTTAAGCAACAAATAAGATGTCAAGGAAATACAACTCTAAACCAAGATAGTTACAGCCAAGCTTAACACCTAACAAGAAATGTCTCCAAATCAAGATAGGTAGAGCTAAGGCTTAGTACCTAAAAAGTAAAGAGAAAGTTTAAAGCAGGAAATGCAAAAGAAAAAAAAGTTACATGGGCTTAAATATTTATCCAAGCATATGAAGAACCGTAGTTTAAAGAACTTTAACAAAGACATTTTGTCATTGGTCCTTTTTACAGGATTAGGCCATTGCTGCAAACTGCAGTCGTTTGTTAAAACAATCTCTAAAAGGTCATTACTGCACTAAAGATCTTCATGAATAATTCACACCAGTAGAGAAGAACTGATGCTATTTTGAACAAAATCGAACAAAGAGATAGTATAATATATAGCACACATTCTTTGATGTAGTTCATAGTACTACACATGTTGATGTGATTAATCATCGCCCGGTGGCAGTAACTTCTACCTCATTTGGTTCCACCTTTTATTACCGCCAAGATTAAGGGAAAAGATAGATGGTACATTGACATCTTTGTCGATGATTGCAGTGATGCAGGATCCGAAGCCGTAAAATGGTTATCAATTGGGGAGTGCACAATTGTGTGTGTGTCTGTCCGTCGACCCAACTGTCAGGTGGAAGTGGTTATATGCCCAGCTGTGTCTGTGTTGAAAGTTCAGAATAAAACTGAATGAAAATCTGAAACTCTACTCCATCTTCTACCTTCTCATGTTTTCCCAAGATCCTATGTATCTTGTCCCTCGCGCACATCACGGCATGGTCGATGGCTGCGGACTGTTACACTCTCCTGGAATTGCATGTATGCAAGCACAATCACTGGACTGAAGTTCAGTTGTTGAATAGTTGAATGTGAGGACTAAACGTATTTTGCTTTTAGGCACTGCACCAAATAATAACTTTGCAACTGAATATCTGAAAATTCTGCAGGAGACAGCAGTACTACGCGACCTCTTTCTTCAGTAAAGATGACGCTAAAGTAATTAAACTCACCCTCATTGAGGCCACGATCTGGACGACGTTGCCCTCCTGAACCCGTTCCGTGTGACGAAGTAGCTCGTCCTCTCGATCTTCTTCCCCTCGCAGGTTTCCTCTGCGCCGACGCTAGGTATGCTGGCGGCGTCGAGCTCCTCGGGTAAGAGGATTGGGCAGAGGTCATGTAGGACGCCCCGAAGCAACAGGACAGGGCCACAGGGGCGCCACCGGTCCAAAGCGAGGCGGAGTAGGGCAAGACCGCCGACCCGATGCCGGCAGAGCGCGCCCGCCCGCGAAGAGACAGAACAGGGACGCCGCCGGCTCAAAGCGAGCTGGGAGAGGAGCGGCCGCCGGCCCACTGCCGGCACAGCGCAGCGCAGGGGAGGGCAACACACGGGGATTGGTGAAGCGGTGGTAGCGGCATGAAGCTGATGCAGCAGCGCTTGAGAGCAGAGAGGGAGAGGTATGTGATGGAAGCTGCCATGGCACATAGGATGGCGTGGAGGAGAAAATTTAATCTGGCTAAAAAATACAGGGAATGAAATTAAGTCCTCGGGAGAATTAACCACGCGAACAGCTAAGAAGGAAAGATCAGATCTTCATCATAGCCTAATTGATGATACATGGTAAGATTTTTTTTCGAGAGTGCCATATGCGGTAAGGAATTAATTTGCATTGATTGCTATTTGATACGGAATTAGCGACGAACAAGGAAAGGTGGAGGGACGACTTGATCCAACGTTGATTGTGAGAGCGGAGATCATCAGATTACATTGAACGGTCAGGATGTTCCCAATCTCCTCACCAAACGCGTTGTATGACGTACGACCAACTCGAATATAATAGTAAAGATTTCATGGTTAATAAAGTATAATAACATTTTCATCATTTCACATATTTTCTGCAAGATTTATCTATTAAGTTTGTTTTAAATTTATATTGTAATATTTATTACTACCTAATAAATTTCTTATTATCACAAAATATTCCACAATTTAACTGCCATATTTTACTACTATTGGAAGGTATTATATAAGCCCTAATTGTATTTTTATATTTTTATGGACATATGTTCACACAATGCTAAGCCTTCACGTGCACATAAGTATGTTTGTTCACATGAGATGGAAGACTACAATAAATATAAAATTTAGAATTTTCTACTGGCGGTACTCAATATCATGTGAATTTGGGCCTGATTAAATACATTCATACGCCAAATAGTTGAGCTGTTTTCACCATTTTTTAATGTGGAACTCACTTCGTCCTGAATTAGCTGACACATATTTTGTGAGTTGATACATATGAGTCAGTTAATTCTAGACAAATAGAACATAATAAGTTGTAAGGAATTATTAGTCACTACGGGGACGAACAGCTACACCGACGGCCCCGCACCGTCGGCACAACCATGATCACCGTCGGCACAGTCTCTGCCGACGGTGACCGTCGGCGTCTCCCCATCGGCACAGTCGGCGTCGGGGTCTGCGCGCGCACCGTCGGCACAGAACTTCACCGTCGGCACAGCCGTACGCCGACGGCTGGACGGTGGCCGTCGGCCGCCTCATCGTCGGCACAGCCAACCAGCCGTCACGCCGGCGCTCGTCAACGTCCCAAGCTGTGCCGACGGTGTAACCGTCGGCACAATTTTTTTTTCCGGAATGGCGGCAAAACGGTGGCTGTTCAAACTGGAAAATCGCGCGAACCGGGCCTGGCTGTGCCGAGGGTGACACCGTCGGCACAGTACCCTGCCATTTGGCACAGCTACGGGCTCCGTGCCGACGGTGACACCGTCGGCACAGCCAGGCCCAGATTTTTTCTGTTTTTGCCAATTTGGCCTCATTTGCTCGTAAAAATCGCACAAAATGCACATATTATAGGATTGAATATGCAGTAACATATATAGCACCATATAGCACAAAGATATCACCGTATAGCACCAAATCTCACAAATATAGCATCAAATCTCACAAATAGCACAAATATAGCATACAAGACCATGGTACATACACCGGATCCACTACAAAGATGGAGCGTGTCATCATGTGCTAGTACAATGTAGAAACTATGGTGGTGCACCACCCGAGTGACGATCTAGCTACGGTGACGAGCTAGCTCCGAGTCGGTGAAGTGAGGCCGCCGTATCTCGACGGTGCTCGGGGAGGTAGAACCACGACGAGAGCCACCGGAACCAGAAAAATGCCGAGGTTCGGCGTAAGCACCAGGAGAATGGCGACCGGGGTGCATCGGCGTACCACAAGGAGTGTCGTTCCCGGATTCTCCCAATCCCTACATGTTGGAGGGAGTTAGCAACTTAGCCATGTCACACCAAGTTAGCAACTTAGCCAAGTTAGCAACTTACCGGGGTCAACTGACGCTGACGCTTGTACATGATATAGAACTCCTCCTTGGACGGGAACACCGGCGTCGGCCCCGGATGAGGTGGCTCGGGAGTGGTTCCTCTCGCACTCCGGTCATCATGAACCGAGTGAAACTCTGCAAGAAACGGGAGAGATAGCTCGGATTCAAACATGGGGACTTATGATGTTTTGCAACCATAGAGATTGAAACTTACCGCCATCTGGTTGCTCGTCCACTGGACATAGGCATCTTTCACAAGGTCATGCTCCTTAACCTTCTCGAGATACTCCTCGTAAGCTATATGCCTCCTCGAGCTGAGTCTACAATTTCAGAAATAATGCGTCTCATCAACATAGCCATTCAGGAACAAGAGTCAAAACAGAGGATGAAAGTGTGGATGACTTACATCTACCTCTACCCGAGAACGGCATGTAGTCCGCGAGGAGGTAGCGTAGCTGCCGGAGGGGAGGGTAGCCTTGATCTGCGTGAAGTTCCTCTGAGGCTTGAAACCCCTAGCAAGGCAGGCAGGACGTCCATGCGGCAGGCCGTACCCCGCCAACATCATCGCCACCTCGTCGACCGGCTCGGTCATCGGGTCCTCCACCTCTGGATGGAGCTTGGCGTACTCCTCGCAGTATCTTTCCTTGCTCTCTTTGGCCTTGCCGTAGTACCTCTCGTGCGCGGGCCGAGGCTCGTCTCGGACTGGGCGTCACCAGCTTCATGTGCGTCCACGCTTCCATCTCACCAACTTCCCTCCCGAGCTTCTTCCCCGCATCACAAAACAAATGTTATGCATATCATCGAAAATCAAAAAAATGCAGCTTGTTCCATTTTTATATGTACCAGACGCTCCCGATAGCGATCGGTGCTGCTGCTCCCCGCACTGTGTGTTCCCTGGTTCCCACGGTTGGCATTGTTCCGGTCGCTCACGGCCTTGAAATCGGGGTTTTCGCCGACCCAATTCTTGACCAACTCCATGAAGGCGGCCCTCTTATTATTATCAGCCCAATGTGGTACAACCTGCAAAATCAAAACTCATTTGAAGAACAAACAATATAGTTGCAAGTTAGCCGCAGTACATAGAATCGCATTGACAATTACTTACCGACATGAATTGCTCTATCGTCATAGCCGGTGCGAGTCCCTGCACAATCTCGGGCTTTGTGTACCTTACGCCCTGCTCAAGCATAGAAGTGGCCGATGCACGTGATCCTCTCGGTTGTACCACCGCTGCCGTGTCAACTTCCGACACATGCTACGGAGGATCACGTCCGCCCTCTCCTTATGCTCGGTCGCCACCCTATAATTGCGCTGCAATCAAGCATAACGTAAAGTGTGAGAGGCATGAGTTATCACGGTGGGGTTATCAACTACATATGAACGAAACCCAAAGAGTATGCATTACGTACCCAAAACTTCTTGATCACGGCGTCGGCGGCGGAAGTAAAGCCGGGGTAAGGCGCTATCTCAAAGTCTTCCCAAGTGTAGGCTAGCTTGGACTCGCCCCCAAGGACCGGAGTGTACATCCCCGGCCAGCACTTCCTAATAGCAGCTCCAATCGTACTCCCCGGCACGCGGACATTCCCCGTGTATGTGAAATTCCTGCACAATTATCAAACATTAGAAAATGCTAAGTGTCATAACGAAAATGAAATCACCTTACTACTTACTCTGTCTTTCCCGGGACAAGGAGCCACTTCTCATCCTCCGTAGCAGGTTCCTTACTCTCATCGGGAACCCGCGCTTCCCCACGAATCCGCAACTTCTTCGGAGCCATCTCCGTCGAAGCCTCCTCGTCCCTAGAGTCCTCCTCCTCCTCCCTAGTGTCCTCCTCCTCCTCCCTAGTGTCCTCCTCCTCGTCCGGCCGATCGTGAAGCCACCGAGCCGAGGCGCAGGGAATGTCGGCCTAGAAGGAGATGTGCATTCCCCCCTCGTCCTCCGCGCCTCGTCCTCCCCCTCGTCCTCCAGCCTCGTCCCTCCCCCTCGTCCTCCCCGTCCTCCGTCCGCGTCTTCGTAACGCCGGGTGGGAATAATGGGTCTTGCACTCCGTCCGGAAGCACCCGGCCCCGGCTTCCGCCGATGCATCCGATCAAGCAAGGAGCTCGATGATGCCTTCCGTCCGCTCATATTGGGCAATTACTCGCATAAGAAAAAGAGAAAATAATTAATAAGCATGTTGAAAATTAATAAGCATAATGACAAATATAGGTACTAAGCATAATGAAAAATGTAGGTATTAAGCATAATGACAAATGTATGTATTAAGCATAATGATAATGTAGGTACTAAGCATAATGACAAATGTATGTATTAAGCATAATGATAATGTAGGTACTAAGCATAAAAGACCCTCACCATTCATCACCACTCTCATCTCTAGGCATTGGGTTCTCAGCCTCACTATCAAAATCAGTATCATATGAGTATTCATGGTCGACATTGGGTTCCGGTTGAGTCTCGACAATGTTGTCTTTGCTCGCATGGCGCTTGGTGAGCATAGCTATGTCCTTCAGGTCCACCATGGTCTCACCACGCATTTGTACATCGTTGTGGAGATCCTGAAGACCTATGTCTATTTGAAGAGCCCCGAACTGCTCTTCCTCTTGATAGAAAATTCCCTCATATGTTACCGGGTCAATGTTGTTGTAATCGTCCTCGGAGGGGATGGGTAGCTTACCATGTGGCGATACCTGGAACACGACTTCCCAGCCCATGAGTTCCTCATTCGACATGGGTAGGACAAATAATAAACTTGCTTGGTTTGGTGAGCCACAACATAGACGTCGGATCCGCTGTAGGTGGTTGTAGGCCTAACTTCAACTAAACCAATGGAAGGGGTGCTTCTCATTCCACCGTGTGGGTCAAACCAGTGGCATTTGAACACAAAGAGCTTGAGTTCTATGTTTGCGTTGTTGAACGTCAACTCGTATACCTTTTGTAACCTTCCATAGTAATCAAGATCATCGGCTCCGCGGGTGTAGACCCCAGTATTTATTGTTTTTGCATTAGGCCGGTTCTTCCGGTGAAACTCCGTATGGAAGCGATACCCATTTACATCATACTTCTCATGCGTATGGACTCTACGGTTAAAACCCCGGGAAACGCATCTCAACTCATCTCGTCATCTCAACGTTGGGATCAGCTCCCTACAAGTTCGGTTCAGATTATTTTGTGCATTAGTTACGTGTAATAAGACAAGTCACGGATTGCAAAGTAAGAGGAACATTTGAGAAATTACTTTTTCATGGAACCAGCTTCACGAAGCTTTTATTTAAGGGCGGGGCACCCTCTTTCGGAAGAGTGTACCACCGCGTGGGAGTGGGACCATTTCTTCCCGACCACATTTCATCATGGAATTGGCTGAAAGGAGAAAATACGTATTAGACCAAAACCAAGTTACTCGGTTGCAAAGTAATTGGTTCATCATTTTACCTCATGAAATCGACCACTTCCTCCATGTTCATAAGCACGTAAAGCATTATGCAATCCTTCTCTTCCGGCGAAATGTTCTCCACTTTTGAGGCACCGGCCTTGCCACCGGGATATTTGAAGAGCAAGAGCTTTGGGTCACGGTTGGGCTCATCGGAATTGTACCGAGCGACCGGGTTATGCTTAGTGGGCACATCATTGGCATAGTACATTGTCGTGGCGTCTGCCATCTCATGGAGGAGAGTTGCCTCAGCTATGCATGCTTCAATCTTATTTTTGTTTCCACATTTGTACCGAATATATTTGAACTCCCTCTCAATACAAAACTGCCAACGATATCGCACCGGTCCCCCCAAGAGTGCCTCGTTGGCGAGATGCACGATGAGATGTAACATCGGAGTGAAGAAGCCTCGGGGGGAATATCATCTCTAACTTGCATAGCATGTCCGGCACTTGCCGCCGCAGCCTTCTCAATCACCTCGGTACATATCTCGCTTAGCACGTACCGTGCGGAAAAAATGGCTCACCTCCGCAAGCACTCGCCGGACATGATCGGGGAGATACCCTCGAAGCATCACCGGCATCAGCCCGCTCAATCCATATATGATAGTCGTGACTCTTGAGCCCGTTTATTTTTCCCGTAGCAAGATTGACTCCCTTACTCATATTCGAACAATAACCATCAGGGAACATCACGTCATATTTGAGCCACGTAAATGCCTCCTTCTTGTCGGCGCTATCAAGACAGTACTTGGCATGCGGCTTTAACCAACCTTTTCGATTGCCCTCAGGAGGCTGCATGTGTAGAGCCACCCCGTCACATATCTCCTCAATATCGACTCTAGCTGAAACATTATCCCTTGACTTGCCCGGTATGTTGCAAAGAGGTGTTAAGGAATGCCTCCCCACAATTCTTTTCGGTGTGCATCATATCGATATTATGGGGAAGTTCAAGGTCCTTGTAATACTCGAGCTCGTTATGCCCGCTATGTGAGTCCGAGTTGTGCGTTTTACCATATCCCTCAAATTGGTGGCCGGGTTCCTTACTAGGCCGGAGAGCACGTAGCTCAAGCATCAATAGTTGCACCATTGAACTTTGGTATTTCTTTATGTTCAAGCACAACTACGCCTTTCGTGAAGTTTTTCTTGTCGATCTCGAACCGATGCCCTGGACCGAGGAACTTGCGGTGTTTGTCAAAGGCAACATATTTGTGTCCAGCTTTTAGGTGCCTCGAATTCTAGTTCGTGCTCGCACACCGGGCATGGAAACTTACCAGCTGTACTATGCCCACGAATAGGGCGTACCCGGGTAGGTCATGCATCGAATAGTGGAACCAAACTTTCATGATGAAGTTTCTCTTTGATGCTCTGGTCATATGTCAATGTACCGTGATGCCACGAGTGGTGCAAATCATCCACAAGTGGTTGCATTAAGACACTCAATTTCTTCCCTGGATATTCAGGCCCCGGAAGGATCATCGACAAGAATATGTTCTTCCTTTGCATTACGACTCCGGGAGGGAGATTGAGCGGAATAACAAACACGGGCCAGCGAGCTCGTATGCGGCAGTCGACATACCATATGGGTTGAATCCATCGGTTGCTATCGCAATTCTAACATTCCGAGCCTCACTTGCCTCATTTGGGTGCTTTTGATCGAAGCGCTTCCATGATTGACCATCGGATGGATGTACCATGGGTACCCGTTTCTGCTCGTCGGGCAATCTTATCCCGGTCTTATGCCATGTCATCTGCTTGGCAGTCTCCTCGAACATGTAAAGCCGCTGGATTCTTTTGATGAATGGGAGATAACGAAGAATCTTTATGGCTACTTTTGTCTGCCTCTTCTGACCATTGCCTACATCTACCTCATGATACCTAGAGTGACCACACTTGGCACAAGTATTTGTCATCCGCATAGTCTTTCCAAAACAAAAGGCAAAGTTTTGGACAGACATCATATGTTACATAATCCATTTTCAATGCTTTCAAGATTTTCTTCGTTTCGTACATGGTCTTGGGCAAGCAATGACCTTCGTGCAACATGTTACCTACCGTGCTCGAGTCTTTTCAAAGGATGCTCGAGTACTCTCAAACATGCACTTGTCGGCTAGCAACTCGCGTGATGCCATCAAGTTGAGACATTTTTGCACCCGGGTATAGAGGCCTCCTAGCTGAGGCCATCATATCAATGAAGGCCCTCGCGGTTGGCTCAGGTTCCTCCTCCGGAAGTTCCTCCGGTTGTGGCGGTCCCTCCGGTTCGTGCGGTTCCTCCGGTCTCGGACCGTTCGTCCCATGGTAACTCCGGCATGTCAGCATCCCGAAGATCATCTAGCAAGTTTAAGATGCCATCGTTCTCATTGCCATCGATCCGCTGCCGCATCACCTCACCTCTATCACGTTCGTGCCGAGAAAAGTCGACCGGCGGGTCGTAGTCACGCATATACCCATTCCACCAAAGGTGTTTAGTCATCTCTAGAATATCCTTAGGATGACGCCTCCTCGCAGACATTGCAAGGGCAACGGGGACGAACAATCCCCTTCGAACCACGAGCTAACTCCTTCACTAACAAATCGGTCTTCCATTTCCATTCATCTCGTCACTTGAGTCGAACTAACACGGCCACCGTACATCCACTCATTATCAGCCATCCCGCTTTATTGCGTGACAAACAACAAATAGTAGCATGAAATTGAATGCATCATATTTTTATTTTTCTACCGGCGAAAACGCGTGCATCAACCTACATCTCTACTAGGTGGGCTCCTAGCAGCCTCGACCCGTAGTTGGGTACGTTCTCCACGCTGCTCGGGTGCGAGACAGAATCTCGGCAGCACCTCCTCGCTGCTCTCCCGATACACGTCTCGGCAAAAGCCGAGAGGATGGGCATCCGGAGAACAACAGGGAGGCGCTGACGAAATCCCGTCTCGCACCCGAGCAGAACATGGAAAACGTACCCAACTACGGGTCCGGCGACTGTCCCGTAAATGCCACAAGCGTTACGGTTCAAAATATGCTGACCACTAATGCATATTTATCCACGTAACGCTTGCGGACGGGAATTGACACCTAGGTTACGCGACTTGATGGAGAAATTAAATCTAATGACATAAAAAATGCGGAGGTGGAGTCGGCAATTCAGCTCACCCTCGGCTGTAGAGGAAGTAGTCGAACAACCGGCGATGTCGACGGCCGTAGAGATGCGCCGCAAGATCCGGGATCGTCACGCGGGATGCTCACTACTGGACCTAGTTAAAATAATAAAAATTTGTCAATGCAAATTCATCAATTGATAAAACAAATGCATTTGTAATTCAATTTTCATTTCAATTTCATTAACATTTCAATTTTTATTTCAATTTCCATTTCAACTTCAATTAGCATTTCAATTCCATTTTCAATTTCACTTTACCCTAACTAGCTAATTACTTAATAACTAACTAACTAAATAGATACAAAAATAAAAAAGAAAAAATTACCGGCATATTGGGGTCGCGGCGGTCGGGGCTGCCGCGGGCAGGTGCGGCGGAGGCGAGCGGGTCCGGGGCAAGGCGGTTGTCGGCGCGGCGAGAGGAGGGGGCCGGGTGCAGGCGCGGCGATGGGAGGGGCTGCGGCGGCCGGGCTGCGCGGCGGCGGCGAGGGAGGCCGGGCGCCCGCCGAGGCGAGGCGGAGGCGAGAGGGCCGGGGCAAGGCGCGGCGGAGGCGAGAGGGGCCGGGCGAGGCGGCTGCCGGCGTGGCGCGCGGAGGCGAGGGGGCCGAGGCGGGGCGGGTGGCGCGGATCCGGCGCGGTGCGGCGCGCGGCGGCGGAGGAAGAGGACGGCGCGGCGGCGGTGCGGCGGCGTGGTGGGTGCCGGCGGGCGCGGCGAGGGTGCGGCGCGGGTGGCGGACGGCGAGGGTGCGGCGGCGCGGGAGTAGGCGAGGGTGCGGCGGCGCGGGGGTTGGGCGCGTGAGTGGTGGTGAGCCGCGCGCGTGTGGTGGGTCTGACCGTTATGGTCGACCCACCTGTGCCGACGGGTGCAGTTGTGCCGACGGTGACCGTCGGCACAGTTTTTTTTTTCCATTTTTTTTATTTTTTATTTTTTATTTTCCTTTTTATTTTTTAAAATAAATATTGTCACTATTTACTACAAAAAATAAAATAGAATAGATCATCTCAAATCATAACCCTAACCCTAACGCTAAACAATAAGTGTAGGAAGTTAGGAACCCCATGTCCGAGAAGCCGGGCACACCCGGAGGGGGTAGCATTGGATATAGAACTATCTCAAATCACTTTTGTGCATGCCATGTGGACACACACAACTTTTGGGGCCATTCCCTAGGTCCGATGCTCGATTTCTGACGAAACCCTAGTCTCCGTTGACCGCGCCGTCTACCCCTTTGATCGCATCCCATCGGGTCCCCCGTGGGAGTATGCCTACGTTTGAGCTTGGTTAGGTCATAGGTACATGTGGAAACAAGTACCATCCCCTATGATCCCAAGGTTCTCTCCGGTTCACCTCCGAGGGAGTTCCCCCCTATACATGCGAATCCGCCTAAGTGTAGGAACCCCATGTTCGAGAAGCGCGGCACACCGGAGGGGGTAGCATTGGATATAGAACCATCTCAAATCACTTTTGTGCATGCCATGTGGACACACACAACTTTTGGGGCCATTCCCTAGGTCCGATGCTCGATTTCCGACGAAACCCTAGTTCCGTTGACCGCGCCGTCTACCCCTTTGATCGCATCCCATCGGGGTTCCCCCGTGGGAGTATGCCTACGTTTGAGCTTGGTTAGGTCATAGGTACATGTGGAAACAAGTACCATCCCCTATGATCCCAAGGTTCTCTCCGGTTCACCTCCGAGGGAGTTCCCCCTATACATGCGAGATCCGCCTAAGTGTAGGAACCCCATGTCCGAGAAGCCGGCACACCCGGAGGGGGTAGCATTGGATATAGAACCATCTCAAATCACTTTTGTGCATGCCATGTGGACACACACAACTTTTGGGGCCATTCCCTAGGTCCGATGCTCGATTTCCGACGAAACCCTAGTTCCGTTGACCGCGCCGTCTACCCCTTTGATCGCATCCCATCGGGGTTCCCCGGTGGGAGTATGCCTACGTTTGAGCTTGGTTAGGTCATAGGTACATGTGGAAACAAGTACCATCCCCTATGATCCCAAGGTTCTCTCCGGTTCACCTCCGAGGGAGTTCCCCCTATACATGCGGAATCCGCCTAAGTGTAGGAACCCCATGTCCGAGAAGCCGGCACACCCGGAGGGGTAGCATTGGATATAGAACCATCTCAAATCACTTTTGTGCATGCCATGTGGACACACACAACTTTTGGGGCCATTCCCTAGGTCCGATGCTCGATTTCCGACGAAACCCTAGTTCTGTTGACCGCGCCGTCTACCCCTTTGACTGCGTCCCATCGGGGGTCCCCCGGTGGACGTATGCCTACGTTTGAGCTTGCTTAGGTCATAGGTACATGTGGAAACAAGTATCATCCCATATGATCCCAAGGTTCTCTCCGGTTCACCTCCGAGGGAGTTCCCCCCATACATGCAGAACCGCCTAAGTGTAGGAACCCCATGTCCGAGAAGCCGGGCACACCCGTGAGGGGGTAGCATTGGATATAAAACCATCTCAAATCACTTTTGTGCATGCCCTGTGGACACACACAACTTTTGGGGCCATTCCCTAGGTCCGATGCTCGATTTCTGACGAAACCCTAGTTCTGTTGACCGCGCCGTCTACCCCTTTGACTGCATCCCATCGGGGTTCCCCCGTGGGCGTATGCCTACGTTTGAGCTTGCTTAGGTCATAGGTACATGTGGAAACAAGTACCATCCCATATGATCCCAAGGTTCTCTACGGTTCACCTCCGAGGGAGTTCCCCCTATACATGCGTAATCCGCCTAAGTGTAGGAACCCCATGTCCGAGAAGCCGGGCACACCCGGAGGGGGTAGCATTGGATATAGAACCATCTCAAATCACTTTTGTGCATGCCATGTGGACACACACAACTTTTGGGGCCATTCCCTAGGTCCGATGCTCGATTTCTGACGAAACCCTAGTCTCCGTTGACCGCGCCGTCTACCCTTTGATCGCATCCCATCGGGGTTCCCCCGGTGGGAGTATGCCTACGTTTGAGCTTGGTTAGGTCATAGGTACATGTGGAAACAAGTACCATCCCCTATGATCCCAAGGTTCTCTCCGGTTCACCTCCGAGGAGTTCCCCCTATACATGCGTAATCCGCCTAAGTGTAGGAACCCCATGTCCGAGAAGCCGGCACACCCGGAGGGGGTAGCATTGGATATAGAACCATCTCAAATCACTTTTGTGCATGCCATGTGGACACACACAACTTTTGGGGCCATTCCCTAGGTCCGATGCTCGATTTCCGACGAAACCCTAGTCTCCGTTGACCGTGCCGTCTACCCTTTGATCGCATCCCATCGGGGTTCCCCGGTGGGCGTATGCCTACGTTTGAGCTTGCTTAGGTCATAGGTACATGTGGAAACAAGTACCATCCCATATGATCCCAAGGTTCTCTACGGTTCACCTCCGAGGGAGTTCCCCCTATACATGCGAATCCGCCTAAGTGTAGGAACCCCATGTCCGAGAAGCCGGCACACCCGGAGGGGGTAGCATTGGATATAAAACCATCTCAAATCACTTTTGTGCATGCCCTGTGGACACACACAACTTTTGGGGCCATTCCCTAGGTCCGATGCTCGATTTCTGACGAAACCCTAGTTCTGTTGACCGCGCCGTCTACCCCTTTGACTGCATCCCATCGGGGTTCCCCCGGTGGGCGTATGCCTACGTTTGAGCTTGCTTAGGTCATAGGTACATGTGGAAACAAGTACCATCCCATATGATCCCAAGCTTCTCTACGGTTCACCTCCGAGGGAGTTCCCCCCTATACATGCAGAATCTGCCTAAGTGTAGGAACCCCATGTCCGAGAAGCCGGGCACACCCGGAGGGGGTAGCATTGGATATAGAACCATCTCAAATCACTTTTGTGCATGCCATGTGGACACACACAACTTTTGGGGCCATTCCCTAGGTCCGATGCTCGATTTCCCGACGAAACCCTAGTTCCGTTGACCGCGCCGTCTACCCCTTTGATCGCATCCCATCGGGGTTCCCCGGTGGGAGTATGCCTACGTTTGAGCTTGGTTAGGTCATAGGTACATGTGGAAACAAGTACCATCCCCTATGATCCCAAGGTTCTCTCCGGTTCACCTCCGAGGAGTTCCCCCCTATACATGCGGACTTGCCTAAGTGTATGAACCCCATGTCCGAGAAGCCGGGCACACCCGGAGGGGGTAGCATTGGATATAGAACCATCTCAAATCACTTTTGTGCATGCCATGTGGACACACACACAACTTTTGGGGCCATTCCCTAGGTCCGATGCTCGATTTCTGACGAAACCCTAGTTCTGTTGACCGCGCCGTCTACCCCTTTGATCGCATCCCATCGGGGTCCCCCGTGGGCGTATGCCTACGTTTGAGCTTGCTTAGGTCATAGGTACATGTGGAAACAAGTACCATCCCATATGATCCCAAGGTTCTCTCCGGTTCACCTCCGAGGGAGTTCCCCCCTATACATGCAGAATCTCTCCTGCCCTTTTTTTCCCGCCCACCCTTTTCCCGCCGCTTCTCTCCCGCCCTTTTTTCCCGCCCACCCTTTCCCACTCCTTCTCTCCCGCCCTTTTTTCCCCCCCACCCCTTCCCGCCGCTTCTCTCCCGCCCTTTTTTCCCGCCCCCCCCTTCCCCGCCCATTCTCTCCCGCCATGTTTTCCCGCCGTTTCAGCCCCTCGTCGGCCTATATATAGCCATGGCTTCTCCACTAACAGCACCAGCAACATTTCTCCCTTCATCACTTCTCTCATCCAATAGAACCACAAAATCCTCTGAGCTGAGCTGCCGCCGAGATGGCTCCTCGTCGCCGTAGCAACACGGGCTTCATCGGCGTTCGCCCGCGGCCTCGCGGGACATTTCGCGGCTGAAATCACCGCCGGTGGTACGCGTGTGTGGCTCGGCACCTTCTACACGAAGGAGGCTGCCGCCCGCGCATACGACGTTGCGGCTTGGAGGTTTGGCCGGCCGCACCACGAAATGAACTTCCCGGAGGTCGGTCTCCGACGGAAGCTCGTAGTCTCTCTACCGAGCCACTACTTCGCTCACAGGGTGAAGCGCGGCGGCACGGGGCTGGCCAGCCGCGGATTGATACCACCGAGACGAACGAGCAGTTCATGGCACAGTGGCGCAGAGACCATCCCGGAGACGTCGAGGCAACGCGCGCATTCTGGAAGGAGAAGCAGACGTACAGGAGAGAGAGGAGGGCGGGAAAGCGGCAGAGGAAGGCCGAGGTTGAAGCAGAGTACGCCAAAGGAGAGGCGTCGACATGGGGGGAGAATGATGAACGGTGGTTGTGGAACCTCACAACCACCGCTTCAGAGGACACCCCAGCGAGGATGAAGATTTCGACTTCTCCGATTAATATGTGTGTGTCGAGTCCGTGTGTCTAGCGGGTCATGTGTCGACCCGGTGTTCTTTAAATGCTTTGGTTTGTGTGTGGGTCTAGTTCTTTAAGTGTTTTGGTTCATGTGTGTGGGTGTAGTTTCTTTAAGTGTTTTGCTTCCTCTGTGTGGGTGTAGTTCTTTGTACTGTTTCAGTTCGTGTGTGGGTCTAGTTCTGTAAGCGCTTTGGTATGTGTGTGAGATTAGTTATTTAAGTATTTTGTATCGTGTGTGGGTCTTAAGTATTTTGTATCGTGTGTGGGCCATTCACCCCCTCCGAGGTTCGATTTCTGGCGAAGGGGTTCTATACCGCCCTTATACATATATATAGGTTTCCCGCAAAGGGGTTCGCCAAAATAGCAGTGAGAAATAAATAAACAAAAAAAATGATTGGGATTAATAATTATCTCTTTGGTGCAAAAAAAAAATGGAAAAACAAAAAAAATAGCTGTGCCGACGGCCTTTTTGTGCCGTGGGTGACCGTCGGCACGTAAGAAGGGGGACCCAGTTTTCGGTCCCTGTGCCGACGGCCGCCGTTGCGCCGTGGGCTACCGTCGGCACACTGTAGACGGCGCCGTGACAGCCTAACGGCTGGGCCCGCCTGTCTGCGCGTGTACCGACGGCCGTGGCTGTGCCGACGGTGACCTTCGGTCGCCACCTTCTGTGCTGACGGTCCGATTTGCGCCGACGGTGACCGTCGGTGTAGCCAGCAGTGTGCCGACGGCCGGCCTGTGCCGACGGTCAGCTCCGTCGCCGGTCGACCAGGGCCTCTGTGCCGACGGCCCCGACATTTGGCCGTCGGCACATCGGCTGGCCGTCGGCACATGCCGTCTCTCCCGTAGTGAGTCCTACTTTAATTAATCAAAGCATACTAACGTTCAGGCCTGTAAACATGTAATCTGCTATTTATTAACCGATTGACACCACTAATTTTACAAAACTCTGTCCATCCAATGGATTAGAGAATTAAACATAAATATGTGCAAACATCAACGATTGGGGATTGAGTCTCATCGCGTCCAATCCATCTCTTCTGGGTTGGGAGCTCATGGGCATTTTTTTTGACACAACTCATGGGCATCTTTTGAACGCTGAGCAATGAAAGTAAATAAAAACTCATGTTTCTTTGGTTAACACGAATAAATATGGAAGTTTTCGGAATGTCAACTGCAAAAGCGACTTCAATGTATTGATACCTGAGTTTTTTTGTGATTCTGAGCTCGGTGCTTCTTATATTTTCTGGGTTTCAATTCAATCGACTTCTTTCTTTTTGTCAAGCTTCCACAATAGCTCCTTTTATCAATGACGCACATTGCTGAGCAATATACATGGGATGTGATTGTATGAACTACTAAAGTCTGCCATAGTGTGATCCAAACCTTGCGACAAAGATAAATCCAAACGTTGACACGAAAATTGAAAGCATGCAACTCCTATGGAGTAAACGTAGCTCTAGAAGAAAGTAAAATACACGCCATCAGCCTAATTCATTTGAAATTTGGCTGATAAGTTTCTAAACAACTTTAGTGGAAGAAATCAGAAATTACATTAAAGTGCAGCAAGAAAAAGGTAACTGGCCATAGAATATATGGAGGCATATCAGAAATTACACGATTAACTCAAAAGAAATATTTGAAGTAAATAAGGTATATTTTACTTTACGTTTGTGAGAAAGCAAAAGATCAATAGATTTCCTACCAGTAATGTTGAGCACCAGCCGCACCTAATGCTTGTGCTATCGGTCCTCATGAATCCCATGCGCCGTCTATGCCACCACATCCACATAATACACTGCTCCTAGCAGCCATGAGATGATGAGAATGTCCGTCCAGGCTATGTGCATCGTGGAGTCATGCATGAATAGGAGCTTGTTCTCGAAGTATTGATGACATAGATGACCTGCGTTCCAACATTATGAGATTTGAGAGTGGCCCGTCACCACCAATTGGCTGATTCTACTACTCAAGCAATCCTGATCATGCTTCATTCAACCATGGGTAAAGCCTGTTAGGAAGCCGATGAACTGATCAATCAACAGTAGTCAAGCAGCTCAATGATCATTGGATGACAAAAGTGGGATCGGTTACCTCAGATCAGCTTCTTGAGAATACTCGCGGAGCTGATTGATTCCGCCGTCCAGCGTCGCTGCACATGTCGGGCATGGCCCAAACTCTTGCTACGGCTGCAAATACGGAGACGACCTGCATGACAATGAGAGGCCACATCCATGACAGAGAGGCAAAAGATTTAGATCTGACATGCAGCAGGGTTATTTTACAAATACCATGGAGCAAATTTTAAATTCGGCATGCGATCGCAAGTGATTCAATATTGAACTACACCATGGTATGATCGGGTTTCCTATTGTGCCTGCATGATTGATCGATGTGAAGAGAGTCTACCAAAAAAAAGAAATCTTGCAGACATCCTAGTTGATATAGAGTTATGTATCACCGTACCAGCGGCCAACAACGCAGAGAAATCGATTCAATACGGATTTGCGGCACCGGCGACGGGAGCGCACCATTGAAAAGCACCATTATTTCCATTGATATTGGCATCCGTACGTAAGGGTGATGTTAGGATGTGTTATCACTGATATTGGCATGCGTAGGTAGGGCGGCTGTTACGATTTGCTAGCAGGGGAGGAGTCCAAGGAGGATACAGCTCGGCAAAACTATTTAGATTTACGGGCGTGGCTACACGGTGCGCGCGCACCGTGCGGTCTTCCATGGTGCCCCTTCCAAAAGTAGAAAGATAATGATGTCTGTGCCCACACGTTACCGAAAATAGAAATTCTGGAGTTTTGTCGCAACGTGAAAAATATGCCACAAACAGAATCCAAAAGCCACAGCTGCCGCTCCGGTAGGTTTCTCCATTTCTAGCAGAAAAATAGTGCCAGGCAAAGACAAAAAGAGAGTTGTAGATTACATCGCCTTCTTTGCATCCTATTGATGAAATTTTTGACATAGGTGATTGACAAAAGAAACACTTCCAACTTTCCAAGACCTCCTGCCCATGCTGTTAGATGTAAAATATCACCGTTATTACATCCATATGTTATCTTGCATTCTAGAAAAATGTAGGTAAAGAAAAGGCGTTGGATCTAGGTACCAGAGGCGGATCCAGGGGGGGGGGGGGGCGAGCGGTGGCCAGGCCCCCCCTATGCTTCGGCCCCCCTCAACGTCATGTAGCAGGGGCCAGTATGTATATACGTGCATTTAGTCTTAATACTCCAGCCATTAGCCCAAGGCCTAATAGGCTAATACTAACTTCCTAATCCAGCTCAGCCCAAAGCAATTAGTCAATGGCCAAAGCCCACAATGGAACGTACGTACTAGCCTAGGGTCTAGGAAAACAGAAGCGATCGCTTGATGCGCATGATCGATTCAGTTCCCAGCTCTACGGGATCCAATCTATTCGACTGGCGATTATTTTCGCCGGCTGCTTAGCCGCCGACGACTTCCTCCTCCTGGTTGAGCATAGCTGCCGCAAAGGATTCCAGCCAAGACCCTGATTCCAGCAATATCTGATAACTGACGAGAACTAGGGC
This sequence comes from Lolium rigidum, assembly GCF_022539505.1. Classification (NCBI taxonomy): domain Eukaryota; kingdom Viridiplantae; phylum Streptophyta; class Magnoliopsida; order Poales; family Poaceae; genus Lolium; species Lolium rigidum. Next base: position 178,151,615 of record NC_061514.1, on the reverse strand, counting down.
TGCTGCCGTCCCGCGCGCCGCGCCGCAACACCAAGGTATTGACGTATTGTAGTATTACTAAATCACCAGACCCTGTAAATCACGTTCTAGTTCGATTACTAAATCCAATCATTGATATGTGCTACTGCCAGTAATTATTTTTACTAGTGGAGTTGCCTATCAAGAAGAGGAAGACACCACCAATTAGCAGTTTTTTCAAACCTGTTGGTTCGCCTTCCAACTCTACAGCTCAAGATGCTAATCCACCCGAGGAGACGGAGATTACAACAGTTGATGCGCAAAGGCCGGATAAAAAGAATGGAAGAAGGTAAATAGGGAAAAAGATTATTGAGAATTTTAAAGATAGCACGACTCATATAGATAAGGTTATTGAGAAATCATCCGCAAAACAATTGCAGATGCAAGACTAAGACTCAAAGTTACAATTAAATCCGTCAGGTAAGCAATAATTTATTTCAGCATACCGTTTACATTTTAATATCCATACTATATACACTTATAAAAATTGCTATTTTTTGTGTTATATTTATTTTATGGTCAATGTTTTCGTCGCCTGGCCCCCCCCCTATGCTGAAATCCTGGATCCGCCCCTGCTAGGTACTGAGGAAAATAAGAGGATGCAATAAAAATGAAAATAAATAAATGGACGTAATAAATCCAAATTTGCTTACAAAAATTACATCCAACAGAAAAATCCTAGAACAAGCTAGAAAGAATCTCAAGTTATTCCATACAGAGGAAGACAAAATTACTGCTAGTACATCCTGCTACCTATGGTATGAGAAAATAGTTCAAATCCATATAGCAAAAGACTTCATGGATATAAAATCCTGCAAAAATGTACATCTTCACATACTAATCATCTAATTACCTTCAAAAGGTACATGGGCACTAACTAGTTATGTACAAAAAGTACATCTACACATCTGCGCTTAGTAAATAATATGTACACTTGCAAATTACAGATGTAAAAAGCACATCTGCACTTACGGATTATATACAGAAAGTACAACCCTATGACAAATATTTACATCTACACAACATGCAATTAGATATAGAGATGTACAAACTGGGAACAGAGAGACTATAATAATGTGAGCTTTACCCATGATGTAAAAAATGTACAATAACTACATCCTGACAAAGATAAGTACATCCTACGGCAGTAAAGGAATATTTGATAATTCTGATGTGTAATTTGACCATGAGAACTAGGAAAAATACATCCGATACAAGTATAAAACAACATCCATATGAACAACCTCTTGCACATTTTAACAATGATAATACATCCCGCTGAGGCAATACAAACAGATAAAACATACTGAACCTATCGAACAATTACAGTCAGACAGCTTCGGCCATGCGACAAGCGTCTACGAGCTAAGGTTAGGGGCTGCCGGCCAGCCGTAGCTGCCGGCGACCGGAGTTCTTGTCGCAGTGCCGCCACCTTCCCTTCCCTCCCACTGCCAGGCAACCATATTGGGATCATTCTTCTCTGCCTCTCCCGGCGTCATTGCTTTCTTCCATGATCCCAAGGCTGTCCGCGTCATTGCTTTCTTCCATGATCCATTGATTGGGTACGTGCGTGGTCTCATTCTGGCAACCTGAAATTACAGGCTATAGCTAGCTAGTGGAAACTGTCGTGAGGGATCATGCACATGGGTTGTCCACGGTTTAAATCTGTGGTTTAAAACCAAAAAAAGCAATGGATTTGATTGGTTTGGTTTGAAAATGTGAACCGGTTTAGATTGTAGCAATCAAATTTTGGTTTGGTTTGGTTAGTGGAAGTATACTTGTACGGTCTGGGCTGGATTTATTCTGGATTCCAAACTATTCCCAGCCGTAAGCACATCTATGTAACAAATTGATATACTGTCTAATCTAGAGATGGGAGCGAATTGTATAAGGATGTACAAAACCACCAGCGCGTACTGTAAGATGCCACCTATCAGATGCAAAAACGAAGCAACAGAGAAGGATGTACAACCCTGTAGAGTCCCTAACATCACCACCGTGTTCTGAACTTCTGATGATGAATCAGAACCACAACGAGAAAACCGTCGTCGCCGCGGTGGTAAAACGCCGGAAAACAACTACGGCAGAAAATGGTATGGTTGCTGCAGCACTCACCAAAAATAGACCCAAGTTTGGCAGGGCTCGGATGCAGCACCCCGCCGCCGATCCTCCTCCGCCGTCCACTCTCAACACGGGTGCTTAGATCCGCGGGTCTGCGCCGCCGATGCTCCTCTCGTCGAGCCCTCTCACCACTGCTCGCTGCCACCGCCATCGACGCTCCGATCAGCACGTCGGCGCCGTCGGCGCTCCTCCGCCACTTCTCCAATAAACTAGGACAACCATCCCCGTGGCTAGATGCACCACCCTGCTGGATCTCTCGCCGCCGACGAGACAAATTTTGCGCTGGGGATGGAGGAGGAGAGCGATGCAGGGGAGAGAGAAGAGGGGAATGGGGATGAGCTGCTCGATTCCTGGTCAAAGACGGAGCGATGGCTAGCTTGTCTTCTTTTGCACGCTAGCACCGCTTCATTCAAGCCGCACGATCGCAATCCGACGCTGGCCAGTTGTGAGCACTTTGTAAAACCAGATAGTGCCCAGGCAGTTATTAGATTTCTCGTTAGATTTATTACAATTGGATGGGTGCTGCGGATAAAAAAAAATCTAGCAATGTGTACTTTCCGGTGGCGAGGCAACGTGCCAACGTAACTTCAGGCTGTACATTATAAATCACGATTTCTTGACTAATCCTAACCATAAATTTTAGATCTAACTATCTTAATTATTCTAATGATGTGGATTAACGTGGAGTCTCGTATGATGCCTCTAATTAGTAAATATAAGATAAGATATAAGATATATATATATGGTTTAGTTAGGGTTAATGTCACACTTAATTTAGAGGACCGCGAGGCCCCTGGCCTGCGTGATGTGCAATTAAGTGTCGTTTCGGGCCTATATAGTTAGCTAGGGTTTAGGGTTTATAGGGTTTAGGGTTTAGCGATTAGGGTTAGGGTTTAGGGTTAGGGTCTAGGGTCGTTAGAGTTAGGGTTGTTAGGGTTAGGGTTTAGTGTTTAGGGTCTAGGGTTAGGGTTATCAGGGTTTAGGGGTTATTAGCGCTAGGGTTTAATTTTAACTTGTTGTGAATTAAAATGCAACTTTTTTATTTGTGTGCTACAATTAATCAAAATTAACTAGATCGATCGTCTGCGCACACAGATCGATGCATTATTAGAGGCACCCGCCAACTTTGCACATAAAGTGCATGCATGTGTTGCTGGCAACCAACGATAGATAGAGAGAAAGAGAGAGAGATCAGAGAGATTGAAATCTCCAAGAATGTTCAAATATATATATATATATATATATATATATATATATATATATATATATATATATATATAGGACATATTCATACTACACCCGGGTGTAGTTACTCCCACGTGTGTTTCACACAATTTAGGTAGTATCTATCATACCGAAGAGTATATACATGTAGTATGAAGTATATAAGAATATTTTGGTAGTATATATACTACTTTGTAGGTAGTATGTACACTTTTTTACGTACACTATTTCTTTACGTATAAATATGCATGTATTTTGTATATATAGTGCAAAATATGGGTGTATTTAATTTTTTTTCACAAAAGTTGGCATGGAGTATCTTAGATATAATATACGAACATACTCAAATTGATAAAGTATCATATATACTTTTGTATGATCGTATACGAGAGATGGGTGTAGTTACACCCAGGAGTAGGAAGTATTTATCCTATATATATATATATATATATATATATAAATGCATGCATGGTAGGCCATATGCATGCACACCAATTATATATATATTGTGAGGCAAATTAATTAAAGTGTGTTCTCTCATTCGAGAACTTGTGAAAATTCAAGTTAATTATTTTATCAATGCTAATTATATAATTAATGAATCTATCTCAGGGATGTTCATACGACATGATCAATATATGCCATATATATTAATTGGGGTTAATTTAGGGTTTACGACTATAGCTATATATAGAGCAAGGTTTTATTAGCTCAGTTGTTATATATATTGGGGTTATATGTTTTAAGTAGGGTTTGATGAGCTAGCTAGGGTTAGTTAATTATATATATATGGTTTAGCTATTGGGTTAAATTAGGGTTAATGGCACATTTAGAGGACCGCGAGGCCCCCCTAGCTAGCCTGCTTGATGCGCAATTAATTAAGTATCGTTGGCCTATATATAGGGTTAAAATTGGGTTAGGGTTAGGGGTTAGGGGTTAGGGTTTAGGGTTAGCAAGGGTTTAGGGTTTAAGGTTTAGCTATGGATATAGTGTTTAGGGTTTAGGGATTAAGGGTTTAGGGATCAACGATCGAGTGCATGCGCGCACACATTATTAGAGGCATGCACCTGCACCTTTGTGCATAAAAGTGCATGCATATATATGTGTGTTGTTTTGGCCACCAACGATAGATCGAGAGAGAGAGAGATTTAAATCCCCAAGAATATATATGTCAAATATATATAAAAATATATGCATGCATGCATTGTAGGTCATGCATGCACACTAATTATATATATATATTATGAGGCAACTTAATCAAATGTATTTTCATATATTTGATAGAACTTATCAAAATTCAAGTTAATTAATTTATCAACAATAAATATATAATTAATTAATTAATCTCACGGATATGTTATTCAACATGATCGATATATATAGGCCATATATATATATATATATTAATTGGTGTTAATCTAGGGTTTGCTAGCTAGCTTCTATATATAGATCGAGCATGTTTTTATTAGATCAGGTTATAACTAGTAGGTTGGAGTTTTGTGTTTTAAGTAGGATTTGATTAGCTTGGGTTTAGTTATATATATATGGTTTAGGGTTAATGCATGGCACATTTAATTTAATTAGAGGACCGCGAGGGCCCCGAGGCCTGCTTGATGCGCAATTAATTAAGTGTCATTGGCCTATATATAGGGTTTAGTTAGGGTTTAGGGTTAGCTAGGGTTTAGGGTTTAGTGTTTAGGGTGTTTAGGGTTTAGGGTTTAGGGATTAGGGATTAGGGTTTAAGGTTTAGGGATCATCGATCGAGTGCGCACACACATTATTAGAGGCACCCGCGCCTTTGCGCATAAAGTGCATGCGTATATATGTGTGTGTTTTTGCCATCAACGATATATAGATCGAGAGAGAGAGATTGAAATCCCCAAGAATATTTTCAAATATATATTAAAACATATGCATGAATGCATGGTAGGCCATGCATGCACACTAATTATATATATATATATATTATGAGGCAACTTAATCAAATGTGTTTTCATTCGAAAGAACTTTTGTCAAAATTCAAGTTAATTAATTTATCAATGATAATTATATAATTAATTAATGAATCTCAGGGAGATGTTATTCAAGATGATCGATATAGGCCATATATATATATATATATTAATTGGTGTTAATCTAGGGTTTGCTAACTGCTATATATAGAGCATCTTTTTATTAGATCGGGTTATAGCTAGTATAGGTTGGGGTTATGTGTTTTAATTAAGTTGGGTTTGATTATCTAGGGTTAGTTATATATATGGTTTAGGGTTAATGCATGGCACATTTAATTTATTTAGAGGACCGCGAGGCCCCCTGGCCTGCTTGATGCGTGATGGCGCGTAGTCGACACGTCCGTTGGGAACCCCAAGAGGAAGGTGTGATGCGCACAGCAGTAAGTTTTCCCTCAGTAAGAAACCAAGGTTTATCGAACCAGTAGGAGTCAAGGAACACGTGAAGGTTGTTGGTGGCGGAGTGTAGTGCGGCGCAACACCAGGGATTCCGGCGCCAACGTGGAACCTGCACAACACAATCAAAGTACTTTGCCCCAACGTAACAGTGAGGTTGTTAATCTGACCGGCTTGCTGTAAACAAAGGATTAGATGTATAGTGTGGATGATGATGGTTGTTTGCGAAGAACAGTAAAGAACAATTGCAGTAGATTGTATTTCATATGTAAAGAATTGGACCGGGGTCCACAGTTCACTAGTGGTGTCTCTCCGATAAGAAATAGCATGTTGGGTGAACAAATTACAGTTGGGCAATTGACAAATAAAGAAGGCATAACAATGCACATACATATATCATGATGAGTACTATGAGATTTAATCAGGGCATTACGACAAAGTACATAGACCGCTATCCAGCATGCATCTATGCCTAAAAAGTCCACCTTCAGGTTATCATCCGAACCCCTTCCAGTATTAAGTTGCATCAACAGACAATTGCATTAAGTATGGTGCGTAATGTAATCAACACAAATATTCTTAGACAAAGCATTGATGGCGTGTATTTCACACGTTCGTTGGGCAACCCCAAGAGGAAGGTATGATGCGCACAGCAGCAATTTTTCCCTCAGAAAGAAACCAAGGTTTATCGAACCAGGAGGAGCCAAGAAGCACGTTGAAGGTTGATGGCGGCGGGATGTAGTGCGGCGCAACACCGTGGATTCCAGCGCCAACGTGGAACCCGCACAACACAACCAAAGTACTTTGCCCCAACGAAACGGTGAGGTTGTCAATCTCACCGGCTTGCTGTAACAAAGGATTAACCGTATTGTGTGGAAGATGATTGTTTGCAGAGAAAATAGTAAAAACAAGTATTGCGAAGCAGATTTGTATTTCAAGTATTAAAGAATGGACCGGGGTCCACGAGCTCACTAGAGGTGTCTCTCCCATAAGATAAAAGCATGTTGGGTGAACAAATTACAGTCGGGCAATTGACAAATAGAGAGGGCATAACAATGCACATACATGACATGATAAGTATAGTGAGATTTAATTGGGCATTACGACAAAGTACATAGACCGCCATCCAACCGCATCTATGCCTAAAAAGTCCACCTTCGGGTTATCGTCCGAACCCCTTCCAATATTAAGTTGCAAAGCAACGGACAATTGCATTAAGTATGGTGCGTAATGTAATCAACAACTACATCCTCGGACATAGCGCCAATGTTTTATCCCTAGTGGCAACGAGCACAACACAACCTTAGAACTTTCTGTCATCGTCCCGGTATCAATGCAGGCATGAACCCACTGTCGAGCATAAATACTCCCTCTTGGAGTTAAAAGCAAAAACTTGGCCAGAGCCTCTACTAGTAACGGAGAGCATGCAAGATCATAAACAACACATATGTAATAACTTGATAATTAACATGACATGGTATTCTCTATCCATCGGATCCCAACAAACACAACATATAGAATTACAGATAGATGATCTTGATCATGTTAGGCAGCTCACAAGATCCAACAATGAAGCACAATGAGGAGAAGACAACCATCTAGCTAGCTATGGACCCATAGTCCAGGGGTGAACTACTCACTCATCACTCCGGAGGCGACCATGGCGGTGTAGAGTCCTCCGGGAGATGAATCCCCTCTCCGGCAGGGTGCCGGAGGAGATCTCCGAATCCCCCGAGATGGGATCGGCGGCGGCGGCGTCTCGCAAGGTTTTCCGTATCGTGGTTTTTTCGCCTCGGGGTTTCGCGACGGAGGCTTTAAGTAGGCGGAAGGGCGAGTCGGGGTCGACGAGGGGCCCACACCACAGGGCGGCGCGGGCCCCCCCTTGGCCGCGCCGCCATGTGGTTTGGCCACCTCGTGGCCCCACTTCGTATGCTCTTCGGTCTTTTGGAAGGTCCGTGGCAAAAATAGGCCCCTGGGTCTTTGTTTCGTCCAATTCCGAGAATATTTCGTTACTAGGATTTCTGAAACCAAAAACAGCAGAAAACAGGAACTGGCACTTCGGCATCTTGTTAATAGGTTAGTTCCAGAAAATGCACGAATATGACATAAAGTGTGCATAAAACATGTAGGTATCATCAATAATATGGCATAGAACACAAGAAATTATCGATACGTCGAGACGTATCAAGCATCCCCAAGCTTAGTTCCGCTCGTCCCGAGCGGGTAAAACGATAACAAAGATAATTTCTGAAGTGATATGCCATCATAACCTTGATCATACTATTTGTAAACATATGTAGTGGATGCAGCGATCAAAACAATGGTAATGACATGAGTAAACAAGTGAATCATAAAGCAAAGACTTTTCATGAATAGTACTTCAAGACAAGTATTAATAAGTCTTGCATAAGAGTTAACTCATAAAGCAATAAATCAAAGTAAAGGCATTGAAGCAACATAAAGGAAGATTAAGTTTCAGCGGTTGCTTTCAACTTGTAACATGTATATCTCATGGATAATTGTCAACATAGAGTAATATAACAAGTACAATATGCAAGTATGTAGGAATCAATGCACAGTTCACACAAGTGTTTGCTTCTTGAGGTGGAGAGAAATAGGTGAACTGACTCAACATAAAAGTAAAAAGAATGGTCCTTCAAAGAGGAAAGCATCGATTGCTATATTTGTGCTAGAGCTTTTATTTTGAAAACATGAAACAATTTTGTCAACGGTAGTAATAAAGCATATGAGTTATGTACATTATATCTTACAAGTTGCAAGCCTCATGCATAGTATACTAATAGTGCCCGCACCTTGTCCTAATTAACTTGGACTACCGGATCTTTGCAATGCACATGTTTTAACCAAGTGTCACAATGGGGTACCTCCATGCCGCCTGTACAAAGGTCTAAGGAGAAAGCTCGCATTTTGGATTTCTCGCTTTTGATTATTCTCAACTTAGACATCCATACCGGGACAACATGGACAACGAGATAATGGACTCCTCTTTAATGCATAAGCATGTGACAACAATTATTATTCTCATATGAGATTGAGGATGTGTGTCCAAAACTGAAACTTCCACCATGATTCATGGCTTTAGTTAGCGGCCCAATGTTCTTCTCTAACAATATACATGCTCCAACCATAAAGGTGGTAGATCTCTCTTACTTCGGACAAGACGGACATGCATAGCAACTCACATGATATTCAACAAAGAATAGTTGATGGCGTCCCCGAAACATGGTTATCGCACAACAAGCAACTTAATAAGAGATAAAGTGCATAAGTACATATTCAATACCACAATAGTTTTTAAGCTATTTGTCCCATGAGCTATATATTGCAAAGGTGAATGATGGAATTTTAAAGGTAGCACTCAAGCAATTTACTTTGGAATGGCGGATAAATACCATGTAGTAGGTAGGTATGGTGGACACAAATGGCATAGTGGTTGGCTCAAGTATTTGGGATGCATGAGAAGTATTCCCTCTCGATACAAGGTTTAGGCTAGCAAGGTTATTTGAAACAAACACAAGGATGAACGGTACAGCAAAACTCACATAAAAGACATATGGTAAACATTATAAGACTCCATACCGTCTTCCTTGTTGTTCAAAACTCAATACTAGATGTTATCTAGACTCTAGAGAAACCAAATATGCAAACCAAATTAGCAAGCTCTAAGTATTTCTTCATTAATGGGTGCAAAGTATATGATGCAAGAGCTTAAACATGAGCACAACAATTGCCAAGTATCAAATTATCCAAGACATTTTAGAATTACTACATGTAGTATTTTCCAATTCCAACCATATAACAATTTAACGAAGATGAAACTTCGCCATGAATACTATGAGTAGAGCCTAAGGACATACTTGTCCATATGCTACAGCGGAGCGTGTCTCTCTCCCATAAAGTGAATGCTAGGATCCATTTTATTCAAACAAAACAAAAACAAAAACAAACTGACGCTCCAAGCAAAGTACATAAGATGTGACGGAATAAAAATATAGTTTCAGGGGAGGAACCTGATAATGTTGTCGATGAAGAAGGGGATGCCTTGGGCATCCCCAAGCTTAGACGCTTGAGTCTTCTTATAATATGCAGGGGTGAACCACCGGGGCATCCCCAAGCTTAGAGCTTTCACTCTCCTTGATCATATTGCATCATACTCCTCTCTTGATCCTTGAAAACTTCCTCCACACCAAACTCGAAACAACTCATTAGAGGGTTAGTGAATAATAAAAATTCACATGTTCAGAGGTGACATAATCATTCTTAACACTTCTGGACATTGCACAAAGCTACTGGACATTAATGGATCAAAGAAATCAATCAAACATAGCAAAAGAGGCAATGCGAAATAAAAGGCAGAATCTGTCAAAACAGAACAGTCCGTAAAGACGAATTTTTTAGAGGCACCAGACTTGCTCAGATCAAAATTCCCAAATTTAATGAAAGTTGCGTACATATCCGAGGATCACGCACGTAAATTGGAAGATTTTTATAAATTTTCTACAGCAGGGGCGGCTCAATTGCGTGACAGCAAGAAATCTGTTCCTGCGCAGTAATCCAAATCTAGTATTGACTTTATTATCAAAGTCTTTACTTGGCACAAAAATGCAATAAAATAAAGATAAGGAGAGGTTGCTACAGTAGTAACAACTTCCAAGACTCAAATATAAAAAAAATGCAGAAGTAAAATAATGGGTTGTCTCCCATAAGCGCTTTTCTTTAACGCCTTTCAGCTAGACGCAGAAAGTGTGAATCAAGTATTATCGAGAGATGGAGCATCGACATCATAATTTGTTCTAATAATAGAATCATAAGGTAACTTCATTCTCTTTCTAGGGAAGTGTTACATACCTTTCTTGAGAGGAAATTGATATTTAATATTACCTTCCTTCATATCAATGGTAGCACCAATAGTTCGAAGAAAAGGTCTTCCCAATATAATGGGACAAGATGCATTGCATTTAATATCCAAGACAACAAAATCAACGGGGACAAGGTTATTGTTAACCATAATGCGAACATTATCAATCCTCCCCAAAGGTTTCTTTATAGCATTATCAGCAAGATTAACATCCAAATAACAATTTTTCAATGGTGGCAAGTCAAGCATATCATAGATTTTCTTAGGCATAACAGAAATACTTGCACCAAGATCACATAAAGCATTACAATCAAAATCATTGACCCTCATCTTAATTATGGGCTCCCAACCATATTATAACTTCCTAGGAATAGAGGTTTCAAGTTTTAGTTTCTCCTCTCTAGCTGTTATGAGAGCATTTGTAATATGTTTTGTAAAGGCCAAATTTATAGCACTAGCATTGGGACTTTTAGCAAGTTTTTGTAAGAACTTTATAACTTCACAGATGTGACAATCATCAAAATCTAAACCATTATGATCTACAGCAATGGGATCATTGTTCCCAATATTTTGAAAAATTTCAGCAGTTTTATCACAAACAGTTTCAGCAGTTTTAGCAGTTTCAGGCAATTTTGCATGGTTTACACTAGGAGTAGAAACATTGCCAACACCAATTATTTTACCATTGATAGTAGGGGGTGTAGTAGCATGTGAAGCATTATCATTACTAGTGGTGGTGATAGTACAAACTTTAGCTACATTATTCTCTTTAGCAAGTTTTTCGTTTTCTTCTCTTTCCCACCTAGCATGCAATTCAGCCATCAATCTAATATTCTCATTAATTCGAACTTGGATGGCATTTGCTGTAGTAACAATTTTATTATAATTATCCTTGTTAGGCATAACTTTCAATTTTAAAAGATCAACATCAGAGGCAAGTCTATCAACCTTAGAAGCAAGAATATCAATTTTATCAAGCTTTTCCTCAACAGATTTGTTAAAAGCAGTTTGTGTACTAATAAATTCTTTAAGCATGGCTTCAAGACCAGGGGGTACACTCCTATTATTGTTGTAATAATTCCCATAAGAATTACCATAACCATTACCATTAGCAGAAGGATATGGCCTATAGTTGTTACCAGAATTATTCCTATAAGCATTGTTTTTGAAATTATTACTTCTAATGAAGTTCACATCAAGATGTTCTTCTTGGGCAACCAATGAAGCTAAAGGAACCTTATTAGGATCAACATTAGATCTACCATTCACAAGCATAGACATAATAGCATCAATCTTATCACTCAAGGAGGAGGTTTCTTCAACATAATTTACCTTCTTACCTTGTGGAGCTCTTTCCGTGTGCCATTCAGAGTAATTTATCATCATATCATCAAGAAGCTTTGTTGCCGTCCCCAAAGTGATGGACATAAAGGTACCTCCAGCAGCTGAATCCAATAGGTTCCGCGAAGAAAAATTCAATCCTGCATAGAAGGTTTGGATGATCATCCAAGTAGTTAATCCATGGGTAGGGCAATTATTTACCAAAGATTTCATTCTCTCCCATGCTTGAGCAACATGTTCATTATCTAATTGCTTAAAATTCATTATGCTGCTTCTCAAAGATATAATTTTAGCGGGAGGATAATATCTACCAATAAAAGCATCCTTACATTTAGTCCATGAATCAATACTATTTCTAGGCAGAGATAGCAACCAATCTTTAGCACTTCCTCTTAAAGAGAAAGGAAACAATTTTAATTTTATAATGTCACCATCTACATCCTTATACTTTTGCATTTCACATAGTTCAACAAAATTATTAAGATGGGCAGCAGCATCATCGGAACTAACACCGGAAAATTGCTCTCTCATAACAAGATTTAGTAAAGCGGGTTTAATTTCAAAGAATTCTACTGTAGTAGCAGAGTGGAGCAATAGGTGTGCATAGGAAATCATTATTATTTGTGCTAGTGAAGTCACACAACTTAGTATTCTCAACAGTACCCATTTTAGCAGTAGTAAATAAAGCAAACTAAATAAAGTAAATGCAAGTAACTATTTTTTGTGTGTTTTTAATATGGAGAACAAGACAGTAAATAAAGTAAAACTAGCAACTAATTTTTTTGTGTTTTTGATATAAGAGCAAACAAAGCAGTAAATAAAGTAAAGTAAAGCAAGACAAAAACAAAGTAAAGAGATTGGATGTGGGAGACTCCCCTTGCAGCGTGTCTTGATCTCCCCGGCAACGGCGCCAGAAAACAATCTTGATGGCGCGTAGTCGACACGTCCGTTGGGAACCCCAAGAGGAAGGTGTGATGCGCACAGCAGTAAGTTTTCCCTCAGTAATAAACCAAGGTTTATCGAACCAGTAGGAGTCAAGGAACACGTGAAGGTTGTTGGTGGCGGAGTGTAGTGCGACGCAACACCAGGGATTCCGGCGCCAACGTGGAACCTGCACAACACAATCAAAGTACTTTGCCCCAACATAACAGTGAAGTTGTCAATATCACCGGCTTGCTGTAAACAAAGGATTAGATGTATAGTGTGGATGATGATGGTTGTTTGCGAAGAACAGTAAAAAACAATTGCAGTATATTGTATTTCATATGTAAAGAATTGGACCGGGGTCCACAGTTCACTAGTGGTGTCTCTCCGATAAGAAATAGCATGTTGGGTGAACAAATTACAGTTGGGCAATTGACAAATAAAGAAGGCATAACAATGCACATACATATATCATGATGAGTACTATGAGATTTAATCAGGGCATTACGACAAAGTACATAGACCGCTATCCATCATGCATCTATGCCTAAAAAGTCCACCTTCAGGTTATCATCCGAACCCCTTCCAGTATTAAGTTGCAACAACAGACAATTGCATTAAGTATGGTGCGTAATGTAATCAACACAAATATCCTTAGACAAAGCATCGATGTTTTATCCCTAGTGGCAAAAGCACATCCACAACCTTAGAACTTTCTGTCACTGTCCCGGATTCAATGGAGGCATGAACCCACTATCGAGCATAAATACTCCCTCTTGGAGTCACAAGTATCAACTTGGCCAGAGCCTCTACTAGCAACGGAGAGCATGCAAGAGCATAAACAACATATATGACAGATTGATAATTAACTTGACATAGTATTCAATATTCATCGGATCCCAACAAACACAACATGTAGGATTACAAATAGATGATCTTGATCATGATAGGCAGCTCACAAGATCTAACATGATAGCACAACGAGGAGAAGACAACCATCTAGCTACTGCTATGGACCCATAGTCCAGGGGTGAACTACTCACACATCGATCCGGAGGCGATCATGGTGATGAAGAGACCTCCGGGGATGATTCCCCTATCCGGCGAGGTGCGGAGGCGATCTCCGAATCCCCCGAGATGGGATTGGCGGCGGCGGCGTCTCGGAAGGTTTTACGTATCGTGGCTCTCGGTGCGGGGTTTTCGCGACGAAGGCTTTAAGTAGGCGGAAGGGCGAGTCGGGGGCGTCACGAGGGCCCACACAACAGGGTCGCGCGGCCGGGGCCGGGGCCGCCCGCGCCCGGTGTGTCGCCACCTCGTGGCCCCACTTCGTATCTCCTTCGGTCTTCCGGAAGCTTCATGGAAAAATAGGACCCGGGCGTTGATTTCATCCAATTCCGAGAATATTTCCTTACTAGGATTTCGAAACCAAAAACAGCGTAAAACGACAAGCGGCTCTTCGGCATCTCGTCAATAGGTTAGTGCCGGAAAATGCATAATAATGACATATAATGTGTATAAAACATGTGAGTATCATCATAAAAGTAGCATGGAACATAAGAAATTATAGATACGTTTGAGACGTATCAATGCGCAATTAAGTGTCGTTGGCCTATATATAGGGTTTAATTAGGGTTTAGGGTTAGCTAGGGTTTAGGGTTAGGGTTAGGGTTAGGGTTTAGGGTTTAGGGTTTAGTGTTTAGGGTTTTGGGATTAGGGATTAGGGTTTTAGAGTTTTAGGGTTTAAGATTTAGGGATCATCGATCAAGTGCGAACACACATTATTAGAGGCACCTGCGCCTTTGCGCATAAAGTGCTTGCGTATATATGTGTGTTTTTTGGCCACCAACGATATATAGATCGAGAGAGAGAGATTGAAATCCCCAAGAATATGTTCAAATATGTATTAGAATATATGCATGAATGCATGGTAGGCCATGCATGCACACTAATTATATATATATTATGAGGCAACTTAATCAAATGTGTTTTCATTCGAGAGAACTTGTAAAAATTCAAGTTAATTAATTTATCAATGATAATTATATAATTTATTAATGAATCTCAGGGAGATGTTATTCAACATGATCGATATAGGCTATATATATATATATATATTAATTGGTGTTAATCTAGGGTTTGCTAGCTGCTATATATAGAGCATGTTTTTATTAGATCGGGTTATAGCTAGTATAGGTTGGGGTTATGTGTTTTAATTAAGTAGGGTTTGATTATCTAGGGTTAGTTATATATATATGGTTTAGGGTTAATACATGGCACATTTAATTTATTTAGAGGACCGCGAGGCCCCCCTGGCGTGCTTGATGCGCAATTAAGTGTCGTTGGCCTATATATAGGGTTTATTTAGGGTTTAGGGTTTAGGGTTAGCTAGGGTTTAGGGTTTAGTGTTTAGGGTTTACGGTTTTGGGATTAGGGATTAGGGTTTTAGGGTTTAAGGTTTAGGGATCATCGATCGAGTGCGCACACACATTATTAGAGGCACCCGCGCCTTTGCGCATAAAGTGCATGCGTATATATGTGTGTTTTTTTTGCCTGATATATAGATCGAGAGAGAGAGATTGAAATCCCCAAGAATATGTTCAAATATATATTAGAATATATGCATGAATGCATGATAGGCCATGCATGCACACTAATTATATATATATATATATATATATATTATGAGGCAACTTAATCAAATGTGTTTTCATTCGAGAGTACTTGTCAAAATTCAAATTAATTAATTTATCAACGATAATTATATAATTAATTAATGAATCTCAGGGAGATGTTATTCAACAAGATCGATATAGGCCATATATATATATATTAATTGGTGTTAATCTAGGGTTTGCTAGCTGCTATATATAGAGCATGTTTTTATTAGATCGGGTTATAGCTAGTATACGTTGGGGTCATGTGTTTTAATTAAGTAGGGTTTGATTAGCTAGGGTTAGTTATATATATATATGGTTTAGGGTTAATGCATGGCACATTTAATTTAATTAGAGGACTGCGAGGCCCCCATGGCTTGCTTGATGCACAATTAAGTGTCGTTGGCCTATATATAGGGTTTAATTAGGGTTTAGGGTTAGCTAGGGTTTAGGGTTTAGGGTTTAGTGTTTAGGGTGTTTAGGGTTTAGGGTTTAGGTTTAGGGATTAGGGATTAGGGTTTTAGGGTTTAAGGTTTAGGGATCATCAATCGAGTGCGCACACACATTATTAGAGGCACCCACGCCTTTGCGCATAAAGTGCATGTATATATATGTGTGTTGTTTTGGCCACCAACGATATATAGATCGAGAGAGAGATAGATTGAAATCCCCAAGAATATGTTCAAATATATATTAAAATATATGCATGAATGCATGGTAGGCCATGCATGCACACTAATTATATATATATATATGTATATTGTGAGGCAACTTAATCAAATGTACGTGTTTTCATTCGAGAACTTGTCAAAATTCATGTTAATTAATTTATGAGCTCGAATTAGTTAGGGTTTAGGGTTAGGGTTAGGCTTTAGGGTTTAGGGTTAGGGTTATTAGGGTTTAGGGTTACTAGGGTTTAATTTTAACTTGTTGTGAATTAAAATACAACTTTTTTATTTGTGTGCTACAATTAATCAAAACTAGATCGATCGAGTGCGCACACACATGAATTATTAGAGGCACCCGCGCCTTTGCGCATAAAGTGCATGCATATGTGTGTTGTTCTGGCCACCAACGATAGATCGAGAGAGAGAGAGATTGAAATCCCCAAGAATTAATATGTCAAACATATATACAAATATATGCATGCATGGTATATATATATTGCTATAGGCCATATATCGGGAAGCAAGTTTTTCGATAACTCTTCGAAATATATATATATATATATATAGGACATATTCATACTACACCCGGGTGTAGTTACACCCACGCGTGTTTCGTGTAATTTAGGGAGTATCTATCATACCGAAGTATATGTACATGTAGTATGAAGTATATAAGACTATTTTGGTAGTATGTATAATACTTTGTAGGCAGTATGCATATTTTTTTACGTAGACTCATTTTTTACGTATACATATGCATGTATTTCGTATATATAGTGCAAACTACATGCTCACTTATATTTTTTCACAAAACTTGGTTTGTAATATCTTAGATATAATATAAGAACATACTCAAACCGATAAAGTATGGTGCATACTTCCGTATGGTAGTATATGACACGTGGGTGTAGTTACACCCAGGAGTAGGAAGTATTTATCCTATATATATATATATATATATATATATATATATATATATATATATATAGGATAAATACTTCCTACTCCTGGGTGTAACTACACCCACGTCTCATATACTATCATACGGAAGTATATAACATACTTTATTGGTTTGAGCATGTTCGTACACTATATCTAAGATACTTCATACCAACTTTGGTGAAAAAAATTTAAATACACCCATAGTTTGCACTATATATACAAAATACATGCATATTTATACGTAAATAAATAGTGTACGTAAAAAAATGTACATACTACCTAGTAGTATACTACCAAAATATTCTTATATACTTCATACTACATGTATATACTCTTCGGTATGATAGATACTACCTAGATTGTGTGAAACACGCGTGGGAGTAACTACACCCGGGTGTAGCATGAATATGTCCTATATATATATATATATATATATATATATGACATATTCATACTACACCCGGGTGTAGTTACACCCACGCGTATTTCTCATAATCTAGAGAGTATCTATCATACCTAAGAGTATGTACATGTAGTATGAAGTATATAAAACTAGTTTGGTAGTATATATAATACTTTGTAGGCAGTATGCACATTTTTTTACGTAGACTCATTTTTTACGTACATATATGCATGTATTTCGTATATATAGTGCAAACTACATGCTCACTTATATTTTTTTCACCAAACTTGGTTTGTAATATCTTAGATATAGTGTAGGAACATACTCAAACTGATAAAGTATCGTATATACTTCCGTATGGTAGTATATTAGATATGGGTGTAACTACACCCGAGGGTAGGAAGTATTTATCCTATATATATATATATATATATATATATATATATATATATATATATATATATATATATATATATATATATATATATATATATATGGGAAATAGTCTGCTAACATGGGTGATAGCTATGCATACTCATCTCACCATTGGATCTTCTATAGGGAGCACAATACCAGCCTTAAGGGAGCACACGGCGTCAGCCTCCCCGTCAATAACACAACAAGAATCCACACCCTTTTTTCTTGCGGGACAACAACTTTGTTGTGGTGGCATTTTTTCGTGTTCCACACGCCGACGAAAATGATGTATCAACCAGTGTTTTTTTGCACCGCCGACATTTGTTGTTTTAATTAGCGCGAGACAAATACGTTTTTCAAATGCATCCAAACAGGCATCGGTAAAACCATTCAGAATACAAGAAAGGATACCAAAAACACAACCAAACCACCGTGCCACTCCAACTGAAACAATTGTATACTTATTTGATGGGAGCAAATCCACTGCAAAACAGATCACAGCATTCTCCACGGTCAATATATATAACAATGACAAGCAACTTATGGAGCCGTCCCACCACTGTCACTTTGCCTTTTTTTGCAGTCCAATACGCAACATATCACAACGTCAGGGGCTCTGTTTTTTATAGAGGTGATAAAAAGATGTAAAACCACAGCCCATTCAAAGCTCTAGCTCCAGACATTAGTGATAGTAACACAAACGTACCCGTTGCCATTCAACCATGCCGCCGGTAGTCGTGGACGGAGAGCATGAAACAGGGCGCACGAGGCCAGCCGGAGATCACGTCGTCAGCCTGGGCGACCTCCCTGATGATATTGTTGCAGCTGTCTTAGTCGATGTAGCTGCCGCCGCCGACCGTCTCGGGGATCTTCTCTCCGTTTTCATGACGTTAGCCCTACTTGTCTTGCTTGCACGTGATTTGAATCCCCGTGTTTTCTCTGACCAGCTCCTTTTTATCAACTAACAGGTGCAAGAAGTTTTATTCGCTGGGCTGGTCTCCAAGCGTCGTCAAGAGTGCATCTCCTGGAGCCCTATCAATCCCTGCGAAATCATGGTGTCCTGGAGCACAAATATTCTTGCAGCGGTGCTCTGCGGACCTGATGGTCACCCATCATCCACTATAGGTCAATTCGACGGGTAGTTTCGACGCTTTGCCGGATGTCTTGGTGGCCACGATCTTGGCTGTTGTGGCGGCATCAGCCGGGTCGCCGACAGACCTCTCAGCTGGAGCCACCATGGCGTAAGATCGATTGCTCGTCTACAAATGTTTGACATAAGAAGGCAAACATGAGCTTGCTACAACCTCTTATTGTGTGGTATATATTATGCAGGTGCGAGATATTTTGGAAGTTGGGACATAGCAAGTTTGTTCTCAAGAAGGCGTCGCAGCGTTGTCTTGCTGTCCGTGTGCTAGATGTTGGTCGGTGTTTCGGCATTCCGGTGCCCTGTTTTCTTAGAACCTTCTCAAGTGACCCGGCGCCGGCGCCTACGACCTGCTCGTGGTGCTGTCGAGGACAGCTGATGATGAGGTGGTCACCTCGGGCGCCGACGAACTGTGCGTCCAGCTTCCGCACGGTCAGCCGCATGCAGCTTGCCACCAGAGCCGGTTCTTTTTCAATTTCACGTATTTATACATATGAGACGTCACTGTGACATAAGCATGATATTAGCATATACTCCTTGGCAACATGAGTTTCTGATATGGATGAGTAGTGTACGGTCCTATCCTTTGTTGACTCCTCCACCTAATCTCCGTCAGCCGAAGTTCTCGAGTGCTAGTTTTCATGCCCAGTTTCACTTTGTGCTCTAGAGTGCCCACGGAAGTTGTGAAAAACTCATCTTGTCCCGGCGGATACATACGCTCTTCTGAACTTTGGCAACTGATTTTTTTTTTGAACGGCTTGGCTCAGAAGATTGCTACTGCTCTGGTCACTCAAGAAATGGTTTGTTGCACATAAGGCCGGTATATCTCCACTGGAAAGCTTCAGCCATAACCCTCCTAGGGACTGCAAATGAGATATATCTCCACTCTTAGAGTTTGAACACGGAATATGCAGGTACATTATATGTAGGCAGGAAGCAACGAGCTGTAATGGATTTTTTTTTTGCACTACCACACGGACCACAAAAATGTCAAAACAATCCCAAAACGTTAACCTATAGTCGGCATTTGCACCATCTCCCGACCACAAGAAAAATGTCAAAACAATCCTAAAACGATAACCTGCATTTGGCTTTGAAGCTCCACGGATCACAAAAAAAATGTCAAAACAAACCTAAAATGACAACCTCGATAGGGCATTGCAGCCGTGCCGTATAAAAATGTGAAAATGGAAAAAAGGCCGGGTGTGAAGGGACCTACTAAACCGTACATTCTAGTTATGTGTACCTTTTCCGTCACATAAAATGCCAATACCAAACCAAAACGACAAGCAATGATCGGTATTGAATCTGTCTGTGGAACAAATTCTAAAACCAGAACATGTTTTACCGGTGTGCTTTTCATAGTAGTACTGTAATAAACTTCTCACCGCACACCTCTAAATACCTGTTTGTTGCACATAAAAAAACATAGTTTCCATAGGCATGCTAGCGAATTGAACCGTAAATAAAAAATGATCTCACCCGGCTCGAATCAGGCAAGTTCGTGTTTCATATCTTCATCAATTACAGCTTGGTGGATAGTGAGACCTTTGCTGATCAATTTTAAAAATTATCAACGAGACAAAAACTAAAAGTTGCTAGAGTCTAATCTAGCATTCCATATATCCGCAGTATATTACTAGCTTTCGCCTGTCCATAGAATTTGTCAAGCAGCTGCCAGACCATAGATATATCAAATGAACCAAAAGTTCCATGCAATGTGTACATTTTTATTCGCGGTGGTTTTTAATAATTTAGTAAAGGTTAATAAAAAAACATGAGTACGTTTTCCACTCTGATGGTTGCACAAAAATGCCTTGATGAGAGGCAGGAAGCGACGAGCTATACGTACTGGATTTTTTTTGCCGGGAACAAAAAAAAAATCCAGTTCAGCCACCACACCGACCACAAAAATGTCAAAACAATCCTATAACGGAGACCTGGATTCTGCGTTGCAGCACCACCAACCACAAACAAATGTCAAAACAATATTAAAACGATGACCTAGATTCGGTTTTGAAGCTTCACCGTTCACAAAAAAAACATCAAAACAAACCTAAAACGACAAACTCGATACGGCATTGCAGACGTGCCGTATAAAATGTCAAAATGGGTAAAACTAACACCATGCAGAGCCTTTTAGTGTCACTTTTTTCTTTCCAAAATGTCAACGTTCTACGGAATGGTTCAAAGGCCGAACACGGTTGCCATTTTGGTCTGCATTTTTGACACTTTTTTTTTTCGTGCGTTAAGGGGTTTTAGTGTCTGCTCGCACGTCGCTATCTATCCGAGTCTGGACAGGATATTTTCTTGCCGATGTTAAGTTGTCTTTTTTGAACTACCCAAAAGAAGTTGATATTGGTTTCATCGGAACATGGACGTTTTTTTCACAATGACAACAATCACACAGCATGCCTTCGACAGCATGAGATGCTATAAGCTTTTCAACCAGCACGGTATGATTTACATGAAGTGACACAAAATACCACGGCACGGTCGCCAGGCGGTATCTGGATGAATAAAACAACATCCATTGTAAAAACCTCCAAAGGTTTCAGAGTTTTTCCCAAGGAGCTATTCTGGGCGCTTCTTAGCTTCTTCTTTTTCAGTTTGAGGTTTTTTCCTCGGAACCAAGATCGAACTTCATTTTTGTTGCTCATTTTATATTTGGGGAATCTCCTGCAGACATTTGTTTATCTTGTGCTATACACAATTCAATAATATATTTGCTTTGTTCAGGGGATCATCGATGAGTTTTGGCAAATCAACATGGATCAGCAAGAAGGAACATTTGAACCATATATACAACAGGAAAACAGATGCCTGATAACACCAACAGAATGTAAAATACAACGGTATGAGTGACGAACCCATCAATCAGATCTTGCACTGCTAATGAACACTGCTACAGAATGTTTTTTTTTTCAGAAGAATGGGGGCATGCTATGTTGTACGTCTCACTTGCTACACCAGTACATCCTTTTTTTATAGGCCGCATGCAGCGTCCTTCTTTTCTCGTCGAGCAAAAACTTGAGATGGCAAACGGCTGGCAGACACCGATGCGTGCCTTCCTTTTTTCACGGATAGGGGACAAGGCTACAGCTTCATCAGGCCGGGAACATATCACCGTTGATTAGTTGGCGTTTTGAAAAATCTGAGCCAGAAAAATTATGAAGTTTTGATAACCAATGTACCACACCAGCATCAGACTGGTATTTTCCAAGAATGGTCAACATGCATCATACATTGCACAACCGTGGAGTGTTTGACGTTTTGTAAAAATCAAGCCAGCGGAACATGCATGTGGTTTTCGGAAACCATACAACACCAAAACTGCTACTTCCTTGCCGTTCTTTGTTTGTCGTTTTGGGAAAATATTATAGATAAGGCACGGCGAGACCTCATGCATAGCTGTCTAGTGTAACAGCACATATGTATAAGAGTTGTGTAGTATCCAAATCTCTAACGGCGTCATATATGAGATGGCTGGTTGGTATTTTTGATCTGCACCTGGACATAGTTGGAGCCCCACTATCCAACAGTTGGTAGCCTATGCATAGCTACCACCCTTGGTAGCAAATCCGCGTCGATATATATATATATTCAAGTTTACCTATGCTAAATGTACACTAGTGCACATATTTATAGATGACCCCCTTGATGCGCAATTGTTCGCCATTTAGTTTGAATCCCATGAATGTTCATACATGATCGGTCATATGCAAGTTTTTTTTGAGAACTTTCAAAATTAAATACAACTTTGTCGATGCTAATCGAAACTACTATTGCACACATTTAGAGGACTCCGACCCTTGCGCAAGTGTGTTTGCCACCATCTATAGATTGAATCACAAGAATGTTTATACACATGTGGTATGCAATATTATATCGTGAAGCTAGTTTTCTTGATAACTTGTCAAAATTCAAGTTTATCGGTGCTAATGGAATCTAGCTAGTGCACATTAATTAGAGGACACCCCCGCCCTTTCGCAAGTGTTGGCCATATATAAAGTTTGAATCCCAAAAATGTTCATATATGCATGATATAGGCCAACAATCGCGAAACAAGTCTCTTGAATATATTGTCATGCTTATCAGTGCTAATGGAAACTAGTGCACACAAGAGGACCCCGTTGCGCAAGTATTGGCCATCTATATATAGTTTGAATCCCAATAATGTTCATACATGATAGGGCATATGTGTAAAGCAATTTTTCCGAGAACTTGTCAAGATTCAAATTTATCGGTGCTAATGGAAACTAGTGCACATTACAGGACCCCCTTGCACAAGTGTTGGCCATCTATATATAATTTGAATCCCAATAATGTTCATACATGATAGGGCATATGTGTGAAGCAATTTTTTTCCGAGAACTTGTCAAGATTCAAATTTATCAGTACTAATGGAAACTAGTGCACATTAGAGGACCCCCTTGCACACGTGTTGGCCATCTATGTATAGTTTGAATCCCAATAATGTTCATACATGATAGGCCATATGTGAATCAATTTTTTCTTCCAAGAACTTGTCAAGATTCAAATTTATCGGTGCTAATGGAAACTAGTGCGCACTAGACGAGCCCCTTGCGCAAGTGCTGGCCATTACATATAGTTTAAATCTCAAGAATGTTCATACATCTTGGCCCCCCCTTGGGCCGCGCCGCCACCATGTGTGGTGGCCCTGGGCCTCTCCTCTGGTCCCTCTCCGGTGTTCTGGAAGCTTCGTGGAATTATAAGATATTGGGCGTTGATTTCGTCCTATTCCGAGAATATTTCCTTACTAGGATTTCTGAAACCAAAAACAGCAGAAAACAAGAACTGACACTTCGGCATCTCGTTAATAGGTTAGTTCCAGAAAACGCATAATAATGATATATAATGTGTATAAAACATGTGAGTATCATCATAAAAGTAGCATAAAACATAAGAAATTACAGATACGTTTGAGACGTATCAAGCATCCCCAAGCTTAGTTCCTATTCGCCCTCGAGTAGGTAAACGATAACAAGGATAATTTCTGAAGTGACATGCTATCATAATTTTGATCAATACTATTGGTAAGCATATGAGATGAATGCAGCGATTCAAAGCAATGGTAAAGACAATGAGTAAATAATTGAATCATATAGCAAAGACTTTTCATTAATAGTACTTTCAAGACAAGCATCAATAAGACTTGCATAAGAGTTACTCATAAAGCAATAAATTCTTAGTACAAAGCTTTGAAGCAACACAAAGGAAGATATAAGTTTCAGCGGTTGCTTTCAACTTCAACATATTTATCTCATGGATAATTGTCAACACAAAGTAATATAAAAAGTGCAATAGGTAAACATGTAGGAATCAATGCACACAGTTGATACAAGTGTTTGCTTCTAGGATAGAAAGAAGTAGGTAAACTGACTCAACAATAAAGTAGAAGATTGGCCCTTCGCAGAGGGAAGCATGGATTACTATTTTTGTGCTAGAGCTTTTCATTTTGAAAACATAGAAACAATTTTGTCAACGGTAGTAATAAATCATATGTGTTATATATAAGACATCCTATAAGTTGCAAGCCTCATGCATAGTATACCAATAGTGCTCGCACCTTGTCCTAATTAGCTTGGATTAACATGGATTATCATTGCATAGCATATGTTTCAACCAAGTCTCACAAAGGGGTACCTCTATGCCGCCTGTACAAAGGTCTAAGGAGAAAGCTCGCATTGGATTTATCGCTTTTGATTATTCTCAACTTAGACATCCATACCGGGACAACATAGACAACAGATAATGGACTCCTCTTTAATGCATACGCATTCAACAACAGTTAAAATTCTCATAAGAGATTTAGGATTGATTGTCCAAACTGAAACTTCCACCATGGATCATGGCTTTAGTTAGCGGCCCAATGTTCTTCTCTAACAATATGCATACTCAAACCATATGATCATGAAAATCACCCTTACTTCAGACAAGACGAACATGCATAGCAACTCACATGATATTCGACAAAGGTAAAAGTTGATGGAGTCCCCAGAAACATGGTTACCGCTCAACAAGCAACTTATTAAGAAATAAGATACATAGCTACATATTCTTCACCACAATAGTTTTTAAGGCTATTTTCCCATGAGCTATATATTGCAAAGAAAAAGGATATAATTTTAAAGGTAGCACTCAAGTAATGTACTTTGGAATGGCAGAGAAATACCATGTGGTAGGTAGGTATGGTGGACACAAATGGCATGGTTATTGGCTCAAGGATTTTGATGCACGAGAAGAATTCCTCTCAATACAAGGCTAGGCTAGCAAGGTTGTTTGAAGCAAACTCAAGTATAAAACGGTGCAGCAAAGCTTACGTATGAACATATTGCAAGCATTATAAGACTTTACATCGTCTCCTTGTTGTTCAAACACCTTAACCAGAAAATATCTAGACTCTAGAGACCAATCATGCAAACCAAATTTTAACAAGCTCTATGTAGTTCTTCACTAATAGGTGCAAAGTACATGATGCAAGAGCTTAAACATGATCTATATGAGCACAACAATTACCAATTATCAAATTATTCAAGACATTATACCATTTACCACATGAGGCATTTTCTGTTTCCATCCATATAACAATGAACGAAGCAGTTTCAACCTTCGCCATGAACATTAAAGGTAAAGCTAAGAACACTAGTGTTCATATGAACGAGCGGAGCGTGTCTCTCTCCCACACAAGCATGAATTTATTCAGAGAATGAAGATAACAAAACGAAAATAAAAGCACACAGACGCTCCAAGTAAAGCACATAAGATGTGACGGAATAAAAATATAGTTTCACTAGAGGTGACCCGATAAGTTGTCATCGAAGAAGGGGATGCCTTGGGCATCCCCAAGCTTAGATGCTTGAGTCTTCTTGAAATATGCAGGGATGAACCACGGGGGCATCCCCAAGCTTAGACTTTTCGCTCTTCTTGATCATATTGTATCATCCTCCTCTCTTGACCCTTGAAAACTTCCTCCACACCAAACTCAAAACAAACTCATTAGAGGGTTAGTGCATAATTGAAAATTCATATATTCAGAGGTTACACAATCATTCTTAACACTTCGGACATTGCACAAAGCTACTGAAAGTTAATGGAACAAAGAAATCCATCAAACATAGCAAAACAGGCAATGCGAAATAAAATGCAGAATCTGTCAAAACAGAACAGTCCGTAAAGACGAATTTTTTTGAGGCACTTAACTTGCTCAGATGAAAATGCTCAAATTGAATGAAAGTTGCGTACATATCTGAGGATCACGCACGTAAACTGGAAGATTTTTATAAATTTTCTACAGCAGGGGCGGCTCAATTTCGTGACAGCAAGAAATCTGTTCCTGCGCAGTAATCCAAATATAGTATTGACTTTGCTATCAAAGACTTTACTTGGCACAACAATGCAATAAAATAAAGATAAGGAGAGGTTGCTACAATAGTAACAACTTCCAAGACTCAAATATAAAACAAAATTGCTGTAGTAAAATAAAAACATGGGTTATCTCCCAAGAAGTGCTTTCTTTATAGCCATTAAGATGGGCTCAGCAGTTTTAATGATGCACTCCCAAGAAATAAGATTTGAAGCAAAAGAGAGCATCAAGAAGCAAATTCAAAACAAATTTAAGCCTAACCCACTTCCTATGAAAAGGAATCTTGTAAATAAACAAGTCATGTAGGCATAATGCAACAAGCATATGAAAACTAGACAAGCGCAACTTCAAGATTTTCAGCATATAGAGAGGTGTTTGATACGTCCAAAACGTATCTACTTTCCCGAACACTTTTGCTATTGTTTTGCCTCTAATTTGTGTATTTTGGATGCAACTAACACGGACTAACGCTGTTTTCGCTGAACCGCTCCGGTGTCTCGTTTTTGTGCAGAAATCCAACTTTCGGGAAAAACCTCGGAATTTATGCAGAAGGCCCTATTTTCCCAGGAAACTAACGGAGCCAGAAGGGCACTTGAAGTGGAGGCCCGAGGGCCCCACACCACCAGGCGGCGCGGCCAGGTGGTGTGGCCCCCTCGGCCGGCCTCCGACGCCCCCCTTCGGACTACTTATTCGTTTCAACCTAAAAACACACGGGGAGAAGTCGAAGTCGCCAGAAACCCTCCAGAACGCCGCCACATCGCGAAACTCCGTCGCGGGAGCCAGAAGTCTCCGTTCTGGCACTCCGCCGGGACGGGGAATTGGAGGAGATCATCACCGCCATCACCGCCAACGCCTCTACATCAACCCGCCATGTTTCCCCCATCCATGTGTGAGTAATTCCCCCGCTGTAGGCGAAGGGGATGGTAGGGATTGGATGAGATTGGTCATGTAATAGCATAAGATTGTTAGGGCATAGTGCCTAGTGTCCGTAGATGGTACTTTTATGATATTGTTGCAACTTGTTATGCTTAATGCTTGTCACTAGGGCCCGAGTGCCATGATCTCAGATCTGAACATGTTATTATTTCATCATGATATTCGTTGTTTATGATCTTACACCTGCAAGTTGTATACACATGTCGCTGTCCGGAACCAATGGCCCCGAAGTGACAGAAATCGGGACAACCGGAGGGAATGGTAGCGATGTGAGGATCACATGTGTTCACGGAGTGTTAATGCTTTGCTCAGGTACTCTATTAAAAGGAGTACCTTAATATCCAGTAGTTTCCCTTGAGGCCCGGCTGCCACCGGCTGGTAGGACAAAAGATGTTGTGCAAGTTTCTCATTGCGAGCACGTACGACTATAATTGGAACACATGCCTATTGATTGATTAGTACTTAGACACCGTTTTATTATTATCCGCAAATGCCCTGCTATGATTGTTACATGAGTTTCTCTCATCCATGCAACGCCCGTTATCCGTCCCCGTGCCTACGGTATTTTAATCCTGCTTGTTTACTATAATCACTACTGCTGTCTTTGTTACTCTGCTTGTTGTTATTTCACTACTACTACTGCTATAAAAGCTGTTACTACTTGATAAACTCTTGCGAGCAAGTCTGTTTCCAGTGCAACTGAATTGACAACTCCGTTGTTAAGGCTTCCAAGTATTCTTTGTCTCCCCTTGTGTCGAATCAATAAATTGGGTAATACTTCCCTCGAAGACTGTTGCGATCCCCTATACTTGTGGGTCATCAGTGTTTTAGTAATATAAAAACTTCTACAACCATATTTTCCTCTCTCATAATGATTTTCAGTAGCATCATGAACAAACTCAACAACATAACTATCAAATGAAACATTCTTATCATGAGTCTCATGCATAAAATTATCACTACTCCCAACATAAGCATAGTCATTCTTATTAATTGTAGTGGGAGCAAATTCAACAAAGTAGCTATCATCAAATATAGGAGGCATATTGTAATCATAATTAAATTTATCCTCCATAGTAGGCGGCACCAGAAGACCACTATCATTATAATCATCATAAATAGGAGGCAAAGTATCATCAAAGAAAATTTTCTCCTCAATGCTTGGGGGACTAAAAATATCATGCTCATCAAAACTAGCTTCCCCAAGCTTAGAACTTTCTATATCATTATCAACAATGGTGTTCAAAGCGTTCATACTAATATTACTACTAGCATGCAAATAAGGTTCCATAGGTTTTTTAATTTTCGCATCAAACAATCCATGTCTTAACTCATGAAATAGTTTAAAAAGCTCACAGTTGTTTTCCATTATGCCTTACTAGTGTTTAACAAGAAACAAAAAGATGCAATTGCAGGATCTAAAGGAAATAGCTTCGATCACTCACACACCGGCAATAATGCTAGGAAATAGCTTAGTAGTCGGAGGATGTGAATACCTTTTTACCTTACCTCCCCGGCAACGGCGCCAGAAAATAGCTTGATGTCTACGCACGCTTCTATTCCTGTAGACAGTGTTGGGCCTCCAAGAGCAGAGGTTTGTAGAACTGCAGCAAGTTTCCCTTAAGTGAATCACCCAAGGTTTATCGAACTCGGGGAGGAAGAGGTCAAAGATATCCCTCTCAAGCAACCCTGCAATCACGATACAAGAAGTCTCTTCTGTCCCCAACACACCTAATACACTTGTCAGATGTATAGGTGCACTAGTTTGGTGAAGAGATAGTGAAATACAAGTAATATGAATGAATATGAGCAGTAGTAACGGCGCCAGAAAATAGCTTGCTGGCGTGCAGTTGATGGTAGTAATATTGCAGGAAGTAAAGATGCAGTAAAACAGTAAATAAGCGATGATTGCGGTATTTGGAAACAAGGCCTAGGGATCATACTTTCACTAGTGGACACTCTCAACATTGATCACATAATAAAACCACTCTACACTCTCTTGTTGGATGACAAACACCATTAATTGTGTAGGGCTACAAGAGCACCTCAATGCCGGAGTTAACAAGCTCCACAACATTCGATGTTCATATTTAAATAACCTTAGAGTGCATGATAGACCATTGCAATTATACCGAGTACTAACATAGCATGCACACTTGTCACCATCAAGCTATGAAAGGGGGAATAGATCACATCAATACTATCATAGTAATAGTTAACTTCATAATCTACAAGAGATCACAATCATAAACTACGCCAAGTACTACATGATGCACACACTGTCACCATTACATCATGGAGGAGGAATAGACTACTTTAATAACATCACTAGAGTAGAACATAGATTAATAGTGATATAAAGCACATTGCAATCATAAAGGAATATAAATAAGCACTTCACTATGCTATTCTGAATTACTCTCTGGCAAGATAACGAACACTAATTCATCATGTAGGCAAACCTTAAAGATGTATTCCCAAGTACTAATAAACACCCAACGCTGTCACTATGAGCATTCATAGGAGGTACTAACACACCACAATTTCATAGAGACATCCAACTCAAATCATAACTCAGTGAATAAGTATTCTCGTGAAATATAGCCTAAGAGACCCACACGGTGCACACACTTTGTCACCTTTACACACGTGGGACAAGGAGTCTCCGGAGATCACATAAGTAAAATCCACTTGAATAGCATAAGGACATCTAGATTACAAGCTCATCATATGGATCTCAATCATGTAAGGCAGCTCATGAGATCATTGTATTGAAGTACATGGAGAGAGAGATTAACCACATAGCTACCGGTACAGCCCTTAGCCTCGATGGAGAACTACTCCCTCCTCATGGGAGACAACAGCGGTGGTGTCGATGGAGATGCCTTCCGGGGGCACTTCCCCGTCCCGGCGGCGTGCCGGAACAGAGACTTCTGTCCCCCAGATCTTGGCTTCGCGATGGCGGCGGCTCTGGAAGGTTTCTCGTACCGTGGCTTTTCCGTGTCGAAGATTTAGGTCACGAGGCATCTTATAGGCGAAGAGGCGGAGTCGGAAGGGCTACGGGGCAGCCACACAACAGGGGGGCGCGCCCCCCCTTGGGCCGCGCCGCCACCATGTGTGGTGGCCCTGGGCCTCTCCTCTGGCCCCTCTCCGGTGTTCTGGAAGCTTCGTGGAATTATAAGATACTGGGCGTTGATTTCGTCCAATTCCGAGAATATTTCCTTACTAGGATTTCTGAAACCAAAAACAACGAGAAAACGAGAACGGCACTTCGGCATCTCGTTAATAGGTTAGTTCCGGAAAACTCATAATAATGACATATAATGTGTATAAAACATGTGAGTATCATCATAAAAGTAGCATGAAACATAAGAAATTATAGATACGTTTGAGACGTATCAGGGCATAAAGCCAAACCTG